>NC_141326.1:6812500-6925000 GCF_037954235.1 Aulostomus chinensis | reverse complement strand
ATTGATGAGTTACCAATAAATCTCTGAAACTGCTCTCTCAGCAACTGGAAAAAAATAAAGTTGCCACATAGAGCAGCAAATTTATGCTCGAACGAAAACACAAGCAGATTTTTTTTTTTCGAATAGGGACAGGTCAGGGTCAAAAAGCGGCATGGCTCGGAGATAGAGTGGCCATCAAGCAAGTGAAGGGACGCTGGTTTGAGCCTTTCTCCTCTCGTTGACCATGTCAAAGTATGCTTGAGCAAGATACTGAGTCCCTAATTGCTCCTGATTGCCCTGTGACAGACTGGCAACCAGTCAAGGGTGAACCCCACCTCTTGCCAAATGTCAGCCCCCCCCCCTCCCCCACACAACACTTAACTGATAAGCGGTATAGAAAAATAGAAGATGGAAGGATGAATTGATGTTCTGACTGAGGCTCTGTTTAGACCTGGTATTAACATATGTCTCAAGTGATCTGATTTCCAGTGAATAGCAGCCTCAAGTACAAAGTTCCCACTTGGCTTTAAAATGTGTATCTATGTGCCTCTCAAGTGACCACCTTTAATCAGAGAGAGCCACAGAGAGAAAGTGAGAGAGAGAGGAGAGAGAAGGAGAGAGAGAGAAACTTGTACCTAGAACAAGTGTTGTAGCAATACATCTTTAATTAAAGCTGCAAGCAGCGTTGTTAGGGCCTGAACCCCCGCGCGGCCACGCCGGCCTGAATCCAACGGTGTATTTGGCAAATCCCTAGGCCTTGTAGTTTAGGAGATAGAAGCCCGAGCCTAAGAACCCCTCCCCCGCTGCACTCTGCTGTCTGTGTCAGAGTGGAGAGCAGAGGAGGATTGTGACATTTGTAGTGTGTCAAAATCAAATAGCTCTGTATATGTTGGGCAAAAGTGGAACATAGTACCATATTTTTGTAGGGATTTTTGTCAGGAACACAGTGGTGTGTATTTTGAGGCTGTGGGAGTTTTAGTTTACATGTGAGAAGCAAGTGTTTGAGAGTATGTACCATGAGAGCAGACAGGTGCCCCATTAGTTTCCATTGTAAGGTGAAAAGTGTAAGAAGTGTCTCCCCCAATTTGAGGGCTTATAAAACCCAAACCGTTTACGCTATATTAAAACTTTTAACAACTTTTAATCAGCAGAGTTTGGAGAGTCATGTAAGTTTTAGAAGCGATACCATGAACGCCCTAGGAGGAGATAGCGTTTGTTGGGGGCGCAAAATTGTCCAAAATTGGACATTTGTGTCCAAATTGTCTACGTCCTGTTAGAGTTAGGTCAGGGGTGTCTGTGTATGATTTGTCCGTCTTTATGAGACAAATAAAACGGTGTTGGTCCCATGTCTGTAGGACATTCCTCCAGGCCGTGGCGTGGTTTTTTGTGTATGTTGGTGGCACTATTGAGTAGAGTGCTGCTTTTTTTGTTTAATTATCGAATTTGTAGCCGCACTTGATGTGTGTACCAAATTTGGTGAGTTTTCGAGCATGTTTAGGGGTTCAAATTAACTTTTGAAGTGGCAAGTGTGTCGAGCAAACATAAAAGGGTCTTTGCTCCGGAGTACCTCCGGGCTCAGGCCCTAAGGTGAGTGTGTCGCGCAAACATAATAGGGTCTTCGCCCCAGAGTACCTCCGGGCTCAGGCCCTAAAAATTAACTTTTGAAGTGGCGAGTGTGTCGAGCAAACATAATAGGGTCTTCGCCCCGGAGTACCTCCGGGCTCAGGCCCTAATTCACACAAATACTAAATTATCTCAAAAAAATTAGACGTGGACTATTAAATATCAGATCTCTGCTGCCAAAAACTGAATTAGCACCTCTCTCTTAGATATGATCAATGTGTCACTGTTATCTGGTTAAAGCCCACAGTCAATTAAAGTAACAGTAATTAAACCCCTTCTCAAAAACAAAAACAACAACCCTGGATCCAGAAGTTTTGGCCAACTATAGACCAATATCAAATCTTCCTTTTCTTTCCAAAATTCTGGAGAAAGCAGTTGCTAAACAGCTCTGTGACTTTCTCCATAGCAACAGCCGATTAGAGGATTTCCAGTCAGGTTTCAGGATTCATCATAGCACAGAAACAGCACGAGTCAAAGTTACCAATGACCTCCTACTAGCATCAGATGAGGGACTGGTCTCTGTGCTGACCTTATTAGATCTCAGTGAAGCTTTTGATACCATTGACCACCATATCCTTCTATAGAGACTGGAACATGTCATACCCATTAAAGGAACTGCACTAAATTTGTTTAGGTCAAATTTACTAGGTCTATCTCAGTTTGTACGGACTAATGATAACCCCTCTGAAACCACTGCAGTCAGTTATGGTGTTCCACAAGGGTCTGTGCTTGGACAAGTTCTCTTCACACTACACTTGCTTCCTCTAGGTGTCATTATAAGGAAAGACTCTATTAATTTTTGACTGCTATGCAGACGATACGTAGCTGTACTTATCAATGCATCCACATGAAACAAATCAGCTGACTAAATTGGAGGCCTAAAGGAAATAAAAACATGGATGACCCATAATTTACATTTATTAAACTCTGACAAAATTAAAGTTATTGTGCTGGGCCCAAAACATCTTAGAAACACCCTATCTTATGAGATAGGTACCCTGGATGGCATCACCCTGGCCCCCAGCACTACCGTAAGGAACCTAGGTGTTCACTTGGATCAAGATCTGTCCTTAAACTCCCACATTAAGCACATTTCTGGGACTGCTTTCTTTCGTTTACATAACATCGGTAAGATCAGGGACACCCCGTCTCAAAAAGAAGCAGAAAAACTAGTCCATGCTTTTGTCACTTCCAGACTGGATTACTGCAATTCCCTCTTATCAGGCTGCACCAGTAAGTCCCTAAAACTCTCCAGCTGGTCCAAAATACTGCTGCCTGTGTGTTGACGAGAACTGGTAGAAGAGACCATGTCTCTCCTACACTGGCCTCTCTGCACTGGCTCCCTGTCAAATTCAGAAGAGAATTTAAAATTCTCCTTCAAACATACAAAGTCCTCAACAGTCAGGCACCTTCATACCTGACAGAGCTCATAGTCCCCTCTTGCCCAGCTAGAAGCCTTCGCTCCCAGGATGCAAGGTTACTTGTGGTTCCTAGAGTCTCTAAAAGTAGAATGGGAGTCAGAGCCTTCAGCTATCAAGCTCCCCTCCTGTGGAATTGTCTCCTAGTTTTGGTCCAGGATGCAGCCACGCTCTACCTTTAAGAGCAGACTTAAAACTTTTTGATCAGGCTTATAGTTAGGGCTGCTTAGGCTGGCCCTTGGAAATACTGCTATAGGCTTAGACTGCGGGGGGATCTCCCATGGGGCTTCTCTCTCCTCCTCTCTGTCCTCCTGTATGTGTTGTGCATAAATCATACTCATACGTGTTACTAACTCATCTTCTTCTCCGGAGCCTTTGGGCTCCCCGCATCCCATATCCCGGGTGCTTTTGGAGGAGGCTACAGACCTGAAGAGGCTCAAGCTGCCACCCGTAGCACCACCTGCTCACATCCCTGTCTGTCCATCAGTCTCTTCCTTTTCTCTCTCTGTTTATCTCTGTGCATCTCTTTCCTTCTGTATATCTGTTTCCCTCCAATATCTGTCTTTGTCTCTGCCCCACTCTCCTGCTCTCTTTCCCCCCCATCCGGTTAAAGCAGAAGGCCTTCCCCCTTGAGCCTGGATCTGCTCAACATACCTGCCTGTTAAAAGTAATGTTTTCGTCGCCGCTGTTGCCTTATGTGCTTGCTTATGTAGGATTGTTGGGTATAAATTCATTGAAGGAGTGTGGTACTAAATCTGCTCTACTTGTAAAGTGTCATGAGATAACTTTTGTTGTGATTTGGCACTATACAAATAAAATTGACTTGACTTGACTTGACTGTGTCTGGTTTAACTTCTGCAGTTACTTCCTCCAAGTCAGCCACTTGTCTGCTGGATCCCGTCCCTACAAGACTACTTAAGGATGCCTCCCCCCTAGTCAACACTTCTATATTGAACCAAATTAATCTTTCCTTAGTCACAGGTTACGTGCCACAGGCCTTTAAGGTGGTTGTCATTAACCCTTGTGCTGCATCTGACACCATCGACCACAGCATCCTGCTACAGAGACTAGACCATGAAATTGGGATTAAAGGACCTGCCCTAAAATGGTTCAAGTCATACTTATCTGACAGGTTTCAGTTTTTTAATGTTAACAATGACCATTCGGAGTATAGCAGAGTTACATATGGTGTACCACAGGGTTCAGTTTTAGGACCGATTCTCTTCATTCTTTACATGTTCCCATTAGGTGACATAATCCGGAAGCGCTCAATCAACTTTCACTGTTATGTGGATGACACGCAACTCTACTTGTCGATGGAGCCAGATGACACAAGCCAGTTTACTAATCTGCAAGACTGCCAGAAAAATCTTAAATCCTGGATGTCTTCTTCTTCTTCTTACTGCTAAATTCAGATAAAACTGAGGTCATCGTTTGGACCTAAACACCTCAGGGACACGCTCTCTAATCGGATCACTGCTCTCGATGGCATCACCCTGACCCCGAGTACAACTGCAAGGAACCTTGGAGTCATTTTTGACCAGGACCTTTCCTTCAGCTCCCACATAAAGCATGTGACTATGACTGCCTTCTTTCATCTTCGCAGTATCGCTAAAATTAGGAATATCCTTTCCCAGAGTGATGCTGAGAAACTGGTGCATGCATTTATCACTTCTAGGCTGGACTACTGCAACTCTCCTGTCAGGATGTCCTAAATACTGCTATCCATGGCCCTCCTCCTCTGGCTGGGAGGACCAGCAGCACAGGTGCTAGTAAACGGCAATCTGCCATGCCTGCAGCCAATTACCAGCCCAGCTATAACAGGAAGCCTGTACCTGCACGCAATGTTTGAACGTACTGAACCCACGTGAGTTCCTCTGCGACTTCAATGCCTCTCCAGAACTGCTCCATGACTCCACTGCCTCCCGAGTCCTCCTCCATGATTCCTCTGCCTCCCAAGACTTCCTCTGTGACTACACGACCACCCCACGATCACCCCGTGTGTCTCTTGGACCCCAACAGTCTCCTTCCCATTCCACCTTCAGCTCCTCTGGAACCTCTGACCCCCAGTGTTAGGTATTCCCCATCCTGGACCCCTGGACTAGTTTGTGCATGCACACTCAACATTGCACACACACTTACTTACACATCCCATTCATATAAAGCTTAAGCACCACATTCCCCCTATTCTAGCATCCCTCGTACAGAATATTTTTTTTTTTTGGGAGAAGAGGGATGTTAAAGGGAGTTTTTGTACAAACAATACTGCAGTAGTGTCTGTCACGCCAGAACCCTTGAGGTCCACAGTTGCTCTGTCAGCAGCCCGCTGTAAACACATCCTATTTACAACACAATGTCAGCCTTCGGTGCAGTCCGAGCTATTATCCAAAAAGTACCACGCTGTCAGTGCAATAGAAAGAAGACTCAACATGCTCTATGTTGAGTATTTGAAGAAAAACTTCATTTGGTGGGATTCAGGAATGTAACCACCAACCTCATCATTTCTGACAGGAACATGAGGCATTTTTTCACCTGCTTGAGTGTGTCCCCAGCCCAAAATTTTGTCCTGATGTTTACCCAAAAAATGTCATTTTTATAAAATGTCAAATAAAAGCCAGCAAAGCCAACTCATAAATTGCTCAAATGATTTTGTCAGCCGTAATTCACAGATGAATTGTATTGGTGTAATGTTAGCCGATAGTGATGTGATATGTCATCTCTTAGGTCACCAAAAATTCCAGTTTTACCACAGGTTGAGAATATGCTTGTGGTGGTGGGCCACTTGGTATGGCTTGGTGTGGTCTGGCGTGGCCTGATGTGGCAAGGCACAATGTGTGTGGTGCATGATGAGCTGGTTCAGAATTAACTATGCAAAAAAAGCTTTATAAATGCCATTTATTACAGAAAACAGAGGACAGAAAATAAAATCAGATTCCACTAGGCCTGTATGTATGGATTTGGCTTGATGGCTGAAAGATAGAAAACATATCTTAACCTGGTTATTTCCAGTTTTTCATGTCAACTGCAGAAGTGCTGTATGTTGATTTCTTCCCTTGCAGCTGACAGGGTAACAACTGAAAGGGTTAGGGTTAGGGTTAGGGTTTGAGGTTACAGTTAAACTATTTACTTTGCAGTCAACATTACGTCAGGCTGGAATCAGGGAAAGGTGTCCAAACAGCATACTAATTCTTTCATCATTTGGTGTGATTTAAAAACTCATTCTATGTGTACCATGTGCCATTTAATCTATTAATGCTATTATTTTACTGAGACATCAAGGGATGGCCATTTCCATTTTCAATAATTTATTTTTTTACCCAAACTAAAAATAAATAAATAAATAAATAAATTTGAATACACAGGGAGTTTCTTGAATGAGTCCCAATGTAACTAATAAAAAAAAAAATCTAATCTAGATAATGCTCTCAGCCATAATGGTGATTCTACTGACCTCAAAAGTGTCTGGAAAACACTTGCCACATTCTAAAAGAGTGACACACTGCAGTAGCCATCATGCAAGAGGGGACACTGTTCTATACTATTGAACAATAGGCTCTTTGACGGGGAAATTAAATGACAGTCACTGTAATGTAGGAAACATAACACAGCCAGCCTTTTCAATGTCTCTCACCACATCACTGTTCTGTTTGTGTGCCAAAACCTGCCTCTAACCTTGCAGTCAGAAGACGCAGTTGAAAAAGTGCATTAATGCCACTGCATACTTGATGTTTATGCTACTTTTATCACTACTGCTGTTACCACACAATTCTATAACAAATGACATTTCTGCTGTTTCTAAAACTCTCATCAGTATTAGTCGATTAAACATTAACTTTAAGAATCATATTGAATAAACAAGATACTACCGGCTGCTTTTGGAAAAATCTTTTTTGAATATATTTTTTCACAGACGTCATTGGAAAATTTCCCTGAAAAACCAATCTTCATCTTTGATTAACAAACTGATAAAAGACAAAAAGGCATCACACACATATTCACAATCCCTCCTGTCAGGTTACTGACCAGCATTATTTTTATTCTGTCTTTGTGTCTCCTCAACACAGCTTTCGTGAATGGACCCCATCAGCCTCCATGATGATGAATTCACAATTAAGATACACAAACCAAGTTTCCATTTGTTCAGATCCAGAAGGAAAGAAACAAGTCATTAGGTAGTGGGTATATGCTGTGCATGCAGCGGACACACACACACACACCAACTCTGCCCTCTCTGAGAAAGTGCCGATAAGAACACAGGCACCAGTGACCATCCATGACATTCAGTTCAGCTCTATGTTCATTTACCAGGGATGTTTCTCTTCTCCCTGATGTGCAAAACAAGCCAAGGAGAACAAAATCACAATACAAACCTATTCATGTGACTGCTGATCTGTAGGCCAATCAATCACTGCCAAGCTTAGCAAAGTTACGGGAAAGTGTGTAACCACCATTTATGGACTTTTCTTGAGCATAAGGGGCAAGATGGCTGTGCCTAGCCGCTGTGTTTATGTATTTGATGTTTTTTTATGGACAATAAAATGAGACATGGCAGGGTTGTCTGAAGGAAAACTGCAAACATAAAAAGCAGCAAAATTTAAGGCAGCATGGATACCGGTATCAGATATCGGGTCCGGTACTGAGGCACCACTCTCTGGTGCCATCCCACTCTATATCACTTTAAGGCAGCAGGATTACCTCTTTCTAGATTACCTACTCATCACTGTATCATAATTCTCCTCTAAATGTTAAAATACTGTTTTATCAATGTGGTTATATCACTCTGGTTTCTAATCACACTACTCAGTCTTGCACAAGGCAGGTGTTACCACTCCAAGCTCACGGACCTACCTTGGCTGTGGTGCCCCCTGCAGACAGTCGAACATTCTACAGAACACCTGGAGGATGAGGAGAACCAGAACCATAAGTGTTAAGAAAAACAAAAACTGTTCTGAACATACCTAATGTTCAGATTCAAACATTAGTTCTGTTATGAGGACATCTTCAGCTTGTACTGCAGAGTGCACACCATACATCCTTTGGTATCTGGAACTAACTCTCTAACGCATGCATGGACACCAGAAAGTTACTATGGCAACTGACCCTGAAGGGTCACTGCTTCAGTCTGGAATGATCTAGATTTGCTGATAACATACACAGACATTCATACAAACTGCAGCTGCTATTAGGCCAAAGGAGACTGAAGGAGCTGTATCTCCATTTGTACAACCAAAAACTTTCTTTCAACTTTTAAGTTTCTGTGTCTGGAGACCCCGTGAGAGCAGCTATGGCCCCTACTGTCTACACAAGGAATGGAACGCAGCGGTGCTGCCCACCCATGAGAGACCCGACGTCCGCCAGAGGCTAATGAAGACAAGACGGGAGACTCTTCTTGAAGTTCAACATAGTGCAAGGAGAACACAGAACAGACCTGTCCTCCTGTCCATCGTCATGGGAAATGTGAGATCTCTCCCAAATAAGAAGGACAAATTAACGGCGTTGACCTGGCACCAGAGGAATATCAGGAGCGCAGCATCATGCTGTTTACGGACACATGGCTGAACTCACTCATGTTTCATTGGATGGATTTTATCTAAAATGGGCCAAAAGGACACAGGAGAGTGGAAAGAGGAAAGGAGGGCTAGCTGTGTTTGTGAATGACAGATGGTGTAAGTTTGGACACATAAAATGGCACCATGTGAGTGGCTGCCTGTTGCAGTAGCTCCTGCTTTTTGGTTTTCATGACCTCTTTTTCCAAACTTTGCTACACTTTCTACTTACCTTGTTTATCTATTATTGTGTCTTTTAGAGTGTGTCATAGAGGCTAAGGTCACTGCATTTTTCAGTGGTCTTTTACCCATTTTTCACATTGTGAATGATTGTGTTCGTGGGCCCTGCGTGCAGCCATGGGTCCCCTTGTTTACACCCAGGATCAGCTGCTAGCACTCGACTCACGGTGGCGCGACCGGTACAACTGGACGATGTCCCTCGGGAACTTAAGAGAAAGAGAAGGGGATGTTGTGCTGGAGTGAAGCGCCAGGCCAGGAGGAGATGGGACAGGCCCATTCTCCCGTCCATCATCATGGGGAATGTAAGATCTCTTCCCAAAGCTAACAGCGGTTACACGGCTCCAGCGGGAATACTGGGTGACCCCGGACACAGTCGCAGCATTGGACGGTTTCCAGATCTTGCGAGCGGACAGGACATTGGAAAGCAGTAAGAGGAAAGGAGGAGGGTTAGCAATATTTATTAATGAAAGATGGTGTAACTCTGGGCACATCACCATGAAGTAACAAGTCTGCTGTCAGGATGTTGAACTGTTAGCAGTTAGCATGAGGCCACACTACCTGCCAAGGGAATTCTCCCACGTCATCACCATGGCTGTGTATATTCACCCCTCTGCTAATGCTGATGCAGCCTGTGATGCGCTTCACTCCATCACACACAGGCTACAGACACAGCACCCACAGGCCCTTCTCCTTATCTCAGGGGACTTCAACAATGCTTCTCCTTCCTCCACTCTGCCCATCCATCCATCCATTTTCTTCCACTTATTCCTGTTAAGGGTTGCAGGGGGGCTGGAGCCTATCCAAGCAGCTACGGGCGAGAGGCGGGGTAAACCCTGGACAGGTCACCAGTCCAACGCAGGGCCAACATATATAGACAGACAACCATTCACACTCACATTCATACCTACGGTCAATTTAGAGTGTCCAATTAGCCTAGTCCCCAATTGCATGTCTTTGGAAGGTTGGAAGAAGCCGGAGGATAAGAGGGTCACGGCTCCATGATAATCTGTTTGTTGAGTCTGAGAATATTTAGTCAAACAGACTGAGAGTAAAGCTATACAAACGAGACAAAACCTAATATTTGTGTTCATATATCGGAGATCCCCCTCCGCCCGGCAACGCAACCCCCACCACAGCGGCTCTGCAGACGAACAGGAGAGCCCGGAGAGAGTGCTGATCTGGGTGGAACCGAAGAGACGGTGCTGAGGTGCACCAACACGCTCACACACGGTCACTGATCACCGTACCGGCGAGTCCCTCCAGAAAGACAGACAAAACATAAACAATATAGAAATAAATTCAACCATCTCCTCCGAGCAGTTAAAAAGAAACATTACAGTGACAAATACTTCTACTAACAATATCAAGGAAACATGGTCAATCATTAACCAGCTACTCCACCGCAGGAAAGCCAGAGCAAAGTTCCCACATAACTTCTACGATGGAGGAAAAACCATCACTGACCCTCACGAAATAGCCTGTAAGTTCAACCATTTTTTGTTAATGTTGGTCCCTCCCTGAGTAAAAAAATAGTAAAAAGAGATGGAAGTCCACTGGATTACATTGATGGGACTTACCCTGTATTTAATCATTTTGACTACACTGATTCCCAGGAGGTACGAGACATCATAGGACAACTGAAACCAACTGCAGCAGGACATGATGAAATCCTAACCACACGAATAAAGGAGGTAAAAACAATAATTATTGATCCACTAACATTTATATGCTCCATCTCATTGGCAAATGGTTATGTACCAAATGACCTAGTTAGCCAAAGTCATCCCCATTTTCAAATCCGAGGATCCAAATTATTTCACAAACTATCGCCCAATTTCGATATAACCATCTTTTTCAAAGATTCTGGAAAAACTTGTCTACAAAAGAATGCTTCATCATATTAACACAAACAACATACTTCACAATCACCAATATGGCTTCCGTAAGAAAACACTCGGCCTATATGGCTCTACTTGACCTCACGGATAAAATATCCACTGCATTAGAAAATAAGGAATATGCACTGGGAATTTTCCTAGATCTTTCCAAGGCTTTTGATACTGTAAATTACACTGTACTACTGTCAAAGCTGAGCAGATATGGTTTTCAAGGCACTGTTTTACAATGGTTACAAAACTACATCACTGATAGACAACAATATGTCACTGTCAAGAACACAGAATCCTCCAGAGCTACATTATCATGTGGAGTGGCTCAAGGATCACTACTTGGGCCTTTGTTATTCCTGATTTATATTAATGATTTTCATTCAGTATCACGTACCATGTTCTCCATTGTGTTTGCTGACGATATACATGTCATCCTTTCCCACAAAAACTCCAAAACCCTCATTAATGAAGCAAATCATTGTCTTATTATATTGAGCAAATTATTTCAACTTAACAAATTATCATTAAATATTAAAAAAACAAGTTAATAATATTTGCAGGTAAGAAGAAATACAACCCCGGGGAAGCTAGGGTCGCTGTTGAGGGTAATGAAATCAGTAGAGTTGCTTCAACACCTTTCTTGGGTGTATTGGTTGATGAGAATTACTGCTGGAAAGATCACATTGACATGCTTTCAAAGAAGGTTGCAAAATCAGTAGGGATTGTCAGGGAAATTAGTCAATTTTTAAATAGAGCCTGCCTAAAAACCCTATACTATAGTTTAATTTATCCTTACCTACCCTATTGTAATATTGTGTGGGCTAGTACCTATCCTTCTTACCTCCAAAAACTATATATATTACAAAAAAGTTTGTTAGATTGGCAACAAAACCAAATCCATTGGATCCATCTACACCTCTATTCGCAATCATCAATATCCTAACCATCTTTGATATAAACATCCTCCAAACATGTATCTTCATTGATAAGATAAAATACCAAAATACTGAACTACCTGACCACTTCAAGCAATACTTCCAGTCAATCTCCAGTTTTCATTCCTACCCCACTAGACAATCCAACCTACTGCATGTCCCATTATATAGTACCTCCAGGGGGCAGTTCTCTTTAAAAAACAAAGGTGTCTCCTTATGGAATGCCCATTTCCATCTTGTGGCCAATACATCCTCTCTGTCCACTTATAAAAGAAGGCTAACACATACATTAAATGCCCAAGTGAGAAAGTAGAAGATAGGCAAATATACCATTCACTTCTATTTAATTTAAATTCTAAAATTTCTTTTTACCAACCTGCATTATTGTTCGCTTTATTTCTTTGCTTTTGTTTTGTTTTTGTTTTTTAAAATTTTTGTGCTGATCTTGTTTTAGTTTTTTGTTTTTAATAATCTAAACGAAAGTCATGTAATATCCTGTAATTGGTGAAGGCCCTGCATTAGACCCCCTAGGGTTTCTGACCTCCAGCACAACAACAACATGTTATCTTTCCTTTTGGAAAGAACTATGTATACTATGAATAATTATATGTTCAGTTGTGCAAATCAAATAAATCAAGTCAAATCTTACCCCGCGAGAACCCCACACCACACCCCTGCAGAAGTTCTCTGATGACTCTGAATTGTCTGCCTCATCACAGATGAGGATGACAGATAGTAAAAAATTGTTCTGATCTGCAGCTGTAACCAGCTTTCACTCTTTTAAATTTTTTTTAGTCTTTATAGATTGTATCTACGTGTGTGTGTGTGTGTGTGTGTGTGTGTGTGTGTGTGTGTGTGTGTGTGTGTGTGTGTGTGTTGGGATTTTAAAATAAATCTATGATGTTTAACCAACACAAGATCATTTGCGGTTTGTCTTGACTGTGAACACCATACTACATAATATTTATTATGACCCCTCGCACCCAGGGGGTCTTGGGAGTGTAAACAGTCTGCGTAAGGCAGCTAGCGAGACAGAGGCTGCTACTCCTGACTTGGACACCGTTAAAACTTTTTTAGTGGGCCAGGACGCCTACACACTCCATGCCAGGGCTTTTAAACACTTTAGCCGTACTAGAGTACTGGTCAGCGGTATTGACAAGCAATTTCAGGCTGATCTGGTTGATATCGGTGAGTATTCTTAAGACAACAACAATGTGAGATATTTGCTGACATGTAGACGTGTTCAGTAAATATGCATGAGTACGCTGTCTAAGATCTAAAAGAGGGGCAAGTGTGAAAAAGGCGTTTGCTGACATTTTGAGCAGTGGACGCGTCCCTGTAAAACTCCAGACAGATGCGGGAACAGAGTTTTATAATAAACACTTTCAGAGGCTAATGAAGACACATAACAGAGTACATTTTTCCACCCTGAACGAGACCAAGGCGAGTGTTGTGGAGCGGTTTAACAGGACCTTGAAGACACCTATGTGGAGGTATTTAACATCTGTTAATTCAAGGAGATATGTGGACGTGATCCAGGAGCTGGTCAGTACACACAACAAGTCTTTTCATAGATTAATTAAAATGGATCCTTGTGATGTGAACAGTGAAAATGAGGCCATAGTCTTTCACAACTTGTACAAAACAAGAACAAATTCCAAAGTCACACCTTTTAACTGTAAGGTGGGGGACACAGTGTGAATGTCAAAGCTGCAATGCGTGTTTAGAAAGGGTTATGAACAGACTTTTACAGATGAAGACTTTACTGTGACAGAGTGCGTGGCCAGAGACCCACCCGTATACAGATTAACAGACATGGCGGGAGAGCCGGTTAGAGGAACATTTTACGCTCAGGAGCTGCAGCATGTGATAGTAGATAAAAACAAAAGCTTTAAAATTGAGAAAATACTGTCCCGGAAAAAAGAGGCGGGAAAAAACATGGTTCTGGTAAAGTGGTTGGGGTGGCCTGAGAAATTTAATAGTTGGGTTGACGCCCGTGATATCGTTGATGTATCATAAATGTCAGAGCCACATCACAGTGTTAACCACTCTGCATTCCGGCGTGCCACAAGATGGATAAAAAGAACGGGTTCTACATCACACTGCCTAGTAATGCATCAGCACGCCTTTATTCTAATAACAAGATATGGAACTCCAGGACAAAACTGGCCAGGGCTATTGTTTGAAATGAGCCATATGAGGTGGGTGTTATTGAAGTACAATACCCCAGGATTTGGGCTTGTTTTCCCAGCTCCGACGCCGTCATCACCGTGACGATGACTAATCATGTGACAAAGACTGTGGAATCAAAAGACATTATGCTAACGGTGGGACATTATGATTCAGTCTCTAGAGTTTTAAAAGAGGTTAACGCAAAGCTCGCCACCCACACCACATATGGGGTCATACACTTTGCGTACAGCAACATCAGCAATAGGGTTTATATCGGGTGGTTTGAACCGTCTACAAACAAAACGCAAGATGCTACTCAAATGACCACCGTCACACTGCGCGGGCGACTAGCTGAAATACTGGGTTTTACCCCGGGTGAGGAGTTTGAGATTTATTTGCCAGTTATTCCTATGAAACATGTAGCCCCCTTCCCCACAGACATCCATGGTGGGGCGATACAATATTTTTATTGATAGTGATATTGTGGATTACCAGCTGGTCGGCGACAGCCATGTCCCCCGTGTCACCGCCCCTAAAAAGAAGAAAAGAAATAAAACACCTGCCAAAACACAGTCGTTCCAGAAAGAAGGCAGCACCCAAGAGGAGAAGAACATCGTCAGCTCACGGCAGACCAGGGATAAGAGACATATTTTAACAAAATGTCGCTGATTCACACCCAGTCAGGAGTGTGTGAAAACCGAGCTCGACTTGTTCACAGTCCCATACACGCAGACATCTATTAAGAAATCTACATATGTGGAGGTAGCACCAGTCTCAGCTCTCACAGAGAATGGCCGCCTGGAGTTCTATATTTCGGCATGTGGCAAGGATTACCTGGATTTAAACGACTCATATATCTAAACACAAGTGCGGATCAAAAACCCAGATGGGGCGGCTCTGGATGGTCAGGCTGACGTGGGGTTTATTAACTACCCCGGATGCAAGTTATTTTCTCAAGTTGATGTTAAAATAGGGGATAGGTTGATCACACAGAGCTCCAACACATACCCATACAGGGGTATAATTGAATGTTTAATCAATTATAACATGGACACCCTGAACACACAATTAAGCAATGCGCTGTTTCGTAAAGATGGCCGTAATCACATAAACGACACATCTATAACTGGCGCTAATCCCGGACTCGCCCACAGAGGAGCGTATACCGTACACAGCAGAATTGTTGAGCTAATTGTACCGATACATGCTGATTTGTTTTTCCAAGAAAAACTTGTGCTCAGTGGAGTCGACATATCGTTAAAGTTTATACGCTCTACAGACCAGTTTTGTCTGATGACTCCACAAAATGTGTTGTATAAAGCCAATATAGTGTCAGCCAGCATATTTGTGAAAAAAGTCTCCATCTCTCCCACTGTCAGACGAGCTCACAGCAGAGCCCTCCAACACACAAACGCAAAATACGCAATCAACAGAGTTGCCTTAAAGGCATTCTCCATCCCCCAGGGCACTAGGGTGTGCAATCAGGAAAACCTTTACAACGGCCAGGTCCCGAAATTTGTAATTGTATGCTTTGTTGATAACGAAGCCTACACAGGGTCATAAGTCAGAAACCCGTTTGATTTTCAGCATCGCAACACCGAGTTCATCAGCCTGTATGTTGATGGTGCACCCTATCCAGCCAAGCCGTTTCAACCACATTTCCCAAATGGTCAATATGTAAGAGAGTACTTTCAACTCTTTCAAAGCAAGGGTCGACACCTGAAGGACAGATCATTAGCCATAAACAGAACAGAATCTGGGTCTGGCTACACCCTGTTTTGTTTCAACCTGGAACCTGACGAGGGTCATGGCGGAAACATATCTCTGATCAAGTCTGGAAATGTAAGATTGGAGGCACGATTGAGAAATCCCCTAGCCAGAACTGTTAACCTCATTTGTTATTCAGTGTTTGACTCAGTCATTGAGATATCAAACAGTAAACAGGTGCTGCTGGACTACGACTGAGAACCATGAACACCGCCGAGCTGTCCGGAGTTGTTGAAAAAATACTGAAGAGAGACCAGTGTTTTTTAGGTGTACTGGCTTGTGATGAGCTCCCGAAAAGGAAAATACCGTGGTTCCCTGCAATGACGATTGTCAACACAGATCCGTCACATCTGCCCGGAGAGCATTGGCTAGCTCTTTACATAACAAAAGACAAGAACGGATGCTTTTTCGACAGCTTTGGGAATACACCTGATATTTTTGCCCCCGAGATAAACACTTTTTTATGGAAAAACTCTATAGCTGTGTCTTATTCAAAAAAACAGGTTCAAAGCCATCAGGCTGTCTCCTGTGGCCAACACTGTGTTTTTTCTTTACCACATGCAGAAAGGAATGTCTTTTGATAAGAGTGTTAAATGTATATGGATAATTTACTGCGTAATGATGCTATGGTGTGTAAGTTTGTAAACAATATCAAACCTGTAGCCGTGTGCCACGGCCATGATTTTACATGTGTGCAGTGTGGAAAATAAAAAAACGAGAAGTCAGTATGCTCTCAAGCGTATTTTATTCTCAAAGAAAACATCATGACTTATGCACCAGCATTTATTTATAGTAGAAACATACAAGGCAAAACGTGTGTGATAAGTGAAAAAATCATGGCTTTACATCGACCAAAAAGCTTTCAAAAATAAAATAAGCCGGGATAATGCAAGTATTGACAACGACAATAAAATGAAGAAAAAAAGAAAAGAATAATGCAGACATCAATTCCATTAGCTCTTCCATTCATTCATTCATCGTCTTCCGCTTATTCCTTACTAGTAAGGGTCACGGGGGGGCTGGAGCCCATCCCAGCACCTACAGGGGGGTACACCCTGGACAGGTCGCTAGTCCATCGCAGGGCCATCATACAGAGACGAACAACCATTCACACTCACATTCATACCTACGGTCAATTTAGAGAATTCAATCAGCCTAGTCCTCAAATTGCATGTCTTTGGATGGTGGGAGGAAGCCGGAGTACCAGGAGAGAACCCACGCAGGCACGGGGAGAACATGCAAACTCCACACAGAAAGATCCCGCGCCCGAGCTGGGACTCAAACCCGGAACCTTCTTGCTGTGAGGCCACAGTGCTAACCACTGCACCACCGTGCAGCCCTCATTAGCTCTTCCACAATGATCAAATAGCTTTTTAAAAATAAGCCAGTATAATGTATGTATTGACAACTAATAAAATGAAAAAAGAAGAAAAGAATAACTAAACATCAATAGGTCTCCCACAACTCGTCACCCAACATTGTTCTCTTGCTGCCTCTTCCAACAATAGGTGTTGAATAGGTAAAGCCGACATCATCTGCGTGTTTTATGTCACCGATAGCTCTGCGGACATGAGTGTTTGGTATCGCCGAAAGCGGTACATTTAAATGGTAAAATGGTAAATGGACTCAATTTTATATAGCGCTTTTCTACCTTAGCGGTACTCAAAGCGCTTTACAGTGTCATCTCATTCACCCATTCACACACACACTCACACACTGATGGTGGAGGCTGCCATGCAAGGCGCCAACCTACTCATCAGGAGCAATTATGGGTTCAGTATCTTGCTCAAGGACACTTTGACATGGTCACCGGGGTTGAGGATCGAATCAGCGACCCTTCGGTTGCTAGATGGCCACTCTACCCCTGAGCCATGCTGCCCAAAATCAGCCAAAGTTTTTACAAAAGTCAACCACCCCATCGGTCTTGACGAGTCGCTCACGTTGTGGGTAGCTGTGACATTTTTGATCAAATCATACACGTGTGAGCCTTTAATTATTTTATTATTGAGAATAATTTCCCCTTGGTCTGACCACGACACAGTGTCTGGAGCCCGAGTCAGTAATGCCAAAATGTGCTCCGCGTTTCTCCGACTCCTCTAAGGCATTTGTTTAATTAAATCTGAGACTACACGGTCTCTAGCGTCTGGTGTGTGTGCAGCAGATGTGGCAACAGAGCCCTATTCAGCATGAGCAACGGCCTGAACAGGGTTTTGGGAAATAGGGAGCGACAGAGTCAACACATTCTTTTCCTACTCACCTTGTCTCAGAAGTGTCAGATATCTCTAAGATAGAAGCATATTTTTTGGCTTTTTCATGCAAATTCACACCTGGCTGATCCAGAACCTCGACCATGGCTTTGTCCAGCTCGTTTAGCGCATCAGCTCTTAATTGAGCTGGTGTTCTGCTGCTTAGTGTTTAGAGGTATGTTCCCATTTAGCGCTATTTCACACGGAGAAATGATGAGATTGGACCCCCAATTTGCTATAATGACCCTTCTCATATTCGGCGGTGACTTATATAGCAGTTCGAGAAGTGGGACGTTTCTTTGAACGCGTGAAAACGTCATGACTTTTTTTTTCTAATGTTTTTTTATGCACGTATACGACCATCTTCTCAGCCAAAAGATTGCTTCTGAGTCTCAAATGATCAGGGGTCTTTGCTTTATCATCTATGAATAGGTACCCGTAAGTGGCGGAGGTTGCGTCATTGAACGACTCTAAAAAATATTTGCTGTTTCCTGGAAACATCTGTCTCCCTAATAATGAGGTTAGGTAACGGTCCCTGGGGTTTTTGAAAAGGACCAGATAATTGGTGTTTAGGCTGATGGTCCTGCTGGCTTTGCCTTGGATAAACAGATTTTGCACCGGATATCTGCAGCTAAGATTTCAATGATGTACATATTTTGTAAAAACATTTTGAACTTCTATATTACCACTGGTGTCAATCATCAAGTCATCAATAATTAATCGAATTTTTTTTCTTTCAGGTGGTAGGAGAGAATCGTCACACAGAGAGTCCGGTAAACCCTTCACAAAGTTTATCTCTCTGAGTTTTAAGAGTTGATCGTATAGCGGCTGCCAACACGAATAAATGTAAATGACGTTGTCTATAGGGTGTGAAATAATCCGCTGCACATTTTCTGTAATATCTTTAACAAAAAAAGTTTTCCACAATTGGATGGGCCGCTCACCACCATGCTAAAGGGGTGTTTTAACCGGGGGTCAAAACCAGAATCCATTTTTAAAAACCGTAAGGCAGAGTGGTGTAATCGGGAAACATCCGGTGCTTGTTATAAACTACCTGAACTCTTTTCACTACTGTGTCATTTTTAAGGTGGAATCGCTTTTTATCGCGCTTGATCATATCCGACACAGCTGTCAAGTGGGCGTCTGTGTTTTTATTGGCTGCGAATGATTGAACCAAGCCCTTCAGGGATTGGGGGGTGACGGTTTTGGAGTTGACAGAATTTAATGTCACACCCTTGCATTTAACAGCGGTCTTGCCATGGTGTGTTTGGTATGCGTAACACTTGGGCCCTCCAGACACAAACTCTGTGATAAAATCCCCATCCTCTAACTCATCTGTTAAACCACCCAGATACGGACCTGTCGGGGGGACCCACTCCCCTGGTTGAGATGTGAAGATCACAGAGTCTGTGTTGCAGTAAAGCACACGCTCCTGCAGCTTGTCAAGCAGGTTGTAGAGCTCGAGGCGTGCATGCGCGGTGGTCATGGCGCCTATGAACACATTCACATCTTTCACCCGAGCCCCCAAACCGTCGGCGTGTGACCATTGCACCATAACAACGTCGTCAGAGATAAAACAAAACTGGCTCACTTTGTAATGATCACTAAACATGAGCTGGGTAAACCTCTAAGGCTCTGGTATCAGCTCACATGAGGCCATGTTACGACGCATACTAAAACGGCCCCAGAGTGAGTTGAGGAGGAGTTTGTTACAGCTTCCGACTGCTTTGTTGACACAGATTTTGGCCGGGTCAAGTCTGATACCCTCCTTTTCATCATAGTCGGCTATGTATTTCTCACGTTCCTGAGGTGTTGTGGCGTGTTTGGGGTAGCCTGAGGCTTCCTATTTGCATTTCAGGAAGGTCTTGACATATTCTTTAAACAGCGTGTCTGTCTTGTCCGGAAAGTGCCAGACCTCATCAATGTGCAACAAACGATACCCCTTTTCAAGAGCTTTTTGGAGTTCAAAAGAGACCCACGTCCCAGACAACTGACGCTCTGTGTCACTATGTCTGCACTCGTCTGACTGATTTACTCTTCAGCACAGGTACGGCATAGCGGGAACATGAGCTTGGCGTGAGCCTTGTATGGGAGGACAGGGTGGTAGAGCCCCCGCGGCGGCAGCACAACACACTTAATGAGACCAAAATAGTTTTCAATGTCATCAAAGTTGTTGTAAATAATTTGCGGATGGCCTACAGGGTATTGTTTTTTAGACTGCACTGTGGGGTAAAGGCTGGTGAAGTCGTGGTAGTGAATTTTTTCACCACCCATGCACTGGTGGTATAGTTTCATTGCATTTGTATGGCCTCCAAACAATGCATCTCTAGGGTTTAGACGTTCGGGTTTTCTGTACGTGGATAGAAAACCTGTAACGGCCTGGTCAGATCGACACAGTGCACTCCACTCATACCCTCACATCACAACCACTCTCAAGCCATACTGCATTCTCAGGGCTGTCACACGCTCAGAAAACTGGTGGAAGAGTTCACCGTAAGAAATTTTGGACACTGGGTTCTTCTCGCTCTCCACATGACACGTGACACATCCGTGGTAAAAACAACCAGCAAATTCATAACACGTCTTTGTAGACTCACAGAAACCATCAACAAAGTATGGCCCGATCTTCTGCTCGCCCGCGTTAAGAGCGTGTGGATGGTGAGGATGTGTATTTTTCCGCATGCATCACATACTCCAGCCACTGTACGGAGGCGTTAGAGCAGGTCTTATTTTGTGTCACATATGCGCCATTGTATGTCAGAGCCACTGTGTCGGCACATTTTTCAGGTGTACAAGCGTGGTTTTTTTTTTTACCAACTTTGTAAATCACCCCTCAGCCGATACAATATTTTAAGATGTCGCAGGGGATCTGGCCATGAGTTTTATTGTGCTCTTTGTGTGCTTTGTAACAAACCTCTGATTTGCAGATGCGGTTGCAGTCCTTGCATTTTAAAGTGTTTGACACTCATTCGCAACAGTGTGTAAAGCACACATTGCACAAATATTTACATTCATGCCTTAGAGGACTGTCATAAGTGTTGTAGCAGTAATTACAGACATACGCTTTGCCGAAAAAAGTTTTCACGTTGGTGATTAAGTAGTAGTGATGTGTAGATAAAGCCAGATGGTGTTTAAATTAGGAGTGGTGTTAGTCTGGAAACATTGCAGTAGTTTACGGGCCTCTGTGTGGTGGTAAATCACAATTTTGGCATTCATTACAGCCTCAAATTTTGCCACGTGTGTGAATAAAACCGGTTGTGAGGGGTCGAGACCTGCTGACGCGTGTAGAGGTGTGGCAAGCACCATTTTGTCGGGTTCAGATGCTGCGGCATCAGCAGCGTGCGCTAGGCATAGTGAAAAGTAAAGGTTGTTATCTTCTACATTGTTGTTTGACACATTACCCAATTTCAAACTCCCTGCTCCTGATTGGTTTTGCGCAACTGTAACAATAAACTCCAGCTTGTTGTCAGTCATCGATGAATCATTACTCTGAATAGCCTGTGCAACCGCCTCTATAAACGTATCCTGGTTGTATTCATCGTCAGATTGTAATACACATTGCACGTCGCTAGCCCGGGATGGTCCTCTCAACACAACATTTAAAACACTGCCAGATTGTGCTGGTTCAAACTCTGTTGCAAAGATTTCCTCCAGATCTTTTAAATCCTCATCTGTGGGTTTACTCTGGTTCGTCTCCGCTGTGTCTGCTTGTGCTGGTTCGAGCCCTGTTGCAAAGATTTCTTCCAGATCTTTAAAATCGTCTTCTGTAGGTCTGGTCTGACAAATGTCTTCCAGAGCCACCACTGTGGGTGACAGTTGCGTGATCCAGGGCCCTTTAGCGCCCTCTGGTGTCATGGGCAGTTGAATGTTGTGAGGTGTGGAAATAGGTAGTCTTTCAAGCATATTGACCGCCTGCTGGATATGCAGGAATCCTGGTGTAGGATCTATGAATTGAAAATAAGAAAAACTTGTTTGGTCTGAGGGTGTTGATAAAACTGTTTGAAAAGTATGCATTACAATTAATATTATAATTATTATTATTCCTGCTACTATGCACATATACAAAATAACATTAAGGTACACACAGGCACACGCACATGCCTGGGGCTCATTGCCTTTCTCTCAGCTGTGCATGGCTTCTTCTCACAGGGTCTGTATTTTTTTAAATTAAATGTGTTAAATTGCGTGGTGGGTGTTTTACATACACAATGGATGATTTTGCCCTGTTACAGGGCTGAAAACTGAGCCTGTTTTTGCACTCAGGTGTGGTAGGGGTGTCTGTTAACAAATAAGTGATGAATTAATATAGGGTTAGGGTTCGACTTAATTAGTGGTAAATTTGTTACTGTAAAATGTGAAGACAATATATACGGAGTTGCTTACCGCAGCGATCACCCATTATTTCTCCCAGCAATAAGGAAAATCAGGACCCCGATCCTCTGTGCCTATGCACCGCATGGCTGGTGACACAACTGTTTGACCTCCTGAAGCATTGTGGTTAAACCATACTAATAAATAAAATGGGTGGAGCCCTGCCACCTGACCGCGGCTTGTCAGGGCTTGAGTTTTACTATTAAATGCAGTATTTAAAAAAATCAAATAATTTAGCCAGAATGGGTTACTACGGAACCCCTTAAAAACATTTATTCATGTTTAATTACATTTTCAGATTTTATCACACTGGCCCCTTTAACAAGCATGTCATCACAGAAATCAAGACCACACACAGTGTGTAAAAAGGTTTATATTTATTTAACTCTCCAGAGTATACAGGGAAAAAAACAAAAAAAACACCCACATCGAAGATAACCTCACTTAGGCTGCCATGTGTTTGAAATCAAGCGTTGTTCCACACAGCTGGTCCAGTATCCGGGTCCCAATGGTTTGCTGCGATAATAGCTATCAATGGCTTTTATGGCAAAGGCAAAGGCAAATTTATTTGTATGGCACCATTCATACACAGGGCAATTCATAGTGCTTTACAGAGGGAATGAGAAATTGAAAGTTAGAATCAGTTTAAAATTGAAAACATGAATTAAAACATTCAAAAACCATTTAAAATCAATTCGACAGCAGACAAATCAATATTAAATCAATCCATCAATACCAAATTACCCAGATCAATCCCAAATCAATACTATAAGAAGGCTGCAGTAAACAGCAGTGTTTTCAGCCCTGATTTAAATGAGCTGACAGTTTGTACCCCCCTCAGAGGTTCAGGGAGTTTGTTCCACAAGTGTGGACCACAGAAGCTGAAAGCAGCGTCTGACTGGGCTAGATCGGGTTACATTGTCTCAAAGGCTCCTGCTATTTTAGAGGGGCTGATGAGCATTTTCTTTAGATATAGAAAGTTTCTGATTGTGCGCAGGAAATTGTTGTTCCACAACCTCGTCGTGATAGCGTCATAATTCTTATCAACGTACCGATAGGGTATGTCATCATCACACGTATGGGTCCCCTGCCACACGTCCATGCAGCCATCGTCCCGCTGCTGCGCGCGGCACTCCACACAGTCATCGTACCACTGCGACATGATTGATTCGTTTAGCATCGGCAGTACAACTCTTTTCAGGTGCTCCATAAAGCGGCCTGAAGTCTCACGGTCCATGTAGCGATCATCACTATCCACATACACACCGTCAGATCCCACTAGAATCTCACAGGACGGATCCTCTAGTTGATGCGCCACCACCGACGAATACAAATGCCTACCCTCATCTGCGCACAGAAATAACAGCGGTATTAAAACACAACGCATTAAAACAAATAGGCATTGGGGAAAAACTTACCGTTAACCAGAGTCATGTCCATGATTCACAGGAAAAAACACGGGCGTTGAGTCCACCGCTCTACACTTTGGGTCGGAAACGCATATGATACAGCAACAAACTCTGGGCGTATTTAAGTACTTCCCAAGAGTCCCATATGACTAGCGAGACATGTCCAGGCATGTTTACGAACTGCCACAGAATCCTATTGTTTGCAAGCTGCGCTAAACCGTAAACGGAAACGGACACCGTCTTATTACTACGAATGTCTCTTAATCAGACAATAATTCTCATGACAAGTGACAAACTAATCAGACACGCTAGCAAGGCACTATCAAAACATCAGTAAACAGTGGGTTTTCTCTGCTGTGAATTAACAGCTTTCCCATGGAACTAACAGCCAACAAGTTGACAGGGTGTCATTTCTAAATAATAACCAGGAAACAGGCTGTCCACCAAGATGAGTAAGGACTGGCTGCAACCTGTCAGCTGTTCTGATAGCAGAGGAAAGTTAAAGTTCTTGAGGTGTTAGGAGTGTCAGTGTGTGTATTTGTTTTGTTAATCTGGTATACATTTGAAGGACTGCATGATAAGCGTTCACTATTCTGCTTGTCACTAAGTGTCACTTCATAATTTCATCACAGAAGATCTGGGTTTTTATACAGTTGGCTAAAGAGTTCATTTGGAGTAAAAGATTAAAGATTCAAAAACATAATTTTTCACAGGTAGATGTACACAGCACACTCACATTGAAATGGGATTGCGACAAGCGCCCCTGTGCAAACTGTGCATACAGTTCTTATATTTGCAGCAGTGCTGACAGGTGTCTGATTATGTGTGTTAACCTTCATGTGCTCTTGTCATATGTGCTGTGATTATGTATCCTAGACAAGAGATGAGTGTTGGTGCCTTTTTGTTCGCCCCATTACAACACCTCCATGACAGCCAACAAAAAAGGGAGTCCTAAATAAAAACAGTCCATCATTATTTGAAGAATTGAAGGTCAGTCTGTCTGGAAAGTTGCAAAAACTCTGAATGTGTCCCCATGTGCAGTTGCAAACACCATCAAGCTCGACAATGAAACTTGCTCACATGAGGACCACCCAAGGAAAGGAAGACCAACAGTCACCTCTACTGCTGACGATAAGTCACCAGCCTCAGATATCACAAGATAACAGCACTTCAGAATAGAGCCCAGATAAATAGCACACAGAGTTCTAGGAGCAGACACATTTCTACATCACCTGTTCAGAGGATACTGTGCCAATCAGGCATTTGTGGTCGAATAGCTGCTAAGAAATCCCTACTCAGGAAAAGCACCAAGCAGAGGAGATTTGTTTGGGCCAATAAACACAAGGAATGGACTTTAGACCAGTGGAAATCTATGCTTTGGTCTGATCAGTCGAAATTTGAGACCCGTCTGCTGTGTCTTTGTGCAATGCAGGAAAGGTGATTGAATGGTCTCTCCATGCATGATTCCCACCGTGAAGTATGGAGGAGGAGTTATGATGATGTGGGGGTGCTTTGCTGGTGACACTGTATGGGATTTATTCAGAAGTGAAGGCACACTGAACCAGTATGGCTACCACAGCATCCTGCATCAACACACCATCCCATTTGCATTTAGTTGAACCATCATTGATTTTTCAACAAGGCAACAACCAAAACACAACTCCAGGCTGTGTAAGGGCTATTCACCAAGAAGGAGAGCGATGTAGTGCTGTGTCAGATGACCTGGCCTCCATAGTCACTTGACTTAAGCCCAATCCAGATGGTTTGGGATGAGATGGACCGCAGAGTGAAACCTCTCCACCCTTTTCTGTAAAGGCTCACAAAAAGAGTGGAGTGTTTCCTCCACAGGGTGGCTGGGCTCTCCCTTTAGGCGTGTTCACACCATACTCGAATTTTCACTTCGCTTTTTTTGCGTGAATTTGATCGCTGGATCATTTGTTTTTATCCACGTCATTCACGCAAACGTTTTCCCTTGCCAGGATAATTTATTTCCGCCATTTCTTTCCATCATCAACCATAGCTGACGTTAGAACCGTTGCTGACTTGTATCTGTTGTCAAAGTCCCATATATGGCAGAAAATCAAACACCACTGTATCCGGATCCATGGCATAATCCGGAGGAGCACACAGCTATGTGAATTTCACCGTTTTCTCCGGGAGCTGCGCCCAGACGACAGCCGTTTCCAGCGGTACTTCGGCCTGACCAGGGCCCAGTTTGATGACCTGTTGGTGAGGATCGGTGCCAGGATATCACGGATGGACATCAAGTACAGGCACCTGGACCGCTGACATGACTTCGCTGCCATCAGGGGAATCTCAACACTGATAGGTTCTCGACACAACGTCATGTGAATTTGTTGCACAAGTTGGATATTTGTACGTAGACGTGAATACGCAAAATTCACGTTGCGAAGTCATTCGCGACATTCGCGTCACCCGGCGAGTACACACACAAATTCATGTCTAATCGCCTCTCTACATGGACTTTACATGTAAACTTATTGTGCGAAAAATTTGAGTCGTGTTTGGTGTGAACACGCCTTTAGAAATAGATGGAGTAGAGCCACTGCTCCTTTACATCGAGAGGAGACAGATGAGGTGTCTCAAGCATCTGGTCAGGATGCCTCCCAGACACCTCCCTGGGGAGGTGTCCGGGGCATGTTCAAATGGTAGGAGGCCTCGGGAGGACCCAAGACATGTTAGAGTGACAGTGTCTCTCAGCTGGCCTGGGAATGCCTCAGAATCCCCTGTAGGAGCTGGACTAAGTAGCCAGGAAGAGGGAAGTATGGGTCTCTCTGCTTAGGCTGCTGCCCCCGTGACCTGACCCCGGATAAGTGGAAGAAAATGGATGGATGGATGGATGGATGGATGATGAATAAATAGATAGATAGTCAGATAGTAATATGGATAAATGATCAAAACCATTTTGTCGCATATTCATGGAGCAACAGAGAAAGCAAGTACATCAGCTGATTCCCAATAATAACAACCATCTGCTCTGTGGGTTCCTGTGGTGTCTGATAGAACAGGCATTAGCAATGCAGTCCATCCTTGCAAGTAATGCAAGCCTTGCTTGGTACTAGTGCCTGGTGGCTGAGTTGGCAAACAGCAGGAAGTTGAATAATTCAGGGGGTAAGGGACTTTAAAAACTTTGGGAGTCACAGCCCATGGAGCCAGATATTTATGCAGCAATCCTTTTTTCTTTTTTTGTAATAAACTTCTATTTTGTTAACCTACAGACTGACTGCACAGCATCTCAAGTTTGTTTCCCTGCACATAGTCAGATGTATCAACCTCAACAGTGCCCAGGAGAGGGGAGGTAGGGGGTAGATCAGTAGCAGTGTCCCTCATAACTCTAAAGAGGCTGTGCTGGCTATTTATAGAATGTTAGAAGTAAAGCAGGTTAATTAGGCTCCAACCTAAAATAGTGCTGCTATGCACACTCTGTTGTTTTTTATGCACTTCGAGTTGCATGCTGCTGAAGCACCATTCATCTTTCTGATGAGACAAGACAGCCCTGCAGACAAGAGCATCTCTAACTCATGCTTGGGTCTTCACTCTGGTGCCTGCGAGCTTCACTGAACTTTTACCTCCCCACCAGCCTGATTAGTTGTTCCAGCTCAGTGCGTTTTAATCCACATAATATGATGATTAGTAGAGATTTACAGGGATTTAAAGATGGATTTTTTATTGTTTGGTATTCAGGCTGTTGTACTACATGCTATGTTGGATATTTTCTGTATATTTGCTATTGGTTGCCATATTTATAAATATTTCTGCACATTAGGCAATTTACATTGTGGTTGTGTTGTTAGCTTTCATTTTCATCAGGTTAATTGGCTTGCAGGCACATGGATAAAAGATAAAGTTTCTAATGGAATATTTTAGATTTCTGTATGAACAATTCTAAACCTTGTACTGATGCACATTTGCAGGATGAAGACACCTAGTCATAATGGCGATATCTGAGGATAAGCAGTATTGGATGATGCAAAGAAAGCAGGTTTGTTTTAAAAAAAATTCAGGAAGAAGGAGCACGAGAATGCATGCCACTTATGGCCACCAGGAGGGAACAGAAAACAACAGTCTAACGCCAAGAAGGCACCCTCTGCAACCACAGTTTGTGAGGCTAAAGCTAGCACTAGCATTACAGGCGATAATGTTGATTCAGAGCCAACTCTGCTGGTGTCTAAGGCGAAAGCTGAGACATACATCATCTTCACTGTTATAAGTGACATGAGTAGTAGGATGGAGGACCAATTCAACAACCTGGAGGCATCCTTGCAAGCTACCCAGGCCATCCTGACTGAATAGGATGCTTACTCTAGGAACTATAGCAACAGTGGGTACAGATAGAGGAGAGTCACCAATTGCTCCAAGAGAAGGTCACTGACCTTGAGGCATGCTCTAGATGCCAGAATAGAAAGGTGATGGGCCTGCCAGAGAGAGCTGAGGGTTAAAAACCCTTTGGAGTTTTTTGGCCAACTTTTTGCATGACCCGCTGGGTCCTGCTCACTTCCCAACCCCAATAGAGGTTGGCAGAGCGCACCAACTGGGGCAGCCACTAGGGGTGTAACGATCTATCACTTAGATTGATATATCAATTTAATGATACACGATCCAATATTATATATCAATGTTTTCCTTTTGCATCAATATCAATGTCTTTAAGAAACATCTTTATTTTGAAAATGTCTGTGTCACCATTTCCGCCCCTCTTTCCAAAACATTCAAACAATGCCCGCGGCCTAGCATCAAGCAGGTAATGGCAAGCAGCCAAGAAAAAGGCAGCAAGCATATTTACTCCCCTCTCGGGAATAAATCAGTTGAGTGGAAATATTTTGGATTTCGGAGAAAAGACAGGTCAACGGACAAATCACATGTCATCTGCAAACAATGCAATTACGAGACAAAATACTCAGGAAACACAACGAACCTGTCCGGGCACTTAAAGAAGAAACATGGCATTTACCCCATGCTAGCACTACCATTAATGTTAACATGCCAGACGCCGGCTCACCAGCTTTGACCAGCTTTTTTCCACAAAAACTGAACCACAACTCTAAAAGAGCAATGAGTATCACAGCTGCCATTTCGTATTTCATTTGTAAAGACAGGAGGACTTACAGTGTTGTCGAGAATGACGTTTGTTGTGAGCTACTGCATACTCTGGTGCCGAAATATGCAATCCCATCAAGACAGCACTTCAGTGAAACTGAAACTCAATCAAGTCAAAGATGAGGTTAAACGTGAGTTAATGAACGCAGAATGAGTCGCTATCACTACAGATCGATAGCCTTCTGTTGTACATGATGTCCATGTAACTGTGAGCAGTCATCATATTGACGCTGACTGGAAAATTAAGAATTATGTTCTTCAGACACGTGTTTTGAACGACGCTCACACAGGAACAAATCTTGGGACAGTTTTGAAAGAAGCCTGTACGCAACAAAAAACCTGCGCTTGGGGGCCTGACCAGTGCTCTTGGGAGGGGTGGTCTTCCTCCCAGCATGATGGCTGGGCTGGGCTTGGTTGCCGGCCTTGCCGTTGTGTGGTGGATTGCTTGCTGGCAGTTTTACTGGGTCTGAGGTGCCCTGGACTGTATCCGCATCTATGGAGTAATCAGCCCCTGTATGGAGGAAGATGAGGGTATGACTGTTCTGTCCGGGGGTGGTGGTCTTGGACGCGGGTGCCTTCAGCTCATCCCATCAGGCGGACTGGGCCTCTCGGGTGAGTGGGGGGTCCTGGCTGGCTGGTGGTGCCTTATGGCCTGAAGCCCACCTTCTCTGGGGGGAGGGGGAGAACAGGGGATGGGTGGATGGGATGGGGGTGGAAGGTTGGGGGGGTAGCTCTGTACAGGGGCGGTGGGCCTGGTCATTGTGGTGGGCTGTGGTTGCCCCGCCTGGACGTGGGGTGAGGGCAGGTGTTGGCCTCACCACTGGTGGGCCCCTTAGGGGGCTCTGGCTGGATCTCGGGCTGGAGGGGCCCTATGCCCCTGGGCTCTGCTCGTGCTGTGTGTGTGTGTGTGGGGGGGGGGTGCCCGGCGCGCCCAGGGTCCTCTCTCTGCCCCGTCTTCTCTGTAGGTTGCTTCCGAGCGGGGGTTGCTGCTCCTATGCTTTCCTGTGGGTCATGGCATTGGCTGGGCCTGTGGCTCTTTCCTGGGGGGGGGGGGGGGGGGGGGGCGTGGCTGTTTCCTTGGTCCTGACCTGCCTGCTATCCTGGGCTGGGGGCGTGATGTCCTGGTCCCCCACATCAGCTACAGTCAGCTACCCACAGCATCCAAGACAAATCGTAGCACACACATACACACATACATACACACGCGCATATACAAATACACACATGCGGTGCACAACTGATCCATAATCACACACTCAGACATTTATTTGAAAAATTATATTAAACCAAATGGTAAGCCTGCACTGGAAATTCGGCAACCAATTTTTTTTCTCTCTGTTGTTATTGTTGTTATTGTTTTGTTTGTTTGTTTGTTTGATTGTTTTTCTATTGTTGTTGTTTTTGTCCCCCCCCCCTTGTCTTCCCTATCCTGTCCCTGTTCTCTCTTCCTATCCACTCCTGAGCCTCAGTCCGGTAGCTTTATCAATGAACCAATACCATTCCTAATAAAGTTAAACACAAATGGCAATAGGAGGAGTTTATCAGTTTCCTCCTTTGCAGAGTAAAACTGCTTCAGTACAACAAGGCACCAGGAACATCGATACTGCTTGCCCCAGCTGCTGAACAGGACAGGTTTAAAAAAAAAAAAAAAAAACCTGCGCTTGTAACAGATAACGCCAGCAACATGTCCGTAGCTGGAGTAGAGGCAAATCTATCACCACACATCAAATGCTTCAGACATACTATAAATTTGGCCACACAGAAAGGACTGAATTGTGCTGGTGCAGCATGTCATTTGGACAGAGTGAGACTGATTGTGTCATTTTTTCCACCGCAGCACGGTAGCAACTGGAGTTTTGAAAGAGAAGCAGAGGTTGCTTGGGATTCCAGAACACAAACTAAAACAAGACATGAGCACATGCTGGAACAGTTTGTTTGATAAGCTCGAGCAGTTTTTGGAGCAACAAGCTGCAGTGTGTGCTTCACTCCTTGACAGAAAACTAAGGCAAGGCGCAAATGACGTGCATACACTCAACGAAAGTGACATCAGTGCAGCTGAAGACTTGGTTAAGCTACTCAGACCAGTGAAAAGTGCCACCACCATCATGTGTGAGGAAAATCAGCCTACTGTGTCTGTCATTGCACCACTTAGAGCTAAACTGTTGGAGCATTTCAGTGTCTCAGAGGAAGACTCCACTTTAGTAACAGAGGTGAAGCAGACTATGGCAAGGGAGCTTGAACAGCGATATGTGGATGTGCAGCTAGCAGTTAACTGATTAAAAACATTTGCACTTAAACATGAGAAATGTGGCACTTTATAGTGAACAACAGGAGGTCTATTTTATACTTTCTATTCATAAGAATAGATTGCTTTCCATTTAAATGTCTGGAAGGGTTCAATAATAAATTGTCAAATCACATTTTTGTTGGTTGCTTTTTGTGAGTTTATATAAATGTAACTGATTGTGTTAAATGGTCATATGATATCATCTCATATCGATCGCAGGCCCCTGAATTGAATCAAATTGGAATCGTATTGTGGCAGACTTTGTGATATCGGCAAATATTGTATCGTTGTCCAAAGAATTGATATAATGTTGTGTCGTGATGAAACTTGTGATTCACACCCCTGGCAGCCACCAGAGATTCAAAACTTTTGGATGAAGGAGAAAATACTGTGGCTGGCATGGGAGAACACCCCTCTGACCTACAACAGGAGACGGATCCACATATACCCAGACTTCCTGGCCGAGACAATGAAGCAGTGCCAGCCATTTGAGGAGGTGAGGAAGAAATTCAACAACGCTGGGATGCGGACCGGATTTCTCTATCCTGCACGGCTCTAAGCTACCAACCGCTATTACCAACATTTTCATGACTTTCAACACCCCAGAAGAGGCTGATCACTTCCTACTACTCTGCTAATGAGGAGCAGTGATAACCCTGCACCTGACTGTTTAATTTGCAACAGCTGATGTTGGCAGCAGGACAGATCGGCTAACATTACTTCACCCAGCGTGGCAGCTGCCAAACCCTTGGCGGTGACCTGCTGTGGCACAGACCTGCAGTTGTAGGATAATGTTAAGTACTGGACTACACTATTTGTCTCTCACCCATGTGCCCTATTTTCTCTTTTACTACTTAGTAACACCAAGTGCAAGATGTGTTATGTTTTGGTTTATTGAGGTGCCTAATTTGCTTTACATTGTTTTACAACCTGGGCACTCTCTAATTTTTATTATTGAAATATTATGATGTTGAAGAGGGGACACTGCTTTGAAGTTAACCAACATACAGTAAAACTGGTTAGGTATTGACTAGAATAGGACCCCGAAGACAGCATGTTAGGCTATTTTCTCTCATTTTGTTTGAGAAAGTGGGAGTTTGGGGTGTGTAAATGTAAGGTTACTTTATGTGCTTTACTTAGTGTTTTTGAGGGGTGGGGGGTTGTCTGGGCAACTCATTGTGTCAATGTCCATATAACATAATTTTCACTTATTTATGACCAGTGTTGTTTTCGTCACGCTGGACGAAAACGAAAATGACGACGTCAGACCCCTTTTTTCCTTGACGAAAATGAAACTAGGACGAACGTCACCAAAGCCCTGCAAAGACTAAAATGTGACAAAATTGTATACATTTTCGTCTGACGAGAACGAGACAAGACTAAATTGATAGTTGGTGGACGATCAAAGTTTCAAAATATGCGGGTTTTTTTCCGCCAAGTATAACATGCGAGCAATGTCAATCAAGAGCTCAAACATCAGACTGGAGCCAGCTGTAGCTGTTGGTCCTAATGGCCATGCCCCCATCATCAGTGCACACGAACTAAAAGCCTCTCTCGCACGCGCACACACATGCTCACACAGAGACAAGTCTTGGCCTGTCTGCAGAGGATGAGACACACACCACGGCAGCAGCAGCGGTGTCGGGTGGTTGTAAAAAGAGGGATGATTAAAGCATAGCTTTAGTCTATGTGAGGCTCGCCCTGTGATGCATTTTCTTTTTTTGTATTAAGCCTAAAGTTTTGTGGTGTCGGTGGTGGTGGTGGTTACACCTCCCCGTGGTGCAGAGACCGCTTCCTAGTGCTACATGCTAAAGCTAGAATGAATGAGGCTGCCAGGGGCCCCGCTAATGATGGCTCGTTTAAACCAGCCCTTCTATTAATTTAGCATGTTATGAATAAAACCCCTGTCCATTTGTGGACGGGTGGCAAGTGAAATGCTTTAACCCATGTTTGTGGGACTGGGAAACACGGTCGTCTTCAGACCTGTTGCTGTTCCCTATCGTAAGCAACACACGTGGATGCTTTAACAAATAATAGCAGCTAAAGCCAATATGTAGGACATATGGTCATTCATATGGAAGTCAAGTGTGCTTTTATTTTTTTAATCCTATTTTATTGTGATACAATACTCATACTGTGTGCCAGTGTGTTGTCTGCATCTGCAACAAAATAATAAAAGTAAAAGGTATAGAAAGAAAAAGAGGGGAAAAAAACCCTCACCTTTGAAAGTAAGATCAGTTTCAGCGTGCTTCATTCCAATACCTGTATTGGCCTATTAAGTACATACACGCGTGTCTTTTATTTATAGGTATCTTTGATATTTGACTAAAACCTTTTGAGTTTTCGTCGACTAAAACTAGACTAAAACTATCAAGGATAGAAATGACTAAAATGTGACTAAAACTAAGAAGCATTTAGTCCAAAAGACTAAGACTTAAACTAAATCTAAAATGCCTGCCAAAATAAGACTGTTTATGACATCTATAGGTAAGGATGAGGGTATCAACCTGGTCAGCTGAAATGTTTAATTAAGCATGCCCACCTCAACTCTCTGGCTGCTGACAAATTATTCCTTCAACTCAGACAGCAGACTCAAACAGATTCAAATTAGACCATCTGAACAGCTGTTGAACATTTATGGGCCAAACACTGATGGTGCAGCTTTTTTCAGAAACACCTTTGGGAAGTTACCTGACCTTTCAAACACAAATTTAATAGTCACTGGGGACCACAACATAATACTTAACTCTCATCTTGACAGGTCAGCTAGCAAAAAATGTAATCCCTCTTACATTTCCATGGTCCTATACCAAAACCTATAATGCTAGGCTGAGTAGATCATAAGATTTCATAATATGCAGATGACGTGGCCCTTTCTGTATTCGATCCTGAAAAATTGATAACGAACTTAAGTCAACTTATCGACTCCTTTGGAGAGGTCTCTGGTTAAATTATTAACTGGCAGAAGAGCGAGCTCATACCAATAGCTAATGACCTGGACCCACTATTCCTGTCATCTACTCATCGACATGTTTTAAAATAACCTCTGATTATGTAAAATACCTGGGCATTTAAAAAACAAACAAAAACGGGCGATGTGTACAGTAAGGACAGTACAGTAAGGATTTTAGAAAGGGCACGGGTTCATCCCGCCTGCTTGGCTAGCCACTGAAAAAAGCCTAACCCACAAGACTTCTGTCCCTGCTCTGTTCTTCTCATTTCCAAGGCCCCCTGTAGCCTACAAGATGGATAATTTTGTTCTGTCTAATACTCAGAGGATCTGGAATCAAATTAGAAAATGTCTTGTTCTCCCAAACACCTCGGTACATGCTCCAATCTGGCTGAACCATGCCTTCTTACTATCTCTTACAGACACAGCCTTCAGAGAGTGGAGCTATATGGGTATTGCTAGTTCAAAAGACTTTTATGCTGACAGACACTTAGTCTCCTTTGGACAACTATTGTCCAAATTTTGTCTTTCAAAGTCTCAGTTCTTTAGATATTTACAATTGAGACACTATGTCCGACAGGCTACTAAGTCATGTCAATTACCACCTGAAAACAATGTATTGTCCAAATCCCTTCCTTCCCTTCCCTTCCTTCTTCTGGGCCCTTTTGGAGCAAACACTTGATCTCAGGGCTGGTTTGTTACTTTTCAGTGACTCATTTTCATTTTCATCTACTATTAAAATAAAACAAGCCTGGGAAAGTGATCTTGGTCTTGAGACTGAAGATTTGGGGAAAAAAAATAGGAATAAATGTATCTTTCTCCTGTAGAGGTCATTATTAAAAGGGATGGACTTCTTTTTTTCCTACCCCCATGTGCCTTTGTGAAGAATCAAAACTCTAGAGGACAAACACTGACTGATTATCATTTATTTGATGACAATTCCACCACATCCAGTGTTTATAGATATGATTTCCACTAGGGTTTCCACCATCATCTCACCTGACAAGGGGCTACACATGAATAAAAAGAGTTCAAGCAGTGTTTTCTTAGTGGTGTTTTGTAACAACTGTCTATCACCAACTCAGGATGAACTTGATCTACATTTTATTAGAACAGCTTAAACTTCATCAACAACTTAAAGAATTTGATATTGAGACAAACATGATTCAATTTTCACTGTAGGAGTGGGACAACATGTCTGTCTGGATGAGGCATGCAGTAACATGCCCGACCTACATAACTCTAATGGACTAGAGGAATTAAGCAACACATGCAGTAGAGGTTCATTTATCTACCAGACACTAGAGTTACGCTGAATCCACCTCAAGACACAGCTGATGCTGTTCACGCTCATTAGTTTCTACATCAATACATGTTCCTATTAATTTAACTATAACCTCATTTCACAGTAGAAATGGTTTGTGTCTGGTGCCAATTCAGAAATGAAATTAATACTTTTCCCCTCTCGGGGGCTCACAACTTTGCCAGATGAAGACCAAACTAAAACCAAGACGTGCTTGTTAGAAACATATCATTGCCTCCGAAAGTTGCACTACTTTGTTTTATGCTATAATCCTTTACTATCAGATATATAAAAGCAATAAATATACATTAATAAATGGTTTACAATATAAATATTTATTTCATACATGGAATCAGAAGTAGCTTTATCTTTACCCCTGGAAAAAAAAGTCTGGCAGAACTTAAGTTCGTACCTTCCCAGTTATAATTATATATTGATTGGTCAATGTGTTTTCTGGTTTTTATAAATAACCATGACTTGTAAAAGTAAAAGTAATGATATAATAGTATACATGCTAATATTAAAAGATGTTGCATGTATGATTGTGGGGTTATGGTTACAGACCCTCCACCTCACTGCACTACAGTTTTGAACATGATCTTGCAGTGAAAAAACACACAGCAAACAAATGTGAATTTGATTGAAAGGAGTATTATTATTTTCTACAAATGTATAAGAGAAAGTGTTATATTGTTGTCTTAAATTCTTTTGGCCATGACATTCTATTTTGACAATACAAGTCATTTCCTGAATGTTGTGTGATGTTCCACACAATTTATCCACCATTTTAACAATGGACAAGTCAAAAGTGGAGCCTATGAAGACATGATTTGCACCATAGCTTTAATGCATCTGGGCTTAAAACTATACATATGTTAATACATTTAAAGGCAATATGATTATTGGGACTAGAGGAGCATGTATACCAGCAGTAAATCCAACCACACTGTCATAGTGAGTCGATTGTCAAATGAAGCAGAGGAGTATCCAGCACAGTAAGCATGATCTGAAACTGTAAAAGGGGCCACTGGTACTATTTTGAAGTTACAGCAGTTTCTAAGAGGCTGCTCACATCTTATGTAAACCTGGTAAGAGATGAGTGTAATGCGAGTTGGATTAATCCTTACCGAATTTCACTACTTTACTCCTTTGAGGTAAAGGATGTGTTGAAGAGATGTCCAAATACACAAAGACAAACACAAACAAACACAAAAGAAATAGTCTGGCTTCTACTTCCCTCCACTGTAACTCTTTCAGCATGTTTGTTATACACAGATGCACATTCACATGGTATAGTCTGGTTTGTGTACCACTTCCTGCTGTGTCTGGCCAAAGGAATTCTCTGTTTCCTGTGTGTTGTGATCAGTGCACTGCTGCTTCCCAATGGGCCTCCACACTGATTCCAACAGCTTGATAAGGAAGTAGAGACGACAAGCTAATGACACCAAAACAGCCCGTTCAAATATACAATTATTTTGGAAAATATTTTCAGATGCTGCTGCAGTGCCTTGGTGATACTATTAAAATAAAATGCATTTTCTGACACATCAGTGAAGAGTTTAATCAGCTCTGGCTGCCAGTCATGATGAGGTCAGGAGGTCATTAACAAATGTTTTTACACACTCGTACATCTCCTCCTTGAACCGTCACCTTATCGTGGTAGAGGAGTTTGAGCGCCCTAGTGACACTAGGAGCTATGCTGTCGGGGGCATTTTGCCCCTGGTAGGGTCACCCAAGGCAGACTGGTCCTAGGCGAAGGGCCAGACAAAGAAGAGTTCAACAGACCCCTCATGGAATAAACACCGTGGGAGTTTGTGTACCCAGCCTGGAGGGGCACTGGGGCCCCGCCCTGGAGAAAGGCCTGGGTTAGGGGCTCAATGGCGAGCGCCTGGTGGCCGGGCCTTGGTTCACAGGGCCTGACCGGGCCAAGCCTGAAAAGGATACATGAGCTTGTCCTCCCATGGACCCACCACCCGTAGGAGGAACTGGAAGGGTCCGGTGCATTGTGGTTTGGGCGGCAGTCCATGGCGGGGGCCTTGGCTGTCTGATCCCCAAACATGGAAGCTGGCTTTTGGGACATGGAATTTTACCTCTCTGGAGGGGAAGGAGCCAGAGCAAGTGGAAGAGGTTGAGTGCTACCGGCTAGATATAGTTGGCCTCACCTCAACACAAAGCTCCGGGTCCGTAACCCAAGTCCTTGTGAGGGGTTGGACTCTTTCTTTACAGGTGAGAGACGGAGGGCCGGGGTGGGTTTTTTGAGCACCCCCAGACTCTCTGCCTGTACATTGGGGTTTACCCCTGTGGACAAAAGGGGTTGCCTCCCTGCACCTGCAGGTCGGGAACAGGTCCTGACTGTGGTCTGCGCTTATGTGCCAGACACCAGTTCAGAGTACCCACCCTTTTTGGAGTCCTTGGGAAGGGTGCTGGATGGTGCCCCGACCGGGGACTCCATTGTCCTACTGGGAGACGTCAATGCTCACGTGGGCAATGACAGCGTGAAGGGGTGATTGGGAGGAAGGGCAGGCCCGAGTGCTGTGCAGTTACTGGACTTCTGTGCAAGTCACAGTTTGTCCACAACTAACACCATGTTCAAACATAAGGATGCCGACCGGTGCGAGTGGCTCCAGGACATCCTAGGTTGCAGGTCTATGAACCATTTGATAGTCGTATCATCTGACCTGTGTGATGCCCCAGGTCCCTTGTCTGTGTCATCTGTGTCTGTTTGTGTGTTGGGTGGTGGGTGTGTCCTTGTGTCTTGCGTCACCTTCTCTCTCCTGCAGGTGTGGTGATTTCCTCAGCACACCTGGGCCCTGTGTAGCTGAGTTGACTTAAGCCCCTGCAGTTACTCAGTTTCTCTCTCTTCTCCTCCAGGCACACTGGAGGTGTGGGTTCTGTTGGTTTGTTTGGTCATGTTGGTTTGATTTCCCCTTTGTTTTGTTTACACAGACAACACCAGCACACATGCACTCTACACACGCATCCACCATCACTACACTACTGATCCTACTGATTTTCTACATCTCATTTTGTTAATAGTTCATTTGTAATTGTAATTTGGTCTGATTTGGTTTAATTTGGTTTAATACATACCTTTTGTCACCATGGTGTGGTCTCCCTTTTTATTGTGACCGTTGAGCCAGGTCAGCGACAGCATGTTCTGGACACTCGGTTGAAGAGAGGAGCTGAGCTGTCAACTGATGGCCATCTGGTGGTGAGTTGGATCAGATGGCAGGGGAAGACGCTGCGCAGACCTGGCAGGCCCAAATGAGTAGTGAGGGTTTGTTGGGAACGCCTGGTGGAAGAACCTGTCAGAATGATCTTCAACTCCCACTTCTGGCAGAGCTTTGACCACGTCCCGGGGGCAGTGGGGGAATCTGAATGGGCCATGTCTGCTCTGCCATTGTCGAGGCAGCTGTTGTGAGTTGTGACCATAAGGCTGCTGGGGCCGGTCACGGCGGTAATCGCTGGTGAACACATGAGGTGAGGGGAGCCGTCAGGCTGAAGAAGGCGGCTTACAGGGCATGGTTGGCCTGTAGGTCTCCAGAGGCAGCCGACCGGTACCGGCACTCCAAGCAGTATGGAGCCGTGGCAGTTGCCAAGGCAAAAACTCGGGCGTGGGAGGAGTTCGGTGAGGCAATGGAGAATGACTTTCGGTCGGCTCCAAAAGGTTCTGGCAAACCATTCATTGCCTCATGGGGAGAAGGCGGCAACTTGCCCACACTGTTTAATGTGGGGACAGGAGCCTGCTGACATCAACTGGGGAGATAATTGGGCAGTGGAAGGAATACTTTGAGGAACTCCTCAATCCCACCAACACGTGTTCCATGGAGGAAACAGAGTTTGGGGAGTGCTTGGGGGGGTTGTCCAATCACTGGGGCAGAAGTCACTGAGGCAGTTAAGCAACTCCGCGGGGCAGAGCTCCGGGGGTGAATGAGATCTGCCCTTGGTATCTCAAGGCTCTGTATGTTTTGGGGCTGCCTTGGTTGACATGTCTCTGCAAAATTGTGTGGACATCGGGGGCGGTGCCTTTGAAGTGGCAGACCGGGATGATGGTCTCAATCTTTAAGAGAGGGGACCAGAGGGTGTGTTCCAACTATCGGGGGATCACACTCTTCAGCCTCCCTGGAAAGGTCTACGCCAGGGTACTGGAGAGGAGGGTCAGGGCGATTGCTCCTCCTCAATCTGAGGTTTGACTATGTGTTTTTTGTCCCGGCCGTGGAACCGTGGATCAGCTCTTCACCCTTGCTAGGGTGCTGGAGGGGTCATAGGAGTTTGCCCAACCAGTCCACATGTGTTTTGTTGATCTGGAGAAGGCTTATGAACGTGTTCCCAGGAGCATCTTGTGGGGGGAAATCCGGGAGTATGGGGTGGATGGCCCCTTCCACAAAGGGCCGTTCAGTCTTGCTACTGGAGGAGTGAGAGTCTGGTCCGCGTTGCCAGCAGTAAGTGGGACTTGTTCCCGGTGAGGGTTGGACTCTGCCAAGGTTGCCCTTTGTCACCAGTTCTGTTCAAAACCTTTATGAAAAGAATTTGTAGGTGCAGCCAGGTGGTGGAGGGGGTCGAGTTTGGTGGCGGGAGGATGTCATCTCTGCTTTTTGCGGATGATGTGGTCCTCTTAGCTTGATCAGGCCACGACGTACAGCTCTTGCTGGGACAGTTTGCAGTCGAATGTGAAGCGGTTGGGATGAGAATCAGCACCTCCAAATCTGAGGCCATGGTCCTCATCCTGAAAAGGGTGGTTTGCCCACTCCAGGTTGGGGGGGGAGGTCCTACCTCAGGTGGAGGAGTTAGTATCTCAGGGTCTTGTTCACAAGTGAGTGTAGGATGGAGCAGGAGATTGACAGGCGGATTGGGGCAGCATCCGCAGTGATGTGGGTGCTAAACTAGTCCGTTGTGGTGAAGAGGGAGCTGAGGAGAGGCTCTCGTTTTACCGGATCAATCTATGTTCCAACCCGCACCTATGGTCATGAGCTTTGGGTAATGACCGAAAGAACGAGATTGCGAATTCAAGCGGCCGAAATGAGTTTCCTCTGCAGGGTGGCTGGGCTCTCCCTTTGAGATAGGGTGAGAAGCTCGGTCATTTGGGAGGTGCTCAGAGTAGAGCCATTGCTCCTCCATGTCGAGAGGAGTCAGTTGAGATGATTCTGGCATCTGGTGAGGATGCCTCCTGGACGCCTCTCTCGGGAGGTCTTCCAGGCATGTCCAACCAGGACACGTCGGAGGGATTATATCTCTCGGCTGGCCAGGGAATGCCTCAGGATTCCCCTGGAAGAGCTGGTGGAAGTGGATGGGGAGAGGACAGTCTGGGCTTCCTTGCTGAGGCTACTGTCCCCGCAACCCGGACCAACCAGATAAAGCGGAGGAGGACGACGACACTTATACATGCTAGCTTAACTTTAATAACTTGGGTCTTTCACACCGCCAGCAAATAAAATGAGACCATCCATCCATTAAAGATATAAAAAGAGCCACTGTTTGAGCTCTATAAATCGCATGGTGGGGTGACACACAATTAAGACCATATATAGGTAATATAACCTCTAAGGCATAAATGTAGTATGAAACAGTAGGATTTAACAAAACCAAACTTGTGGAACTGGCTTACACTTTTTAGTTCTTACAATTGCAAACTCAAGCATATATGATAGTAACTTAGTAATTACTGACCCTATGTGTGTGTGTGTGTGTGTGTGTGTGTGTGTGTGTGCGTGAGTGAGTGAGTGAGTGAGAGAGGGAGAGAGAGAGAGAGGAGAGACAGACAGACAGAGAGAGAAGAAAGTGACAGCGAGAGAGATAGAAAAATCTGGTCAAGTGTTAACCAGCACATTATCATTCTATCAGCACAGATACATACACCCCCAATTTATGTCTTCCTCTCTCACTATCTATAGTTACACATATAAGGAGAGTACAAAATACTGGCAACACACATACACACACACACCATCTGTCCACAACAGATGTGTAATGTCGTTACTGTCACACTGATGTATTACACAATTAATTGATTATACTTGTATTTTATCTGTACATGACACCGGGTTCAGGGTCTTGTTTTAGGATACTTCGATGCACGGACAGGAGGGATCAAACTTACAAGCCAGTGATGAGCCTCTCTTCCTCCTGAGTCACAGTTGCCTGATCAGCTGAAAATCTCAGCTGGAAAAGCTTCACTCAGCAGAAACTTAATGATGTCTTTCTTGCATTACTGTTCTTATAACCAATTACTGTAAAAGGAAATTTATTCTCATGTAGGGCTGTCACTGTATCTGAGCCAGACGTTCATTCCACAGGATCCTGGCGAAAAGAATTCAAGACAATAATATCCCACTAGGCTGCACGGTGGTGCAGTGGTTAGCACTGTGGCCTCACAGCAAGAAGGTTCCGGGTTCGAGTCCCAGCTCGGGCGCGGGATCTTTCTGTGTGGAGTTTGCATGTTCTCCCCGTACCTGCATGGGTTCTCTCTGGGTACTCCGGCTTCCTCCCACCGTCCAAAGACATGCAATTTGGGGACTAGGCTGATTGGATTCTCTAAATTGACCGTAGGTATGAATGTGAGTGTGAATGCTTGTTCGTCTCTGTATGTTAGCCCTGCGATGGACTGGCGACCTGTCCAGGGTGTACCCCGCCTCTCGCCCGTAGATGCTGGGATAGGCTCAAGCCCCCCCCCCCCGTGACCCTTACTCGTAAGGAATAAGCTGAAGATGACGATGGAATATCCCACTATTTCAAATCTGATCAAAATAATGTCAAATTCACATTTGTTTGTTGTATGGTGGAGGATTTTTAACTCTGATATATGCATGTGTATTGTTCATATAACAGTGCATTTTGACTAATTCATGCTCAAAAGGAAATTTTACATCATGAACCCACTCACTGTCACAACCACACCCTCAACCTCGTCCTATCATATGGAATGGAAGCTGAACATCTCGTTGTATTTCCACACAACACTCTTTCATCTGACCATCAATTAATCACGTTCAAATTTGTACTTATTGACAACACTCCACTTAAGAAAACTGTAGTTTCCAGATGTTTGTCTGATTAGGCTGTAGCTAGATTTAAGGAAGCGATTCCATTTGAACTCAATTCGGTGTCATATCCCATTATAACAGAGGATGCTGTTGTCAACCTTAGTCCCTCCCAAAATTGATCATTTTATCGATAGTGCAACAGGTACCTTACAATTAACTTTGGACTCTATTGCCCCATTAAAAAAGAAAACGATGAATCCAATGAAACAAGCACCTTGGTACAATTCCAAAACCAGACAGCTTAAACAAAAAAACTCAGAAACTGGAGAGACTATGGCACTGCTCCAAACTGGTGGAGTCACATATAGTCCGGCAAGACAGCCTTAAAAGCTATAAGAAAGCCCTATGAAAAGCTAGAGCAGCCTACTACTCGGCACTAATCGAGGAGCAGAAGAACAACCCCAGGTTCCTCTTCAGTACTGTAGCCAGACTGACATCCATGAGATCCACAGCTCTATTGAACCAAGTATTCCTGTTTCCCTGGGTAGCAAAGATTTCGTGGACTTCTTTAATGTCAAAATTCTACTTATTGAAGAGAAAATTCTTCTCCTCCTGACATCAGCTGACAACACAGCACCTATAACCCTAGAAACCTTACGGGCAGCTGTAGGACCAGACATACACTTTGATTGTTTTCTTCCCATTAGCCTTCATGAGCTTAGTACAATAAATTCCCTCCTCTAAACCGCAAAAATAATAAAAAAAAAATAAAATGATGAAATGAAATGAAATAAAAAATGATTTATTATTTGGACTTAATTTACATTTACAATTCATTTTTCTGAATAATTTACCCATCCATATTAGCTCAAATGTAGGTGATAGAGATTCCCAAGGATTCTCTTCATGTCACCCACTGACACCACTGACTGATCTTAGCGTGCAGGACCATGGACCGGAAGCAAAAAAAACAAAGAAACAGAGAAATCTTTGCTTGACTTGACTACAGCCCTTCCTAATTAACATAACAAATCAAGTGACTTTGCAAGTTAGATTTTTTTTCTTTTGGCACTTTGACTAGTTTAATTTAACTTTAGTTCGGTTTCCATATTTGATTTGAATGTTAATGTTATAGCTGGCTCACGAATGTACTGCTCGCTAATGCGGATAGCAGAGTTAGCAAGCCTCTATCATGGACCAATTCGTTGTCAGGAAAAGACCTGCAACGCAGGTTGAGACTGCAGCCTCCACTCAGCCTCCAGCGGCTGGAACGACAGTCACAGAGGACACCAGACCAGACACATCCCCTGAAGCACCAGCATCCCAAGACTTGAGGAAACAAAAGAAAGAGAGGCCGGCAAAAAGAAAAGATGCAGAAAAGTATATTAAACTTAGATTTACTTTCACCACCAACAAAGCAGGAGATAAGATTCCAGTATGTTTCATATGCTCAGCACACCTGTCAAAAGAAGCAATGAAGCCCTCAAAACTAACGCAGCATCTGGATACCCACCACAGTTGACTGACAGACAAGTCTATCCAGTATTTTGAAGAAATGCTGAATATTTTTATGGGACAGCAGACACTCTTGAAACAGAGTGCAACAAGCAGGGAAAATGCTCTTAAAGCCTCATACCAGGTGGCACTTGGAGATGCACAATGTAAAAAAAACCCATACAATCGCTGAAGAACTTATTTTGCCATTAGCTGTGGATATGTGTACAACCATGGGAAGTGAAGACTGTGCAAACAAATTAAAAACCATCCCCTTGTCAGATAACACTATCGCACGTCGGATTGTGGAAATGGCTGGTGACGTTAAAACGCAGCTTATAGAGAAACTTCGATCAGCTCAAGGATTCTCACTTGAAATTGATGAGACTACGGATATTTCCATTTATGTGCAATTTCTGGCGTTGGCGCAGTTTGAGGATAGAGACACTATGTGTGAGGAGTTTCTTATTTGTAAGCCACTGCCATGGTGCACAACAGGTGCAGAAATATTTCCAGTCATTGACAACTTTTTTAAAGACAATATCTCCTGTCAAAACTGTGTTGGGTTATCCAGTGATGGAGCTCGAGGAATAAGTGGCTATCAGACTGGATTGCTTGCGCACATAAGGAATGCAGTGCCTGGGATCATTTGGACACATTGCATGATACACCGTGAGTCCCTGGCCTCCAAAGAGCTAAGTATTGAACTCAGCAGTGTGTTTGATTCTGTTGTAAAAACAGTTAACATAATCAAAAGAAATTATTAAAAATATAAAAATATTAAATTCATGTCTGTTTTCATCTCTTTGTGAGGGCTCAGGAAGCGAGCACGACTCTCTCCTCAGTCATTCAGAGGTGTGCTAGCTGTCGGGCAGCTCTGTTCTGTGCAATGAAATCCATGACTTTTTAAAAGAGCACGAACAACGAACTGGCTGATAACTTTTGTGACACTGAGTGGCTCACTAAACTGGCATATCTCACTGATAGTTTTGCAGAGCTAAACAAGTTGAACAGCTCCATGCAATGCAGAAATGCAAACGTCTTACAGATGTATGAAAAAATGGAGGCATTTATTAAAAAAGCGAAGCGATGGATAGAAAGAGTAGGGGAGGGTAACCTGACTATGTTTCAATCATCCACCCATCCATTTTCTTCCGCTTGTTCCTATTAAGGGTTGCGGGGGGGCTGGAGCCTATCCCAGCGGCTACGGGCGAGAGGCGGCGTACACCCTGGACAGGTCACCAGTCCATCGCAGGCCCAACACATATAGACAAACAACCATTCGCACTCACATTCATACCTACGGTCAATTTAGAGTATTTCATCAGCCTAGTCCCCAACTGCATGTCTTTGGTTGGTGGGAAGAAGCCGGAGTACCCAGAGAGAACCCATGCAGGCATGGGGAGAACATGCAAACTCCACACAGAAAGATCCCATGCCCAGGCCGGGACTCAAACCCGGCACCTTCTTACTGTGAGGCCACCATGCAGCCATGTTTCCATTAATTCAGGACTATTCTGACAGCACTTTTATTAAGGACATTATTCATGTTTGAGGAAGCTTGTGCTTCAATTCCAAAAGTACTTTGATGAATCTGATCAGTGGCGCTGTAACAGCAAATGGATCCTGCTCCCATTCAATAATAATGCAGCAGCAGGATCAAGTTTATCTGCCATAGAAGAGGATCAACTGATCGAACTGTCCATGGACTCTGTCAAGAGGAACATGTATGAAACACAGCCCCTTGTGAAGTTCTGGGTGAGTTGTAAGGTAGACTATCCAGCACTTGCAGCAAAGGCAATTAACTCGCTGTGACTTTTTGCAACTACGTATCTTTGTGAGAGTGGATTTTCCACACTGGCCTGCCTGAAGAACAAGTACAGATCGAGATTGAAGCCTTAAAGTGACATGACACTGTGCCTAATCACCATATTGCCACAGATAGACAGACTGTGTCCAACTCACCATACCCAGAAATCCCACTGATGGGTAAAAAACAAAACAAAAACGATAATCTCAGCCCTTATCCCACAGAGTGAGCGTGAACTTTGTTATATTATAAGCCCTCGTGCCTTCTCACATATTATTTCTGTTCATTACTACGTCTGTTTTTCTGCTTAGCTTCTAGCTTACCTTACCTGTTGTTAATTATTGCGTAACTCTTCCACTCATAGGGGCCAGTTGTTGCTATGTCGCCTGCCTTGGTGATCACGCAGTGTGTACCAAGAGAGTTGGTGAATGTTATTAATTTTGTCTGGCGTTAGTCCAGCTTTCTCTATTTTGTTTATGGGTCAGTTAGCTTCACTGGTTACTTGTGGCTACTGTTGGATTCTGCTGTACATGCAATGTGCCATATATATGATTTGTATGAATTAGTTGAACGTTGATTTTATTGTGCACAATGAATGAATGACTGGTCCTGTCTATACGCAGGCCAGCTTGATGGCGAGCTGCCCAGAAGTATCCTGAATTTATTGAAACTGCAGCCCTTCCTCGCTCCTTCTGGTTGGTAGGGGCTTCTCTCAGCCTGTGGATCTCTTAATAAAATCAGACACCCTCTCCGTTTTACACACACAGACACACACATGCACACATTTACATCAGCAGCAGCAGCAAGCATAATAGAATCACTGTACAACCAATGATCTCATAAACTGGGTGTGTTGTGTCTACCAATTTGGGGTGGTATTTTGCGTGGGTTGTTTTTGTTTATGGGATGGACTGGAGTTTGTGAAAAGTGTTGTGAACCATACTGCTAATGCTAACACATTGGAATGAAGTATAGTGAATTGAATGGCCATTTGCTAAGATTAATTAATTGTGTTGTTATTTTCTTTATTTTTATTAATTGCTTTTGTTAATTTATGGTATTTGGTTACATGGTTTGGTAATATCCTTTGGTAGATTTTGTTGCTATTTTTGTTAAACATTACTTTAATAAATGGTAAGACGTTACCAAACTAACGCCCTTGTGTCCGTGTGATTCAGCCATCATTTCCTCCCTGAGCCGAACTTTTCTACTCTTCGCAATCATAGTATTTAATCAAGATTTAAATTCTAGCCCTCCTACTATTCGCAGTCAAATAGTCATATATGCTACATGCTTCTTGGTTATAATGGTAGTCCCTGGGACAGAACCAGTTGAAAACACCTGCTCTCAGTCGCATGATAAGGAAACACTCCATTAATGTTCACTGCTATGAAAACGATACATGGCTTTATTTATTAATGCATCCACAACACAAATCAGCTGACTAAGCTGGAGGCCTGTCTATAGGAAATAAATACATGGATGACCTATAATTTACTTTTATTAAACTCTGACAAAACTGAAGTTATTGTGCTGGGCACTAAACACCTTAGGAACAACTTATCTAATGAGATAAGTACCCTGGATGGCATCACCCTGGCCCCTAGCACTACCGTAAGGAAGCTTGGAGTTCTCTTTGATCAGGATTTGTCCTTTAACTCCCACATTTAGCAAATCTCTAGGGCTGCTTTCTTTCATCTACGTAACTGCTAAAATCAGGCACATCCTGTCTCAAAAAGATGCAGAAAAACTAGTCCATGCTTTTGTCACTTTCAGGCTGGATTACTGCAATTCACTCATATCAGGCTGCTCCAATAAGTCCCTAAAGACTCTCCAGCTGGTCCAAAATGCTGCTGCCCACATATTGACTTGAACTGGTAGAAGAGACCATGTCTCTCCTATACTGGCTTCTCTGTATTGGCTCCTTGTCAAATTCAGAATAAAATTTAAAATTCTCCTAATAACATACAAATTACTCAAACATCAGTCACCATCATATTTAACAGAGCTCAGAATCCCCTATTATCCAAGTAGAACCCTTCATTCCCAGGATGCAGGGTTACTGGTGGTTCCTAGAGTTTCTAAAAGTAGAATGGGAATCAGAGCCTTCAGCTATCAGGCTCCCATTCAGTGGAACCACCTCCCAGTTTCGGTCTGGGATGCAGACACCTTCTCTTTCTTTAAGAGCAGATTTAAAACCATCCTTTTTGATAAACCTTATAGTTTGAGCTGCTAAGACTAGCCCTTAGATATGCTGCAATAGGCTTATACCCCTTTCACACTGAAACACGCGTGCCAAAGTGAGTTTTGTACCCGCGTTTGCTCGGCATTAGGGCGCATTCAAACTTCCAACAGACATAGGTCTGAGCTCCCTCTGTGAGGGCTGTGTGCCTGTGTTTTTCTCTCTTGTATGTCATCGAACTGACAACGTCATCATTACACAAAAAAGCGCGCGTCTCAAAATGCCCATGATGTTCCCATAAATCACCGTGTCCCGTACGGTTCCAGAAATCTGCCGCCAGATCTCCTCTTCACCATGGATCATGGACAACTCACGGACTTCAAGATCTTGCCAGTGCGCTGCCATAATCGATAAAAAAGATGTGCAAGATCGCAATACAAGTTGTTTATAAACAGTCGCGCTTGTGCAGTTCACATTATGGTTCCCCGATTGGTGGGAGTTCCAAAGCATAGATTAATTAACGTAAGATCATACACTTGTAGATTGTTTGAAAAAAAGGAGTGAAATAGAGTCTTCGGGACATTAACAGGAAGACTGATCTTATGGCAGAGGCCAAAACTTTATTGAGAGACGAGTGAGCAGCTGTGGCAGCGCAGCCCAATCCAATTTTTTTTTTTTTAGTTTTATTTTTTTCCGGAGCTTCCACAATGACAGCCTGACAGATGGCACAGTGATAAATCAGAATGCGACAGGAACGTTGCAGGACACCTGAGACAATACGGATTGCCTTTTTCAAACTGCAGGCGAGCTGAGCTGAGCAGAGCCGAGGTGAGCTGCTAAATACCCGGGTCACTTGGCGAGTCGGTGGACGCGGGTCGAAATGCCGAGTTGACACTTTCAGAGTGCTCAAACACCCGTGTTCACCCGCGTTTTTGGTGCAGTGTGAAAGGGGCTTTAGACTGCCAGAGGATCTCCCATGGTGCACTGGGCTTCTCTCTCCTCCTCTCTGTCCCCATGTATGTGTTATACATACTCATTTGTGTAACTAACTCATCTCCTTCTCTGGGTAATTCTTTTAAATAAACAAAAGTTAAACACGATGTTCCCCAAAGTTCAGTACCTGGGCTGATATTCTTCACTTTATATATGCTTCCTTTAGGTCAAATTATTCAGAAATACTCCATAAATTTGCATTGTTACACAGATGACACGCAATTATATTTACCAATAAAGCCAGAAAAAGACCAACAGTTATTGAAACAACAAGCATGCATTACAGACATAAAGGCCTGGATGACTTATAATTTTTACTGTTAAACTCAAATAAGTTATTGTGCTGGGCCCAACCACACCTTGGAGACACATTATCTACTGATATTACTGGTCCGGATGGCATTACTATGGCCTCCAGCAGCACTGTTAAGAACCTTTATGTTAGTTATATTTGATCAGGATTTGTCCTTCAATTCCCACATCAAAGAAATTTCTAGGACCACCTTTTTTCACAATTTCGCTAAAATTAGAAAAATTCTGTCTCAAGTTGACGCTGAAAAAAAATGCATTTGTTACTTCTCGGCTGGACTATTGCAATTCCTTATCATCAGGTTGCACTAACAAGTCGTGAAAGACTCTGCAGCTGGTCCAGAATGCAGCTGCACGCGTATTGACAGGAAGTAGGAAAAGAAATCATATCACACACTTCATTGCACTGAATTCTGGCAAAATCCAAAAGAGTTTAAAATCCTTGTCCTCACTTTTAAAGCTCTTAATGGTCAGGCTCCATCATATCTTACAGAGCTCATAGTTCCTTATGAACCGACCAGAGCACTATGCTCCCAGCATGCAGGTTCTGTGTGGAGTTTGCATGTTCTCCCTGTGCCTGCCTGGGTTCTCTCCGGGTACTCTGGCTTCTTCCCACCGTCCTCAGACATGCAACTGGGGACTAGGCTAACTGGATACTTTAAACTGACCGTAGGTATGACTATGAGTGTGAATGGTTGTTTGTCTATATGTATTGGCCCTGTGATGGACTGGCCACCTGTCCAGGGTGTACCCCGCCTCTCGCCCGTAGCCGCTGGGATAGGCTCCAGCCCCCCCGCGACCCTTAACAGGAATGAGCGGAAGAAAATGGGTGGATGGGTGGATGGATGGATGGAAATTAAGATCAGTTGTTTATAGCTCAATAGTAGGCTACAGCTACATTACTGTCTTTTAAACTTTGTTCATAATGGTGGGGTTTTAAATGCCTTAATCAGGTCCTCTTCTTTCAGACCCAAGCTTGACAGGCACTCTCTCAGTCCCATGGCAATATTCTCTCCGGTGTGGTCAGTGGGAAAGTATCCTGTCTACAGGCAGCGACTTTTCAACTCAAACTTGTCATTTACAAAATGCACAGTCAAACTAAGATAGGGTTCGGTCGTTCTGCTAGACCACATATCAGTAGCTGTGGCGTAATATTCCACATTTTGCAGCTCTGTTGCCACTTTTTCTCTGCACTCCGCGTACAGCAGTGGGATGGTTGAAGTAGCTGCGGGAGGGAATTACAGATTTCCTGTCCATCGTATGGAGATTTTTGAATCCCTCTTTTGTGACTGTGTTAACAGGCACCATGTCTTTGGCGATGAAGTGTGTTACAGCTGTTATTATCTCCCGCTGTCTTCCGCTGTTCTTCTCGTAGGGAGTTACAGTGGCAAAGGATGCTGCAATTGAAGTCTGCTTGCTACAATGGGCCTAAGAGTCATTTTCACTCAACTTTTCACCGCACTTTTTTGTCATACACTTCTCATGCAAATGCAGGTGATTTTTCAAGTGTTGGTATAAGTTGGTCGTGTTTCCGCCTGATGTTGCAATTTTAGCGTGACAAGCTTTGCACAGTACCTGTTTCTGGTGCACGGCTGCTGCCTCATATCTGAAATTCTCCCAAATGACTGCTGTACCGCGTTTCTTAGATTAAATCCTCCAACTCCGCTCCCGCTTCCGCATGTATGTGTAAAACAACGGGCACAACAGATCCTGGGTCAGTCAGTAGCGTTGCTAAAAACCGAGGCTTTGACGATCACATCATTGCGTTCCTAAAATTGCGATTTCAATCAGAAGACGATAAATTGTTCAGCCCTAGTGGTATCTGAGCAGGCCTTCAGGGAGGTATGGCAATAGTAGGTATAACGTTTCTATTGTACTGTCTATAAATTGGATAAACATATTTCATTCTGTAAATATAAAGAAAACTATGGTTATCACCGATTGAATCGAAGTAAAATCTGGTCAACTGGACGTAAGTTTATCTTGAAGACGTTTCACCTCTCATCCGAGAGGCTTCTTCAGTTCTAGTGAAGAGTGTGGAAACTCCAGCTTATAAACCTATGTGGGAGTGGTCAGTGCTATTGTGGTGGAAACGACCCTCCCGAGACTCACCTGGCCTCCCCAAACGATTATGGTTATCACCATTATGAACAAACTTGCAAACTTTCTATATGGGGTGTGCTAAAGTATTTAAACATTAAAATCATGATTTGGTCCTTACAATACAAAAATCAAATGAAGTGACGTGTGTTGTGAAATTCTCATCCCTCCTAACAGCAAGTGTGGAAGGCCTCATGATAGCACTTGAGTACTCTTTTGAGCTTGAAAGACAGTCAGACTCAGTCTAACTCCAAGCAGAAACACTCAAAGGTCCAGAGTGACATCACGAGGAAGAGATTGCCTAATTAAAAGCAGCATTAAAAGCAGATTTCTCAATAATTTGTGGAAGCTATCTCAGGGGCCTTTCTGTAAGACTGTCTTTGGTTTCACCAGGTATAACAGCCCCTTGGACAGCTTGCTCTGTCCTCTCTGCTAGGTCTATCATGCACAGGATTGTGATGGAGGTTTGACTACAGGCTACCCCATAGAATTATTTTGTTATCCTTTGTTGTGAGAATTAGTTTTTCTGGACATTTTCATGGCATATTTTCAGCTCAAACACACATGCACAATGTAATTCAAGCTTGGGTTGTGAGTCCTTCAAGCTGGGAGTTTAATCCGTCCAACTGCCATTGTATGAATTGGTTGTGAACTAAGAGGCCAAGCAATTTACTCCAAACAAAGGCCATTCTACACCACGAGTGAGTGTGAAAAGGAAGTTTTGTATGTGTGGGTGTGTGCATGTGTGTGTGTTTGTGTATGATGGAAACAGGGTGATTGGACAGGAACAGATGAAATACATGTGGGCTCCAGAGAAGCAGATGGGCTGGATGGATGATGGACTACAAAGAGTGAATGAGAGTAGGATGCTGGAATGTGAATGAGGGGACATAAAGCCACTGATAACAGAGAGTTGATAAGAGATTGACAGATAGATTGCTTTTGACAGAGAGATCTAGTTGGAGGGTGCATGGAGGTTCCATCTCATCTTTGTGAGGACGTCACACACTGTTAGAGAAATCTGCTCTGTAATGATGACAGCATTTTATTCGCTCCTGGTGCCCAGTATCAGAGGCTGCAGACTTTAAACTAAATAGACATGCAGCTAGCCAAAAGCATGAAAATATAGTGTAACCACAGTGCTACAATGAGCATGTGACAGATACGTTTAAGGAGTGTATGTGAGTGGAAATCCACTCCCATGTCAGGCTCTGTATGCTACACAATGCAACACACAGAGAGGTGACAAGTTTACACCCTGAATAATAGCTTTGCTATTTGGTTTGATGTGACTGAGTCACAAGTGAGAAACAAACGGCATGTGAAGTATATTATTTTCATGCTCTCATTGAACTGCAGCATTGCTCATCTATTATCTGGACATGTTTTCTTTGTTTTCAGGAGTGTCCTTGTTTGTTGTCTGTGTGGCCACTGCCCAGCCTATTAAAATATTTTCACATACACAGACTTGCTGTCATTCTGAGGCTAGCACCATTGTCATTTGCAATTTGTTGTCCTTCAAGGTTGAGTTACTGAAGTAATAATGGCTTAGTTACACTTCCCTTGGACCTCTATTTAACAAAAAAATCATTACAAATTTTGATGTGCATTAGTTTCATCATATTCCATGCAGTATATTGTTACATTAAAAAAACGAACCTTTACATTTAGAATGAAAGCAATTATCCTTTGATGCCAAAAACCCGGTACATGAACCACTAAACATTGTGAACTTAACTAATACTGCTGGTCTAAAAAGCACTGAAAAAAAATCATTGATAAGATTATGGTTTAGAGCTTAAACAGCTGATAACATGGTGGCTTAAACAGCTGTCAACATGGTGGCCTGCACTATCCTTCATCACCGGTGTCCTGTCTGTCTGTGGTTGTGCTACTCGGGTCCAGCGTAACAGAACGTTGAAGCCTTGTCAATGGATCCTAGCCAACCTAGACATTTGGGAATTCCAATGACCACTGAGCCCCAGTCCCCAACCTCCCTAATTGTCTAAGCTAGAATTAATGACCAGGCTGCCCAGCTGTCCGGCCTGAACACACAGCTGAATACGGCGTTCTCCCATGTCAATGGGGAGATTTCCACTCTCCAGACTGCCTCTCGTGCCATCACTCGCCATTAAAACACTCGTGTCACACGTGCCCGTTTCATGTGTTTTCTTATCCCCACCTGTGGCCGCCATGCTCCGGCAGTGCAAAGCCACTTTTTTCTTTGCCTCCACCTTCAGATCGGACCACTGTTTTTTTATTTCGTGCCAGCTGCGCTTACCGCCGTGGCCACGGCGTGCCATTCAGTGGCTTTTTGTTTGTTGGTAATTCCACTTGAATGGCCGCCGAATAAAGTTTGCCATCTCGCTGCCATCTCATCAACAAGCACCTCCATCTTGGTCTCTGAAAAGTTCCTCTTTCGTCTGGTTGATGCCATGAATGAGCATGAAATGCCGTGGATCCATCATGCGTATTTATATGCAAAACAAATTCATGAGGTAATCTGCATGACCATACATGGTGAATTGTGGGTGTGGAGAGGGAGGGACGTGAATCAAATCCTGCTGAGCAACTTTCCGGCTGGACTGTGATTTATAAAGGGAACGTGCGTGCAGGTGTGCATACGCACGGTTTTATAAATTGGATTTTTTTTTTTTTTGTTGCGTAGACACTTTTCAGCTTTTTGGCGTACGTAAACTTTGAGTATGGATCCCACGCCAGGTTTTATAAATGAGGCCCCTGATCATCAGTGGGGACTCCCCGGCTACCCTCAATGCACTGGTCACCCTTGCCCTTCAGATAGATGCGCGCCTGAGAGAGAGATGCCCGGAACGCGCTCATCTATGTGGGAATGACACACAGAGCACACACAGCCTGCTCCCCTATGAACCCCCTTGGTGCTGGCAATTACTCCCTGGCCTCACTCCCACTTTCTCCTAAACATCATCATCAGAAAGATCGACTGAGGGAACCTCCGGCCAGGTCTTCCCTCCTGTCTGAGGAACAGGAACAACACATGTGGGGTCGACTCTGCGGGAAGGAGGGCCACTTCATTCAAGCCTGCCCTGTGCGCCCAAATGACCTGGCTCACTAGCAAAGGGGGTCCTGGTGAGCAAAACAACTCCTACCCAACTCAAGAACCATTACCATCTTTTCCCAGCCACTCTCACTTGAGGCACTGATTCACTCACAGTCAGCACACTAATGGATTCTGGGGCAGACGAGTGTTTGATAGATAGCTCTCTAGCCCAGCAAGCTGCTGTTCCATTCATTCCCCTCGACTCCACCCTCACTGTCCAAGCGTTAGATGGCCATTCAGTGGGTAGGGTTACTCACTGCGCTGCTCCTCTTATGCTTACACTTTCAGGTAATGTCTGTGTAGGTTCTCATTCATCCAGGTCATCGTAGATCGAAGCGAAGTAAAATCTGGTCAACTGGACGTAAGTTTATCTTGAAGACGTTTCACCTCTCATCCGAGAGGCTTCTTCAGTTCTAGTGAAGAGTGTGGAAACTCCAGCTTATAAACCTATGTGGGAGTGGTCAGTGCTATTGTGGTGGAAACGTAGAAGAGCCAACTCTGGAGGACAGGACTCAGCGGTTTTCCTCCACCTCAAGGAGGAAAGCCACTCCTTCCAGGACGACCATGTCCAAATCCTCGACAGAGGACAGATGATTTGAAAGAGGAGTTAAAGAAGCCATCCACGTCAGGATAGAGAAACCATCTTTGAACAGAGGAGGTGGACTGCGACATTTTCTTTCACCTATTTACAACCAAGTCCTTTCAAAGCTTCCCCAAAGAGTTCAGCTGAAAGACCCATGTGGAACGGCTGATGCCAGCACAGCCCATTAGCATCTGAGTGGTCGGTGAAACTCCCTAACGACCACCCCTGAAACTCCCTGACACCGCACAACGACTGTTGTTTGGGGAGGCCAGGTGAGTCTCGGGAGGGCCGTTTCCACCACAATAGCACTGACCTCTCCCACATAGGTTTATAAGCTGGAGTTTCCACACTCTTCACTAGAACTGAAGAAGCCTCTCGGATGAGAGGTGAAACGTCTTCAAGATAAACTTACGTCCAGTTGACCAGATTTTACTTCGCTTTGAACTTTCAGGTAATCATGTTGAGACTGCATGTATCTTGGTGTTACATGCTCCCACTGCTCCCTTGGTGTTGGTAGGCCCTGGTTGGAAAGGCACGTTCCTTGCATCTCCTTGTCTACTTGACAGATATTGGGCTGCAGCATTGCCTGTCATGCCAACTGTTTTGCTCTGCCCCTTCTCTGTCCAGTAGCCCCCAGCCAGTGCTCTCTCCTTCAGACCTCACACATGTTCCCTCTACCTACCACGACCTTGCTTCGGTGTTTAGTAAGGACCAGGCCCTTTCACTTCCCTCTCACTGTCCCTATGATTGCACCATAGATCTCCTTCCTGGGGCTGCCTCTTCTGTTGGCCGGTTGTAAAACCTCTCCATCCCCAAGAAGAAGGCTATGCGCAATTATATCACTGAGTCCCTTGCCTAAGGTATCATAAGACCATCGCCTTCTGTGGTAGGCACGGGCTTCTTCATAGCAAAAAAGGATGGCAGCCTGAGGCCTTGCATAGACTACCGGCAGCTGAACAATATCACAGGGCTCCACTTGTCCATTCTAAATACAGCTATGAAGTAAGCATGCTGCACAGCCCACTGCAATGACAAGTGGCAAAAGCAAAGCAAATGGGGGGGGGGGGGTTATGTATTTATGTGAGCAAGAACTTTTGTTTCAAAGCCAAAACCATCAATAGACATCACTCTCTCCTGCATTTTCACCTGCGCATCCACTAGGGCAGTTACCTGCCAAAAACTCCAGAGACTGTCTGCCTCCAGACTATGTCAGTTTATTCACACAAACACAAACAGAAGAGGAATCAATCAGAAAAACCTAATAAAAATTAAAACTACCACTGAATTATTTCAAAAGAATATAAGAATTAGATGTGGACTTTTAAACATCAGATCTGTCATTAACTGAATTAGTGAATGAATTGATATCGGACGATTGCATTGACTTGCTCTGTCTAACAGAAAATTTGCTGTGTAATGATGAGTAATCCAGTCTAAATGAACCCACTCCTTCCAGGCATATTAATACTCATATTCCTCAAGGCTCTGGCCAAGTAGGTGGAGTTGCTGCCATTTCTGACACAAGTCTAGAAATAAATCCCAAACCTAAAACAATTCATTTGAAAGCCTTATTCTCAGGCTGGATGAAATTACAGACACTTCTATTTGGTATTGTGTACGGCCCTCCTAGTCCATACTCTGAACTCTAATCTGAATTCAAAGATTATATTCAGTTTAATTCTGAAACAGATGAAGTCTTTATTGCAGGCAACTTTAATATTCATGAGGATATTGATAACGGCAGTCTTGATACTGCATTTATCTTTTAGACTCTTTACATGAATCCACTGACTCTCACAACTACATCCTTGACCTTGTCTTGACGTATGGATTTGAAGCTGAGAATTTAGTTGTATTTCCACACAGCTCTTTAAACTGACCATCAGTTAATCACGTTTGAATTTGTACTACTCATCTACACACCACTAAGGAAAGCTACAGTTTCCAGATTTTGTCTGATCACAAAATAGTTCGATTTAAGGAAACTATCCAACTTGCGCTAAATTCAGTGTCATATTCTGTTATAACAGAGGACCCTATTGTAAACTGTAGTTTCCAATTGATGATGTATCAATAGTGCAACAAGCACCTTACAAATAACTTTAGATTCATTATTTTGCCCCATTAAAAAAGAAAAATATGAAAGGACACAAGCATCGTGGTACAATTCTGAAACTTGATAGCTTAAAAAACTCAAAAACTGGAGAGGTGCTCCTCCAAACAGTAAGAGTCACATGTAATCTGGCAAGATAGCCTCAAAACACAGGAAAGTCCTTCATAAAAATAGAGTAGCCTACTACTCTTAATAGAGGAAAATAAATCTCTTCAGCACTGTAGCCGGACTGACAGAGAGCCACAGCTCTATTGAGCCAAGTATTTGTTTCCCTGAGTAGCTATCACTTAATGAACTTTTTTAATAATGAAATTCAACCCAGTCGCATGTCAAAATGTGAAATGGCTACGTTTGTCCACAGTGCAAAACGTATCAGTTCTACGATAAAGGCCTAAAAATTGTGAAATGTGTACGTTTTTTTCCCCTATTCTTTTCTATTGGAACGGTAGGTCATGTGACTCTTTCATGCGGGCCTCTCAAAACAAAAACATGGCGGCCGCTCCTGTCATTTTCGGAGGAAAGTTCCTTATTCCAAGATAGTTTTGATTTAAAAGAGCATTTTGATGACATTTCTAGCGAAAAATATACATTTTGTTTTCATAATATTCGCTTAGTTCTTGTGTATAATTTTTGGTTTGTTCACTATTATGATAAATCTTTCACCTCGCGGAATAGAGTCGTTACAGCGTAACAATAAAGTCTATCAATTAAGCATCATAACTTGGTCAAAGTTGCTCCAAATGAGATGAGATTTCTGGGATGAGTTTACACCTCTGCCAGAAACCAATATTTAAAATTTTGAAGCCCCACCTCCTTCCTGAAGCTACTTCCTGTTTGGGAGGGGGTTATACAGTTATTCCACCAGATTATGATTTTATAAATTTTAGAGGCCTCACAGTTCAAGTTTCAGGTCTGTATCTACTGTAGAGGCCAAATGAGAGCAAAAGAGCAACAGGGTCAAAGGGTTTAACTTTTCACATTTTGACATGAGACTGGGTTGTGAAATTCTACTTATTAGAGACCAAATTCTTCTCCTGCCATCAGCTGACCCTAAATCATCTATAAACTAAGAAATCACAGAGGCAGCTGTAGGACTAGACGTACAGTATTTTATTGTAATTTATTAGTCACATACTTAGATGATAACGTCCCGTTATTTCTATTGTTTCAAATGGGGATTATTTAAAACTAAACTTAATTTATTTTACACAAGCTAAAATACATGAAAATCTCTCCACCAAATCCATGACTGATCAGCAAATAAATTGCAATCAGCATAAATGATCAACAATTTGATGGGGCAATTGGTCTGAAACACATTTAACATTAGTTAAATACAATGTTCTTATTTTGTCAATTACTGTATAATTTCATCGTCATCAATTTAATGTAGCTATTTTCTAATTATTCAAGCATTAAGCAGGACCATGTTTTTACTCCAAGTTGATCTCTGACTCACCCTCCAAAACATAGGTGGCGCTAATGCACATGGGCTACTGCACTGATTCGACAAGAAAAAAAAGAGAACATTTTCTGCATGACTGCAGTTGGCAGGAAGCAAGCAGCAAGCAGTGTAACAGATAGCATGTAGAAAGTTAATTCCTACATGGCAAATGTCAGCATCACTTGTCTTACACTAAGTTTTGAATGGTCGTATTTTTTTCACTTTTACTTCTTATACATTTGTTGATGTGCTTGATTCAGAAAGTGTAGCCTTTATCAAAGGCGCCGCCCTTCACTGGCTTATCATGGGGTCTTGAAGGGTATTGGTAACTTGGTGACGTTAGGTGCTAAAGGGCTAGCATTAGACATTTTATAGTTAGCTGCTTAGTGCAACCAGTAGAACAGCTAGCGATGCAGTCAACTGGCTCACTAAAGAATTTGACAAGAAATGAATCTAGCAATCACAGGGCTCTCAAGTCAAGTCAATTTTATTTGTATAGCGCCAAAACAAAAGTTATCTCATGACACTTTACAAGCAGAGCAGGTCTAGTGCCACACTCCTTCAATAAATTTACACCCAACAATTCTCCATGAGCAAACACATCCTGCAACAGCAGCGATGAAAACCTTCCTTTTAACAGGCAGAAACATCGAGCAGACCAAGGCTCAAAAGGGATGGCCTTCTGCTTTGGAGGGAGAGAGAGCAGGAGAGCAGAGCAGAGACAAAGACGAATAGTGAAGGAAGACAGATATACAGAAGGAAACAGGGTGATCGAGATCAAGAAGGGGAAAAACAGAAAGAGACTGATGAAGTCTCACGCATTCGTTGCGTGACATGCATTTCAGCCACTTGACATGCTCACACACATAAGTATCTGTTTCTCACATTTAAATATCACGTTTGTTCATTGTAATGTTGTCGGTATACAGCATGTAGCTGATGCTTGGAAAAGTAGTCATCAATAAATAGCCTACACCACAATACCACACATCTATTATCTCATTCCCCCCCAGTTACATCTCATGCCCACAGAGGATGCTAACTTGACAGAAAAACTGGACACCCCGCTTAAAGGTAATGGTAGAAAATTAAGTGTTAGTAGCAGTACAAACAGATACCTCCTCTGCAATAGTTTCTGTCATTTTAATCTTTTTTGCTGGAAACTTTCAACAGTATTATTAAAAGAGGATGAATGAGCACCTCTTTAAGCACAAACAGTTCCACTGCAAATGCACGTTCTTTGTGTCCTATAATAGATTATTTTCATTCAAGATTTAGCCTAAAAACGTGTTAAAAACTAATTCTTTAACCTATGCAATTTTTCATCAATATATGTCATAGTAAATATTGTTTTGAGGAAAACATTTAAAACAGTGATTTTAAAGCTGTGTTAACTGTAGTCCATGATCATGTTGTGGTAAGATAATTTTTTCTTTGCCTTTTAGATAGCTGGTTCCAAAATGATCTGGAATTCTAAGTTGTGTGCAGCTTCTTCCACCTCCAGAATAAAGTTATTTAGACACTACAGGCTGGAGCATAACCACTTTTCTAGAATCAGCCCTATTTCATGCACTGAGTACTCATTTGTCAAGATACCATAAAGCACAATCTAGCTGTTGTACAGAACAGAGTCAGGTGCCTGTGCTATTTAAATGCCCTTTATGTACATTTCAGTAACCCTTTTCTAAAGCCATTTTCAGTCAACTCAGAAAGCATTTGAAAAATCACTTTAAACAGCAACATGCCCATATAAGAATTGTAAGTATAGCACAAATATGTACTCTTCATTTAATTGTCATAAAAGAAGAGCACACCAAGCAAGTCTTGCATCAGACTCTCAAACTGATATTGTCAGTGAGGACCCACATAATCTTGAAATCAGTATTTTTGAGGTTACTAATGAAGAAGGCCCAGGCCACAGGGCATAGAAACGGGGAGTGGCAATCAGTGTGACACTGGCAGTCTGAGAAATCAACTTAAAAAAAAAAAACACATCAACCTTACTCCTGAAAATGCAGGCTATCTTCCATATCTCAAACACACCTACTCAGGAAAAAGTAAAAGATCTTCTCCTTATCCGAGCCGCTGATCAAATACTGCAAAAACATGGTCACAGTCTTGCTGAACCTACATTTTGTGAAGGTGCTGCTGTCATGGACTGCAATGTTCTCTATACATCAATCTCAAAAGGTACCAAGTTGAGCGCATCAAAGTAAAGAAAAAAGTTTAGTGAGCACACCTATCCACTTGTAATGCCAGTGGAGTATCAGTTGGAGCAACCTGGACATACCAGAATGTATGCTCCTGTCCTTTATATGATTCAAGACTTGTTTAAAAACACCGACATTCTTAACTAGATTACTGAAACAAACACTCAATATGTCTCCTCCTATGGTCCTCATTTCCTTGAAAATGAGTTACTGTCTACAGGGGATATTATCATACGACTCCAGTTGTATACAGATGAGCCTGAAATTGCCAACCCACTTGGCACATCATGCAAAATTCACAAACTTTGCGCTGTATATCGGGTCCTTGGTAACATGCCACCAAAATACAGACCAGCATTACATGCCATACAGCTTGGAATACTGGTTAAAGGGACTGACCTATGCAACAGTGGCGGCTGCTGGTGGTTCAAGGAGGGGAAGCTCATTTATCCGGCCTACATCATGACAGACAGAACAGGCGGAACAGAGTCACCAAACACAACGCTAGTTGTTTTTAACAAAGACAAAGTCGCTGGCAATCGGTAAAGTCTCTGGATCAGTTCAGAACAATGGAATGAAAAACTTGGAAAATGCTCCGGTGGATGTTTATTCTTCAAGATCGCTGATTCGCTCATTTAGCTGTCAATCAAAAAAGGATTCTGCCTCAGACAGCTCATCCAATCATCATGCAGAAGCTGAGCGTCCGGGCAAGCCCACTGCTCCATAGACAGCAGAGACGCTGAGTGTCCAATGGGCGGTACAAAGCCCAGCATTTATCCAATGACCGTCTACTTTCGCTGCAGTGGAACAACCTGCTCTACACTTCCCCATTGAAGTCAGTAGAGGCTGAGCGTCCGACTGTGTAAAGCGCTGTGGCGCTGCGGGGATGAATGATTTTGAACAACAAAATTACATCATTCCCATATCAACACACTGATGAAGTGAATAGACCTCAGCCACTTCCCAAAATGTGTCTTTCTCGAGAAACGATTGGAGGTAACAGGCATGAAAATGCCACACTGCTCCAACTTCTTCCATTGTTTGTTGCCAGTGTAGTACCAGTGGGTGACAAGACATGGACTGTTTTGATGGAGCTGAAAGAGGTGGCAGAGTTGGCATTGTGCCCATCATTTACTGATGAAACCTTAAATTATTTTTTTTATTTTTTTTGCAAAATCTGTGATTGTAGACAGGCACTGCTAGAGGTTTTTCCTGAGGTAAGGCTCCATCCTAAACATCACTGTATGGAGCATTACCCTGCTCTAGTCAAGTGCTTTGGGCCCCTCCTGCATGTTTGGATGATGCAGTTTGAGGCCAAGCACCACTTTTTCAAAAGAGTGGTGCATAACGCTCAAAACTTCAAAAATATTTTGAAGACAATGGCAGTCAGACAACCAACAAATGATGGCATATCATCTTGCTGCAGCATCATTTTTCAAGCCAAAATCTCAAGTATCCATGGTTTATTCTGTTCTCTAATTTGAACTTGAGCAACCTCTGGTAGAGCTGAAACTAGAACAAACAACCAGTTGCACAATCTACGAGACATCAAATGTGACCATTAATGGCCAAATATCTGTGGAATGTTTCTATCTGTAGGAGTCAGCAGTGGACGGTCTACATTTAACAAAAGAGAGCAGATCTTCCTTGTGAATCACAATGCAACTTTTCTGTGTTGTGATTATGACTCTTGGTATGTTGAACATCTACATATGAGCTGTCAACTGAACACATGCCTGTTAATCCACCTGCAGTCTAGATGAACAATACGGTCCCTCTCTCAGCATACAGGATAAGCGGCTTGCTGCTGCTGACCCCCAAGCAATTCATTCAAGTTAGACAGAACTGAGTCAGGAAATATTTTTTCTATTCTTTTAGTTATCAGTTACTGTTTCTTTATTGTATTCTTTCTTTATTATAATTTCAGCAATTTACAAGCTGTAAAATTGAACTCTCTAAAATCCTGTTTTTGTTTTCTCATCAGCAGAATGGCTGCTGCATCCCCACAACCCATGATTCTTCATGTTGTTGAGCCAGACCAGGCTAGACAATTAAAACTCAGCTCACAACCAGCCTCTGTGGATGCACTGATCAAAATTGTAAGAGCAGCTGGAAATCGACCTTGACTTTGATGTGCTTTATGAAGATCCAGCCTTTGATGGGAAACTTACTTCCCTTGCAGACATTGAGGAATTTACACAAAAAAGTTTTTGTTCACATCTCTTTTTCTCAAGACTCCAGCTCTATTGCTGCTACTGTTTTACTCTGGGATGTGTCATCTCCAGAGTGTCTCAGCAGGTGGCCTCCAGGTCCTTCTCCAGTTCCCACATTTGCATTTGAATTGAAACTCAGAGATGGAAAATCAGAATATGAAAAGACACACCTTAAGTTAACAAGAGGCCTAAAGCACAACATTTTACATAAGCTAGCATCTACTATGTATGGTTTTAAGGCTTACCCAAATGATACAGACATTGCAACGGATGCTGAGGCTCTTGTGGCCAAATATCCCTGCTTGAAGGAAGCAGGATCTGAGACTGTTTGGAATGGATGGAAAAACAGCATCAAGTTTAAGATGGGGAATTTCAGGAACAAGATGAGAGATGGGCTGGACATCAGGAGGTCACTGTTAAATGCTGGAAAAAGAAGCAGAAGCAATCCTGAAAATTAACCTTCACATTCCAAAATTAAAAGATCAAAGCGAGTGGAAGTCAACTTCCTTGAGCATTTGAGGCAGACAATTGTCTGATAAGTCAAGAAGACAGAGAAGAACCTTCCCCTCATTAGAAAAATGATAAAGACCACATTTCCCCTACATTGACAGACCATAGAGATTTCCTGCCCACCAGTGAATGAGCTCATGGACCTTTGGCCTGCTCTCAAACTAGAGTCTAAGGTAATATGGATTAGGTCTCTTTTAAAACCTCTTTAGAAGCAGTGTACCATCAGCGGTACAGGAAGTAAACAACTTCGATATTCAACGGTTTTTAAATGGCATACAACAACATATCTGGTCATGTTGTACCCTGTTCGAAACCTGACAGTCGAATGATTATTTAGCACCCAATCACGATACATAAAGTTACTTGCAGCCAGAGCTGGATTACAATGTTTCCAGACAGACAGCATGCGAAGGAAAATACCTCCAAAACAGCTTTGTACTCCCGACGTCGTTATCGCCCAAATTTTAAACAGGCTGCTTTTCAATAAGTCACTAGTTGTCCATAGATGTCAAATATCAAAGGATTTTCACCAAAGTTGTGTATTTCCAGTGTAATCCATGTTTAATTGAAAAACTGGGTAGAGCAGCATCCAGAGCATCTCAACTACATTTCCCTGTAACATCATACAGAGTCGCCGGTATTCATTTAGTCCACGCAACATTACTTGTTTGGTCATGGGGTAGTCCTGCTGAGCTCAAAGATATGACACATGAGCCAATCAGTGCCTGGGTTGTTGAGCTACAGCACTGAAACGCCAATCAGCCCCCAGTTTACAGATCGGACCATGCATCATTTGATTGACCCTTACGCCGGCCTATGAGATTTTCTTCTAATGAGGACTAGATATTCTTCTAGCCAATAAACAGATGAAAAAGACAGTACCAAGGTGCATGTGTGCTCACCATGCGTAACGTTAACTTGGCTGTGCAAAGCAGTGCTGTAGTAGGAGATGCTGATGAAAGCAAGAGAGCGAGGAAAAAGATGGCCAGGAAATGATATTCAGCAGAGGAAGTGGCTGAAATGGTGCTTCAGTCATCCCACTCAGACACTCGGATGAGGAGCCTGAGGTTGACCATAAAGACATCGAGCAATTTTTTGCAGGAGTTGACCCAGACGTGGAGCTATAAGTAATTGATGCAGTTGTACCATATGCACGTTCATGTACAAACAATGAATAATAGGCATGATATTGTTTACTTCTCTTTACTTATGCTGGCCAGTCAGCAGCCTAATTTGCATGACGAGTGTGTGAATTACCTGAATGAGAGGGGGGGATGGGCACGTTTTGTTGACAGTGACTCCAAGTGTATAGGTGGGATAGAGAGGGTGGAATAGCCACACAAAAATTGTCGGACATATTCAGTTTCAATTCAAAATGAAGAATAATTTATGAACACTTTTACAGTAATATGTGTTTTTTTAGTTTCTTGATGTTTTGCTCGATTGTTCTCTATGTGTTCTATTATTGTTCTATATTTTTATTGTTGCACGATGAGCTGCCCGCATGCTCCACCAAATAAAAAAAACCTTTGACTTTTTGACCTTTGTTATCCAATCCTAAAATGACCCAAAATATCCAAATCCTATGTAAGGCTGCATCCTGCCACTGTTAGTTTTGATTAAAGACCAAGATTGTGTTTGTTAGGCAAAGGGATCTTATGTTATTTGTTTGGGTATTCAGACATCCTTTTGGAGTCACCAAATAGGACCCAAGGAAAACGCTGAGGATTTTGTGTGCCAAACACTGTATACAGGTCATTTATTGACATTTTGACTTCAGATTTGGACTATATAAAGTCAGGACCTGTGTCTGTGGACTAGCGATGGCTGTTCACCCCTAGAAGCTCATGGACCTATTTTTCCCTGGTCAACATTCAGACAGATTAGTTGGGCGGAACTAAAAACCCTTTATTCTAACCACTATCTCCTTGCCAGTAAAATATAGACTCAAACTGACACTTCTGCAAGAAACCTGAGAATGTTACTTTTCCAAAGACACCAGAATTACAAAAGTCAAAAAAAAAATGGCAGCCACCGATTCTGCAAGTTGTCCCACGCATGAAGATGAGACAGGTCTGTAATGTTCATCATGGGTACACTTCAACTGTGAGAGACAGAATGTAAAAAAAAAAAAAAAAAAAAATCCAGGAAATCACATTGTATGATTTTTCAAAGAATTTATTTGTATAATGGTGCAGAAAATATGTATTCAGCACCTTCAAACAAGCAAGAATTCTGGCCCTCACAGACCTGTTACTTCTTCATTTAGAAGCTCTTCTTTCCTCGACTCTTACCTGTATTAATGGCACCTGTTTGAATTTATCTGCATAAAAGACACCTGTCCACACCCTTATACAGTCAAGGTGTGTTCACACCAAAAGCGACACAAATTTTTTTCGCGTGAAGTTTACATGTAAAGTCTATGTAGGGAGGTGATTAGACGCGAATTTGCGTGTATACTCGCTGGGCGATGCGAAAACGCGATGCAAATTTAGCAGTGAGAATTTTGGTACGCGAATTTCACGTATTTGTGTCTTCACCTTGCGCAACAAATTCGCGTGACATTGTGTCGAGAGAGTCTATCAGCATTGAGATTCCCCTGGCATCAGTGAAGTCACGTAAAGGGTCCTGGCTGTGGTTGGTGTCCGACCGTGATATCCTGGCATCAGTCCTTGCTAACAGGTCATCGAACTTTGCCCTCATTAGCCTGAAGTACCACTGGAAATAGCAGTGGTCCAGGTACAGTTTCCAGAGAAAGCGGTGAAATTCACCCAGCTGTGTGCTCCTCCGGATTGTGTCATAAATCCAGATATGGCGGTGTTTGTTTTTCCGCCGTATCTGGGACTTCCACAACAGATAAAAGCCAGCAACGATCAAATTTGCGCGAATAAAGCGCACCTTACACACTTTCAGACTGCAACCTCTCCACCATGGCCAAGACCAAAGAGCTGTCACCTGCACAAGACTGGGATGAGCCAATCTACAATAGGCAAGAAGCTTGGTGAGAAGATATCAACTGTTGGATTATTTATTAGAAAATAGAATAAATAGAAAATCACTGACAATCTCCCTCAACCTGGGGCTCCATGCAAGATCTAACAATTGGGTACAAATGATCTTGAGAACAGTGAAGAAACAGCCAGAACTACACAGGGGGAACTGGTCAATGACATAAAGAGAGCTGGGACCACAATAACAAAGGTTACTATTAGTAACACACTACATCGTCGTCGTCATCCTCCGCTTTATCCGGTGGGTCCGGGTCACGGGGGCAACAGCCTCAGCAAGAAAGCCCAGACTGTCCTCTCCCCAGCCACTTCCACCAGCTCTTCCGGGGGAATCCCGAGACGTTCCCAGGCCAGCTGAGAGATATAATCACTCCAGCATATCCAAGGTCAGCCCCAGGGCCACCTCCAGTTGGACATGCCTGAAAGACCTCCTGAGGGAGGCATCCTCACCAGATGCCCGAACCACCTCAACTGACTCCTCTCAACATGGACGAGCAGCAGCTCTAATCTGAGCACCTCCCAAATGACCGAGCTTCTCACCCTTACCCCCAAGGGAGAGCCCAGTCACCCTACAAAGGAAACTCATTTCGGCCGCTTGTATTTGCAATCTCGTTCTTTCGGTCATTACCCAAAGCTCATGACAATAGGTGAAGGTTGGAACGGAGATTGACCTGTAAATCACGAGTCTTGCTTTTTGGCTCCCTCTTCACCACAACGGACTGGTTTAGCACCCGCATCACTGCGGATGCCGCCCCAATCCGCCAGTCAATCTCCTGCTCCATCCTACCCTCACTTGTGAACGAGACCCCGAGATACTTAAACTCCTCCACCTGAGGAGGGACCTCCCCCCGACTTGGAGTGGGCAAACCATCCTTTTCCGACTGAGGACCATGGCCTCAAACATGGAGGTGCTGATTCTCATCCCAGCCACTTCACATTCAGGTGCGAACTGTCACAGCAAGAGCTGGAGGTCATGGCCTGATGGAGCTAACAGGAGAACATCATCCACAAAAAGCAGAGACAACATCCTCCCACCTCCAAACTCGACCCCCTCCACCACCCGGCTGCACCTAGAAATTCTGTCCATAAATGTTATGAACAGAACCGGTGACAAAGGGCAGCCTTGGCGGAGTCCAACTCTCACCGGGAACAAGTCTGACTTACTGCCGGCAATGCAGACCAGACTCTCACACCTCTGGTAGAAATGTCAGCAGCCTCCTGTCCCCACTGTAAACAGTGTGGGTAAGTTGTCGCCTTCCCCCCTGAGGCGACGGACAGTTTGCCAGAAACTTTTCGGAGCTGACCGATAGTCGTTCTCCATGGCCTCACCGAGCTCCTCCCACACCCGAGGTTTTGCCTTGGCGACTGCCCTGGCTGCATACCAGAGAATCTATGGAGGGAGTTGAAAGTCTGTGTTGCCCAGCGACAGCCCCAAAACATCACAGCTCTTCAGAAGATCTGCATGGAAGAATGGGCCAAAATACCAGCTACAATGTGTGCAAATTTGGTTTAGACCTACAGGAAACATTTGACCTCCATCACTGCCAACCAGGGTTACATTACAAAGTATTGAGGTGAGTCTTTAATATCAATCAAATACTTGTTTTCTGCACCATAATATAAATAAATTCTATGAGGAAGACAGCAAAAACAATATGTAACAAGTATGGCAAGGGGTCCAACACATCAATAAGTACAGATCTAGCAACTTAGTAATGGTGACAGAGTACTGGCTGGGGAGATCAATTACTTCTCTATCCACTTTGAGGTTGAGACATCGGTAATGGCCATGCTATACCTACCAGCCCCCAGTAGCCACATCATCACACTGCAGGCACAGGAGATAAGGTATATTCTGCATACAGTGAGCACAACCAGACAGCGTGACTGGGAGGGTTCTGAGTGATTTTGAAGACCAGTTGGCTACATATTCGAACAGCATATTCAACAACCATATCCCACCCCATCTGAAGTCCTCCACAATTATATCTCTACCAAAAAAGACCTGTGAGGTATTCTTCACAATACATCTTCAGAAGAAGTATTTTTAGAAACTGGTTCTGAGTCACATCACAAGACAGCCACACACATTTGATCCCCACCAGTTTGTATACAGAGATAACTAATATACAGAGGATGCCATTGCCATAACATTCAGCACGACACTTGCACACATGGAACAAATGTGAATAGCGAGGCAACATGTGCCACTTACATAAACACATTAAAATGTAACAATATCATGCTAGGCTACTCTTCACTGAGACCTCTCCCACAGAGTAAGAGTAGGACCCCATCTTTCTTCAGCACTCAGCATCAGCACCAGCTCCACAAAGGGATGTATGTTGATCACACAACTAATCTACACACTCTATCCCTATATCCCCATTACTGCACCCCTACTCATCTGAGCAATGCCATCATGAACTTTGTGGATGATACGCTGGTGCCAGGGCTCATCTTAGAAGGAGATAAAGCTGTCTACAGGCAGGAGGTCCAAAGACTGTTGGAATTGTGCTTCACTGACAACCTTATCCTCAATACTGCTGAGAGAAAAGAGCAACTTCAGGAGGAACAAATCAGACCTGCAGCTCTGTCATCAATTGGGACTGGGAGTGCAAAGGATCTGCGTCCTCAGGTTCCTGGCACTCACACTGAAGTAGACCCGTCCTGGACAACAAACATCACTGCGATGCTTAAAATGGCACAAAAGAGGCTGAATTTAGTCAAGATACTCAGGGAGAACAACTTGACAGAGAAACAGATAGTGTCCTTTTACCATTGTTACACTGAATTGGGTGGCACGATGGTGCAGTGGTTAGCACTGTCACCTCACAGCAGGAAGGTTTCGGGCTCTGGCTCAGGTACGGGATCTTTTTGTGTGGAGTTAGTATGTTCTAGAGATTTAGGAGAACCTATTCCAAACATGAACCGGTGGTTGGTCACTGACAGTCGGCTTCTGCTTAGGACTGCTTCCTAAACATGTGGCACACTGACACTGCATGAAAAGTAGGATTTTCATCAGTATGTGGCACAATAAATTGTCTTGGAAGTTCAGGTTTCCGGCAATTCACAGAAATGTGCAGGCAGCACAGAAAATTGCCGGGAATTGTTGGGAACTGACGTGGGCCTTGCTTGGCCCATGACCCCCCCCCCCCCTCAAAAAAAAATCTGGAGGAGGCTTTAACATGTAAATGAAAATGCTGTGAGTGACACAAATGCAAATCAGGGCAGCAAGATAGGTCACATCTCAAGACCATTTATGCTATTATGCTATTCAGCAGAGTCTTGAGTATTCTCACGTCTGCTTGTGTAATAGCTTATGAGATGTGTTATAACAATTATAGTCTTTTATAGGACTTAGTGTATTTTTATAGGACTTTATGAATGAAACAACAGCAAAGCGATGACTTTTTTTAAATTATTGTTCAAAATAATCAGGCTAAGGATAGCCCAATTATAGGTTCTTAAATTTTAGCATGAAATGAAAGTAAACCAGAATAATTTTTTCTCCCAAACTCCATTTTTAAAATAGAGCTGTCTGTGCTGAAAGTACAATGTACAGTTCCCTGTCGCAATGGTCACAGAAGCGCCAAGATCTTTTCTTTGGTCTCATGATTTCCATTGTTCAACTGATGAAATAAACACCATTTTGGGTTAAAATATATCATAATGCTAATCTTGCTATACTCTGTCAAAGCACCAGCGTTGTCTACATGCGTAACTGTGTTCAGGCTACATGAAGGTCACATCTGTGTGTAATATTCCGATGAGGTAATACTGATAGCACCCACAAGTATGACTGGATATAAGGGAAGGACATCGGATGTTCTGGGGGGAGCTGACTTGACTTCATCTTACAGTGTACCTTGTAGATCTGTTATGGATGTCCATTAAATTGTCCATTAAATTGTCCAGTGTAAGCCATCTCTGAGTCTCCAGCATGTTTCTTGTGTCTGGCGAACTCATCATCTACAAATTGGCGTTATGAACGGGATCTCAACAGAACAGCAACTGAAATTAATTTCTTCTTATTATTTTATTATATATTGTAGCCCGTTTGGTTGTTTGACAAGATCTATAGAAACTGTGTTGCTTAAGCCCCCAGAGAGTAAAACCATGTGAAGTTTGGTATTTAGAAGTTATCTTACCAGTGTCTAGTGTGAATTATTCAAGTCAATTAGTTGATTGGGAAACAGATACAAACATTTTGACCCCTGTGACAGAGGGGGGAGAGTGAAGCACTAAATCATTGTCTGGATCAAGCTCACTGATTCAGGGCTCCAAGGCTGGTGAGAGGCTAAGCACTCACCAAGGACAAGTACCATCCCAACTGACACTTTCCATGGGGAGAACTGTCCCATGGACTAGGGAGTAGGGTCTGATAAGACCCCAGGATAGAGGTGTGTCCTTGACCAGAGGGAGAAAGAGAGAAGAATTTTTGTGTTATATGAAAGAGAAGCCTGACAAGCTTTTTTCGATGCCAACTAAATTTCACAAGAAAGTTTCTTGTAAGTAAACTTTAATGCAAGCTACTAATAGTAGTAGCTCTCACTCTCCACTCTGTAGCTGTAATTAAGGCTTAGAAGACCTGAGATGCATCTGCATGAGCAGGACCCTCATCAATGCCCATGGCTGATGTTGTATGGTGGGTACAGTGTAGAGGAGGATGTGCTGAAAGCTGAAAGTTTTAACTGTAAGAGAGCAGAGCGCTGAGCTCTGGGAGTTATTCTGAAAAACTATACCTAGTAGGTACGGTGGTGCAGTGGTTAGCACTGTCTCCTCACAGCAAGAAGGTTCCAGGTTTGAGCCCCAGCTTGGGGACGGGATCTTTATGTGTGGCGTTTGCATGTTCTCTCTGTGCCTGTGTGGGCTCTCACCGGGGACTCCGGCTTCCAAAGACATGCAAATGGGGACTAGGCTATTTGGATACTCTAAATTGAATGTAGGCATGGTTGAGAGCGTCACTGGTTGTCTGTCTATATGTGTTGGTCCTGCGATGGACTGGCGACCTGTCCAGGGTGAACCCCTCCTCTCGCCCAAAAACTGGGGGGATAGGCTCCAGCCCCCCTGTGACCCTTAATAGGATAAGCGGAAGAAAATGGATGGATGGATGGACTATACCTAGTAAAAGCAGTTTTGAGAGGTGCCAGTTGAGTTGGTTCTTACTCATGTGCTGTCAAACTTGTGTGAGCATGCAGACCTGGTTGCCTCCTCCTTGCTGTCAGAAAAGACAGGAGCTGACCAAAGACCAAGACATTATCAGACTCTCACTCTCAGTCATCATCAAAGATTATGCCAGTTTTGTACACAATACTATACCTCTATCTGTGACAGGAACACACAGACAAATGCAGTATGTGTGAAAATAGGAGGAGGCAGCAGGCCAATGTGTGACTGTCAGGTTGGGTGGATCAGAAAAGACTGATCAGAACTCCCGCCATTCTGATGGCGAGAAATGAGCAGCCATGGTGATGAGGCGCACACACACACACACACACACACACACACACACTACTTCTCTGTTACCTCAAATGAATCATCAGTCACATCACTGCTCAGGTACATGATGCTTTAGATTGTTCAGTGCACATTGACCAACCATGAGGGAAATTAAGGACTGCCTCAGGAATGATGTCCTCTGCGTCAGCAGAAGTATCCTCTCCTTTGCATGCCTTGCTAAAAACTGAGCTAGCTAGCTATGATAGTAGTCTACACTTGCAGCTCTCAGAGGTGCATGAGTTTAGTCAAATTTAACATATTGTTCCCTGCATGTATTGTACAACTGAGAGTTGTAATGTCGTATGGACAGCTCCTGAGCAGCCAGGAAACCAGGGACACCTGGTGACTGTTCAAAGAAAGCACCGTCCCAAGCAGAAGCCAACTGACAGTGACCGACCAACAGTTCACTTTACAAATAGGTTTTCCTCAGGAAGTGATATCCCCATTGAGAAATTAACTCTGGTCATTGGCAGTTCTATTTTGAGTAATGGGAAATTATGGACATCAGCGACCATGGTCAGGAGCATTCCTGGGGCCAGAGCGCAAGCTGTCAAATCAAACTTAAAACTGCTGGTTAAAAGTAACTGTAAATATGACAAAACTTATCTGTCTGTAGTCGCGACATTCAACTACATCAGTTGGAAGTCACTAAAATTAATATTGATATTAAACTCTGACAAAACTGAGGTTACTGTGCTGGGCCAAAAACACCTGGGAAACACCTTATCTAATGACATTGGTACCCTGGATAGCATCATCCTGGCACCCAGCACTACAGAAAAGAACTAAGAGTTATCTTTGATCAGGATCTGTCCTTTAACTTCCATATAAAGCAAATCTCCAGGACTGCTTTCTTTCATCGACCTAACATAAAGCTGGGTGATAGGGCCCAAAAATAAAATCTGATTTTTTCTGTGTGTACAGAATCCTATTTTAATTATTTTTTCTCCACCCTACTCAAAAGCAAACAATAAATGACAAATAAATGGCTCAACACAAGTTTTAACATTATTCTTTTTTTAACTTTAAAGGTTAAAGTGCAATCTGACAAGCCAAAACATGCTTGTAGATGAGATGGCAGACCACACCATTGTAACAATTTTTAGAAAGCTTTCTCTAGGTCAGTGCCTCTCAATAATTTTCTGTTACGCCCCCCTAGAAAGAGAAAAACATTTCACCCCCCCACTCTTCACCGTGACTACAAATAGTATTGTTTTTCAATAAAATTGTTATAAGCACACCTCTGCATTGTATCCTTAACATTAAAGAAAACAAGGAAAAAGAAAGCAATATAGATCAACTTAGAACAAAGAATAACTTTATTATCATTGTTTTATAGTCTTTAACAGAAAAGATTTAAAGTGCATCAATTTGCCTGAAACAAAAAAAAAAATTAAATCCTAGTTTTCAAGAATTTTAACTATAAATATTTTTTTGACCAACTTGCAACAAAGAATTACTTTATTAACATTGTTTTTTGAAAGACTGATGGGTTTGAGTAAACACACCGGTCTTTCCTTATTTCCCACCATAGTCACGGGGAAGCCAAGCGCCTCATATGCTTGGTCATATTTCCTCAAATCAGCTTCCAGGCGACTTTCATTTGTCTGATTATCTGTCTTTCTCTGCTATTCTTTTCATCCATCCATCCATCCATCCATCTTCTTCCACTTATTCTGTTAAGGTTCGCAGGGGTGCTGGAGCGTATCCCAGCGGCTTTTGGTTGAGAGGCGGTGTGCACCCTGGACAGGTCGCCAGTATATCAGAACTGTTAAATATTTTTCATGGTGTCTCTTCAGGGTTTGTTCATTGCACTTCATATCCCCCACTCTATGCTGTGTGTAAAGATGCTCGGTTGAAAAAAATCCCTACACCATAGAGCTAATACTCCCTGTGCACACTCTGACAATGAGAGCACCACTGCCACCTACTGTAGCGGATGTGCAATTACACTTTATTCTAGTAAGGCAAAAAAGAAGCATGTTCTCCGCGGTCACATGCGCCCCCCCAGGGGGGTGTTCCCCACTATTTGAGAAAGACTACTCTATTTTATTTTCAACCTGGCAACGACAAACTTTTAAGTTTCACTTGACTTTAGATTTATTCCAGGAGAGTGATGAGTGGCTCATGAGTCCTTTCTGTCTTCCTAGGCATCTCCTCTTGGAGTTATGCCACAGCCTAGAACCCCAATTAAAGGGAAAAACCCGGCATTCAAATGCCATACCTGTACCAATGCAGGTGCTACCCACCCATGGGGTTTTGGCCACCTAGTCCTTTCAGCGGGAGATTGTGTGATAGGTCTAGAATAACCCAGCTGTCACTCAGCTAAACTACTCTGGCAATTTGGAGGGCAATCAGTTCCTTGTCTGCTGAGTATATCTAATTCCCATATCATGATGCTTGCGTCTCTCAATGTTGTAAACTCCAGGGGCGTGGCTTCTAAACTGTGCATTTATGAAGAGTGTAATATGATAATTGCAATGGACTTAAGCCGAATTTATCAACAGCCACTCGTTCTTATGCTGGAATTTTTGTGATACCCATGTTTCGTAAATCTCACGTGAGTCCTGTCGTGTGCTAATTTCTAAGCTGATTTTCTCTTTGCACTGGTTTGTGCGCTCGTTTGATAAATGATAAATTAATGCGATGAGTGGGTTGCATGGATTGTTACCAACATCTGGTGAAAATTTCATGCCAATAGCACCTTTTGAAATATATTTATGATTATAAATAATAATAATAATAATAATAATAATAATAATAAATTTTATTTATGAGCACCTTTCTAAACACTCAAGGTCACCTTACAAAAACAACAATAAAAACATTCAGTTAATCAACAAGCAGTCATAAAAGCAGGCAATATAATAACATATTAATATTAATTATACTACTACTAAAACTCATTCAAGCCTCTGCAGATGATCCAGAATGCAGCAGCACATCTGATCTTCAACTAGCCCAAAAGGGCACATGTCACCCCGCTGCTGGTTTCTCTTCACTGGCTTCCAGTGGCAGCCAGGATCAAATTCAAGGCACTTCTCTTGGCTTACAAAACAATCACAAGAACGGCTCCAGCCTACCTGGAATCCCTGATCCAGGTCTACTCTCCTTCTCGCCCACTACGCTCTGCATGCGAAAGACGCCTGGTGCTTCCAGCCCAGCGCTGCTCCAAATCTCTAGCCAGACTCTTCTCTTCTGTTGTTCCCAAATGGTGGAACGAACTACCGAACTCTGTGCATTCTGCTGAGTCCCTTTCTACTTTTAAGAGACAATTGAAGACTAAATTGTTCAGAGAGCACCTAGGCACTTAACCTGACTCTTCTCCTCTTTGTCCTGTGGGGTAGAATCAGTCAGAGGGTCCAAGACCCAGCACTTAGAGTTTATGTAGCACTAACTTTGTTGTGTGATGTTGTATGTTTGTCAAGAAAAAAAAAAAAAGGGAGGGGGGGCGACACTTCTTCTGCCACTAGATGGCACTACCTGTGACCAAATCACAACTGAAGCACTTTTGCGCTTCCTATAGGCTTTTCCTTAATTAAGTCTAAATTCTTGCTTGTGTTGTACGTTGCTTTGGACAAAAGCGTCTGCTAAATGAAATTGTAGAATTGTAGACTTGTAAAGAGAGAAAAGAGAAAGGGTGGGGTCATTACAGTCAAAGCAAATGAAAATTAAAGGGAGAAGGCCTGTCTGAAAAGATTAGTTTTTTTGCTGAGATTTGAAAGTGGTTATGGCGATGGAGTGCTGAATGTAGTGGGGCAGAGAGTTCCCGAGGTGTGTGTGTGTGTGTGTGTGTGTGTGGGGGGGGGGGGGTTTGATTGACTGAAAGCTCTAAACTCCATAGTAACCAGATGACCAGGTGGGAGGATGAGCTGAATGAAAGAAGAGGACCTGAGAGAACAGTTGGGAGTCTTGAAGTGGAGGAGCTCGGTGAGATACTGAGGGACAAGATTGTTGATAGCTTTGAATATAAGGAGGAGGATCTTGTAAATGATGTGGTATTTGAAGGGGAGCCAATGAATTTGCTACAGGACAGGTGTTATGTGACTGATGGAGGGGGTTCTGGTAATGATGCGGGCAGCAGAGTTTTGGATGAGTTGTATTTTATGGATGGATTTGTCACGTAAAACATAGAGGAGAAGGTTGCAATAGTTTAGTTGGGAGTTGACAGGGTGTGAACCAGAATTTCAGCACTGTTATGGGAGAGAGATTGGCGCAGTTGTGAGATTTTACATAAATGGACATATGCTGACCAAGTGCTGATATTGATGTGGGACTGGAATGATTAAGTACTATCTAGGATGACACCCAGACTCTTAACCTTGGGGGAGGGGGGTCACAGATGAAGTGTCGATGGAGATGCAAAAGTCATTTGTTTTAGAAAGGACGGATTTGATGCCAATACGGAGGAGTTCTGTTTGTCACTATTAAGCTTGAAAAAGTTCAGGGAGAACCAGGATCTGATTTCCTGAAGAGTCGGATAAGGAGGTGGGAGGGGGGGATGTGGTTGGGTTTGGTGGATAGGTAGAGCTGGGTGTCATCTGCATAGCAATGGAGCTGAAAGTTATGTTTACCCAAGAGGGAGAAGGTTGATAATGAAAAGAAGGAGTCCAAGGACAGAACCTTGGGGAACACCAGAGGAGAGGGGGAGGAGTGGGATCTGAATGTTCTGAGTAAGACAAACAATTCACTGAGAAAAATGGTGATGTGCACAATACTTATTTTACCTGCTGTACATATATATTCACACACACGCAGCCATACTGGGGGAGATCTGGTATGATTAGGACAGACAGCATTCATCCAATGTTGGATAGAGCACCTCTGATTTATAGAAACAGGGCTCAGTTAATAGAACAAGCCATGACAACCTAGAGCTGAGACCAGGAGGCAGAGCTGCCATCTTACACACTTCTCTGTACTTAAATTATGTCAGTTACCCTCCTAAAATTCAATAGATACTGTGATTTGCCCCCAACCATATAAATTCATTCAAATACAAACAGAAGTGGAGTTAATCAGCAAAACCACATTAAAATTAACACTGCAATTGCATTAATTCAAAATAATATGAGAATTAAATGTGGAATGTTAAACATCAGATCTCTGTCATCAAAAGCTATACTAGTAAATGAATTAATATTGACTAACACATTGACTTGTTCTGGCTCACTGACACCTGGCTGTGTAACCCTGAGTATGTTAGTCTAAATGAATCCAATTCTCCCAGTCAAATTAACACTGGCAAGGGTGGGGTTGTGCTGCTTTTTTTTTTAGACTCAAGCCTATTTGTTAATCCCAAACCAGAAATAATTTTTAATTCTTTTGAGAGCCTTATTCTCTTAGTTACTTAATTAGTCTGTCTCACGCAGCCTGGAAAACTCTACAGTCACTTCTATTTGCTATTGTGTATTTCCCTCCTGGTCCATTCTCTGAATTCATATCTGAATTTTAGTTCTTGTAACATTATTGTAGGTGATTTTAATAATCATGTGGATGTTAATTATGCCTGCCTGGGAACTGCATTTATGTCACTTTTAGACTCAAATGGCTTCTATCAGTCTGAACATAAACGTACTTATTGACTACAAAGTCAACACCCTTAACCTTGTCCTGATATATGGAATCGAAATTTCTGCCAAACCTTTCTTTCCAACAATCACTTAATTACCTTTAAATTTGTACTACTCAACTACACACCACGAGGGAAAATTGTATTTTCCAGACTTTGTAAGATTATGCTGTAGCTAGATTTTAGAAAGCAACCTCACTAGCGTTAAATTCTGTCATGTCCCATAGTCATACCAACAAACAAAATAAACAATGATAGAAATAATACATTCAATATACCGTAAGCCTGATTCAGTTTTAGTTCTAGAAGAGTATTCCAGGCTGGCAGACAGGCCGCAGCACTTCACCTGATTTAATTTGAGTTCTAGTTGAGTACATAAGGCTGACAGACAGGACTCACAGCACTAAAATACACACACACACACACACACACACACACACACACACACACACACACACACTTTTACACATTCCATGTAGCCTTTGTGAGGTAGATCCTCAGGAATGTGATAAAAGAACAGCACAACAAGCTCAATCAAGATCGCAGCAGTCCCCATTCAAACATGGACACTGAATGTAAGTTGCATACACACATGCACACACTGCTTAGGCCCACGTTATCGTCAACCAGCTATAGTTTTATAGCTATATCTATAATAGTGCTTAAGTGTGTGTGTGTGTGTGTGTGTGTGTGTGTGTGTGTATTATTAATCGATTATGGAAACGCTCATTGGTTCGAGGCCTCATTCTTGTACTGAGGGGCCACAACTATTCTTGGCAGACCAGGCTTTACAACATATCCAGACAGCTGATGGTGATGCGTGCGTGCATGTGTGCGCGTACCGTTGTGCACATACTTACGGGGACAGACATGTTGCGAGCCAGCGGTCACACTCCGCGTTTGATCGAGCACTGCTCTCTCTCTCCAGAAATTCTCTTCCAACAGAACACGGGCATCCAGGTATGGAAGAGAGTGGAGGATTGGTTCCGCCGTGTGCAACAGGAGCGGTGATTTGCGCAGCAGCTGTGCGTCCTACAATATGTCGACCTCTTCCGACTGTCTCACCTTCCTTCCTCCTCCTCCTCCTCTCTACCTTCGCCGCTCCGCTCTCTCGTCACGACTCCTTCACGAACCACCTACGGAAATACTAGCTGTCTGTATTAAAAGCGTACAGACGGCAAATACTGGGGACGTCCGGTTGCGCTGACAGCTGAGCACAGTTCTCAATCGGAGAAAAGCGTAGCGCCGCCTCACATGTGCCTTCCTGCCTACCATCCCTCCTTTCTTGAGCCGGTCCAGCCTTAAAGGGCCCGTCTCACCGTCTATTTAGGACTGACATACTCAACATTTTATTCTAACATCATGCATCATACTTTCATAAATCAGCCGATGCTATACTCTTCTAAAGCCAGTCGCAGTGACAAGTATAGCTGTTTACTGTATGTAATGTGGTTGCTCCAAGCCTGTATCTTTCAGTCAACTGAAAAAAAAAACTGGAAAAAAGTACAAATGCCTAAAGATGTGGCCAATATTACATCCATCCATCCATCCATTTTGTATATCGTTCATCCGTTAGGAGGGGTTGGCTGGAGCCTATCCCAGCATGACATTGGGCAAGAGGTGGGATACACCCTGGACAAGCAGCCAGACTGTTGCAGGGCTATCAGGAGCAATTAGGGGCACAGTATCTTCAAGTACACTTCGGCATGGTCACTGGGGATCAAACCAGTGACCCTTCACTTGCTAGCCGGCCTTCCTACCTCTGAGCCCCCATGGCCTATAATACAGCTACAAAAAAACCTCAACTACTACCTCTGTGCATTGATGCCCAACCATTTTTCTAATCTCCTGCAGTAACACTGGCCTAGCTGCATGGAACTGTGGGAACACATGATTTACTTTTTCACTGAAGGTCCTTATTAATCTCCAAGGCCAAGAGGAAGGCTCAGTGATCAAATTGTTTTCCAATAAAAGTCAGTTAGCTCTCCATTGATTAGAGTCACTGCAGAACAGCGGTCTTAACATGATTATGTAGAGTAGATGACGAGATGAGTTTATGGTAGTTAAAGGCAGTGAAAAGAAAGCTATTACATATGCTTTAACAAATTTACATGTACAATTTATTTTACTTATTATGGCTTAACTCTCTTGATAATCAACACAGATATTTTTTAAATTAACATTTGATGTACCCATGTAGTAGTCCTAAGTGCTGGTCTACCTGCTTTTGTCATGAAGACATCTCATTTGAGAGAAGGCATCATCTTAAAAAGGTACAAATGAGAAATTCCATTTTGGAAGCGTGTGCTATTCACACTTATAAAACTGACAGTGTGCTTTCAGTATAAAATGTACTTTTCATATAATGCAATCAGTCCTAGCATGTCTCTTCAATGTTCTGTACACAACCCTCTCTCTTATGAAGCAGCAATATGAGTGGAGTTCAGAATGCAGTCAGCATTCTCAGTGTGCAGCCCTGTGTGATCTGTTTCTACACACCATGATTTTGATGTTGGTTCAGATCAATGATAGGATCCACATGGAGGATCAGAGCTGCTGTCATGTCAGTGGGTCTGATTCCACCACACCCACCACCCACCAACAATGAGGTGTTAGTGTATCATTAGCTGACACAAATTTTATGAAGTTGGTGATTTGACAGGGTCCTGTTTCATTTGCAACATAGATTTAGAAAATTAGATTTAGAAACTCAGTGGTTTTTTTTCCCCCTCTTTTATATGACCTTTTGAAACCAATCCAGAAATGATGATGATCATGTATTATATATTGCAAAGTATCAAATAGAAATAAAACTGGATGGAGTGATGAAAAAGATGATGATGATGATATGATTATGATGATTAGCTTTTCTTCATTTGATCAAATAAAAGGTGGAAATCTAACTGTTGTGTGTACTACCATCCATCATGTGGCACAGTTGAGTAGTAGAGTGTAATGTTAGGATGTTACCTCGTCACAGGAAGTGACAAGATGTCAGTAGAACTGTGCGCCTTGCGAGTGTGTGCATTTTTTAGCCATGTTAAATAAAAATGGTTAAAAAGTACTTACTTACTGCCTACTTCTTACCTACTATAAACTTATACCTAATCAACATTTTATAAGACATGAATTAGTACAAAACAAAAAAGAATGAATGGTTCAGTACCATGGAATTTGTGGAATTGTTTGAAATGGGGATGGTATGGTGGTGCAGTGGTTAGCACTGTCACCTCACAGCAAGAAGGTTCTGGGTTCAAACCCCGGCTTGGGCACAGGATCTTTCTGTGTGGAGTTTTGCATTTTCTCCCTGTGCCTGTGTGGGTTCTCTCCAGGTACTCCCACACTACAAAGACATTGGATACTCTATATCGACCAGGTCAAGAGTGCTGGATGGCACCCCAACTGAGGACTCCATTGTCCTATTTCAATGCTCATGTGGGCAATGTCAGGATGACCTGGAGAGGTGTAATTGGAAGGAACAGCAGACCAACCTGAAATCAAGTGGTGTTCAGTTATTGGACTTCTGTGTGAGTCACAGTTTGTCCATAACTCACACCAAGTTTGAACATGAGGATATCCATCGGTGTTTGTGGCACCAGGACATCCTAGGTCATAGGTCTGTGATTGATTTTGTAGTTGTATCATCTGATCTGCGGCCGTATGTTCTGGACACTCGGGAGACGAGAAGAACTGAGCTGTAAACTGATAACCATCTGGTGGTGAATTGGATCAGGTTGCAGGGGAAGACACTGCACAGACCTGGTTGGCCCAAACAAGTCGTGAGGGTCTGCTGGGAATGCCTAGTGGAAGAACCTGTCAAAAATTATCTTCAATTCCCACCTCTGGCAGAGCTTCGACCACATCCCGGGACAGTGGGGGACATCAGGTCCAAATGGACCCTGTTCCACTCTGCCATTGTCAAGGCAGCTGTTGTGAGCTATCGTTGCAAATCTGCTGGGGCCAGTCACAGCAGTAACCCCTGAACCCACTGTTGGACACCAGAGGTGAGGGGAGCCATCAGGCTAAAGAAGGAGGCCTACAGGGCGTGGCTGGTCTGTGGGTCTCCAGAGGCAGCCGACTGGTACAAGCGGGCCAAATGGTGTGCAGCAGTGGCAGTTGCTCTGACAAGAGTGCTGGAAGGGGCATGGGAGTTTGCCCAACCAGTCCATATGTGCTTTGTGGATTTGGAGAAGGCTTATGACTTAATATAACTGGTTCGCATTGCCAGCAGTAGGTCGGACTTGTTCCCAGTGAGGGTTGGATTCCGCCAAGACTGCTCTTTGTCACCGGTTCTGTTCATAACTTTTATGGCAGTATTTCTAGGTGCAGCCGGTTGGTGGAGGGTGTTGAGTTTGGTGGCGGGAGGATGACGTGTCTGTTTTTTGTGGATGACATAATCCTCTTAGTTCCATCGAACAATGACCTACAGCTCCTGCTGGGGCAGTTCACAGCCCAATGTGAAGTGGCTGGGATAAGAATCAGCACCTCCATGTCTGAGGCCATGGTCCTCAGCCGGAAAAGGGTGGATTGCCCACTCCAGGTCATGAGGGAGGTCCTGCCTCTGATGGAGGAGTTTAAGTATCTTGAGATCTTGTTCACGAGTGAGGGTAGGATGGAGCAGGAGATTGACAGGCAGATTTGGGCGGCATCCACAGTGATTTGGGTGCTAAAACTAATACGTTGTGTTGAAGAGGGAGCTTAGCCAAAAGGCAAAGCTCTAAATTCAGTCTATGTTTCAACCCCCACCTACGGTCATGAGCTCTGGGGAATGACCGAAAGCATGAGATTGGGAATACAAGTGGCCAAATTGAGTTTCCTCCGCACGGTGGCTGGGCACTCCATTTGAGATAGGATAAGAAGCTCAGACATCCTGTAGGGACTCAGAGTAGAGCCACTGCTCCTCCATGTCGAAAGGAGTCAGCTGAAGAGGTTCAGGCATCTGGTGAGGATGCCTCCCTCAGGAGGTCTTTCAGGCATGTCCAACTGGAGGTGGCCCTGGGGCTGACCTTGGATATGCTGGAGTGGTTATATCTCTCAGCTGGCCTGGGAAAGTCTTGGGATTTCACCAGAAGAGCTGGTGAAAGTGGCTGGGGAGAGGGCAGTCTGGGTTTTCTTGCTGAGGCTGCTGCCCCGTGACCTGGACCTATATAAGCAGAGGACGATGAAATTTAAAAAATTGAATTACTTAAGTCTTAAGAGGAAGACTACTATCCACAAACCTGAATGAGTTTAAAGTTCCCCTGCTATCACAGTTCCCATCGATGGAACCATATTTAAATGTCTGCAACAGTATATTCTCTGACTAAAATTTGTGAGAAATAAAAGTAGTAAATCTTTACATTTAGCAATCAGTGATTTTAATTGTGGCATTTTTGCTTCAAAAACAAATGGTTGACATTCTTCCACAATATTCAGGGCTCTTTATAATATGTTTCAATCAACTTGTGGCATTGTGGGGGAAAGGTGATGGTGCGTGAATGGATTAAACTCTGGATTCCTTTTACTTTTGCACAACAACGCCACCTGGGGGAAATTTGCCCCCAGGAAAATAATGAGGGACGCAGGTCCGGAAGTACTCAGACAGATGTGGATTTTTGTAGTATAAATATATTTATTTTCTCTCAATTGTTTTGTAAAAGACAATTAAATCCATCAGCTGCACACTTTAACCACAGACTCTCACTGGTAGGCCTACATAAGTGGTAGGCCCAAAAAAAACCCAATCAAAATATAACAATCAAATAAAGCAATCAAGATAAACTAGTTAAAACACAAGAAAGCAAATCAAGTTATAATACACTCAAAAAAAAAGAAACATGAAAAACCCAATCAAAACGCTACGAAGGAAAATTAATCAGAGCCGCCCACTGTGATTGGTGCAGACCTGGGTCACGTGTTCAAGCATACAGCATGAATGGAAATCCATAGGATACAGCATGTCACTGAAGGTGATCATAAACAAACATGAAGGTAAAACAAAGACCATGGTGATTTCATAGCCACGATCAGATGTGGATAACTGTTCTTTGAGAGGGCCAGACAAGACAGCAGTAGAGTCGCAATGAGTGGAGCACCACAGCACACGGCCAGGCACAGACGTGCCTGCAAAGTGCGCTGAATATTCATAAAGGGAAATGGGGTAGCCTGGTTACAGGCCACATACCACAAGGAGCATCAGCACAACCTCCGACAGGGAGGAGGAGGAGAGCAGCGGGCCGCAGTGCTAAACGCTGCTAAGGAAAACAGAAAAGTACAAGTTAGTGGTCAGCTGGCGAGCTGAGTTACAGCTGCCGATTATAGTAAACATACCTAAAGAAAACAGCACGGGAAAGCGGCGGACAAGTCAGGTCCTACACAGCCGCAGCCAGCAGGCCAACACCAATTTTGGGAGGGGTGAAGAGATCCGACACAGCAACCACACTGACTGTCACACTGTTCAACCACACAAAGCACCACGCCACGCATGGGCACCAGGTAACACCTGAGCAGCTATAATACTTGCGGCTCCTCCTTGCAATAAGCACCACTGACCAACACCTGATGTAAATCAAGCCAGAAAGGGGGGGGGGGGGGGCGGATGGACAGCAGACCATCCTGCCACAAACTGCAGTACATCTATCCATCCATTTTCTACCGCTGACTGCTTACTTCCGTTCTCCGAATTGTGGTTCTCCAAATATTTCAATGTGAGTGTGTATGTGTGTACTTCAGATATGTAGTAAGCAGACAATAACATTACGGCTTCTCCATTATCCTCATTGTACAAGGGATGGAAGTGCCACATGTTAAATATGATTTTTGTGATGAGGCAAAAGTAAATATCAATTTCACACTTTTTGTCATGGTAAAATCATAATTTTGCCAAGTTTTTTTCCCATCCATCTTCTGCAGCCTATCCTGTTAGCTGGGCCAAAATATATAGACAGACAACCATTCACACTCACAGGCATGCCGATGGTCAATTTAGAGTATCCAATTAGCCTAGTCCCCATTTGCATGTTTTGTGGTACTCATCATACTATCAACACTTGGCATTATAAATCATATGAACATACTGTACATGAGCATCTCCAGTCAAACCAAAAACATCAAATCCTACTCTGTGTATGTGTGCACACACGTGTGTGTGTGTGTGTGTGTGTGTCAGAGAGGACTTTAGTTGTATTTAACAAGCAGTCTGCCCCTCTTTCCTTCTGTATTTGTCTTTCTCCATTATCTGTCTTTGTCGCTGCCCCAATCTCCTGCTCCTGCCCCCGCCCCCCGACCAGTCAAAGCAGATGCCATTTGCATTGACCCTGGATTTGCTCGACATTTCTGCCCGTTAAAAGGAAGTTTTTCATTGCATGTGCTTGCTCATGGAGAACTGTTGGGTGTGAATTCATTGATGGAGTGTAGTGCTAACCTGCTCTACTTGTAAAGTGTCATAGATTTTTTTTTTTTTTTGTGATTTGGTGCAATTAAAAAATAAAATTGACTGGACTTGACCCGACTCTGTTTCCTTATTGTTGAGTGTTATCATTGCTACTCAAGCTGAAACAAAACATGTATTTTTAAACTTCTCAAACAACTTTACAGCTGTACTTCTACCACACAGGTGCCCCTGTGGAGAATGAGGGATAATCCCACAGAGGAAGAAAGCCTGGTGTATGAAAAGACAACCAGTAGATTATTAGATCTTGATTATCATAAAACATCTCACAGCAACACACACTCCAAAGGTTCAGAAAAGATGTTAAGAACTGCTTGAAGAGCAACAGTGCATGACTCTGTATGGAGGCCTGGATCCTGCTGCCTGAAGCCCCACTGTCTCCAGAATGTATCTAGCAGGAAGCATTTGGACAGGGTAGAAGCTGAATAAGATTAGAAAATATTGTTTATTGGTATGTGGTGTCTCACAGAAAATTGAAGGACTCATCTTCAATGAAAACTGAAAAGGTGAGGAAGTAGCAAACCAGCATCAAACACTATTTAGAGCAGCCGACATCACCTGGAAAGCAGTGTTGTTTTCGTCACGCTGGACGAAAACGAAAATGACGACGTCAGACCCCTTTTTCCTTTACGAAAATGAGACTAAGACGGACGTCACCAAAGCCCTGTAAAGACTAAAATGTGACAAAATTGTATACATTTTCGTCTGACGAGATCGAGACGAGACTAAATTGTTAGTGGGTGGACGATCAAAGTTTCAAAACATGCGGGTTTTTTTCCGCCAAGTATAACATGCGTGCAATGTCAATCAAGAGCTCAAACATCAGACTGGAGCCAGCTGTAGCTGTTGGTCCTAATGGTCACGCCCCCATCATCAGTGCACATGCACTAAAAACTCTCTCGCGCGTGCACACACATGCACACACAGAGACAAGTCTGGGCCTGTCTGCAGAGGACGAGACACACACCACGGCAGCATTAGCGGTGTCGGGTGGTCGTAAAAAGAGGGATGATTAAAGCATAGCTTTCGTCAATGTTAGGCTCGCCCTGTGATGCATTTTCTTTTTTGTATTAAGCCTAAAGTTTTGTGGTGGTGGTGGTGGTGGTTACACCTCCCCGTGGTGCAGAGACCGCTTCCTAGTGCTACATGCTAAAGCTAGAATGAATGAGGCTGCCAGGGGCTCCGCTAATGATGGCTCGTTTAAACCAGCCCTTCTATTAATTTAGCATGTTATGAATGAAACCCCTTCATTCCAATACCTGTATTGGCCTATTAAGTACATACACACGTCTTTTATTCATAGGTATCTTTGATATTTGACTAAAACCTTATGAGTTTTCGTCTTGTTTTGAGACTAAAACTATCAAGGATAGAAATGACTAAAATGTGACTAAAACTAAGAAGCATTAAGTCCAAAAGACTAAGACTAAAACAAAATCTAAAATGCCTGCCAAAAACAACACTGCTGGAAACTGGTGCTATGCCTGTAGGGCACATTCAGCACTTTATCACCACCTACTGGCAGCACATGATAACCATCCATCCATCCATCCATAGATTCATTTTCTTCCACTTATCCTGTTAAAGGTCGTGGGGGGGGGGGAGGGGGGCTGTAGCCTACCCCAGCGGCTTTCGGGTGAGAGGCAGGGTACAACCTGAACAGGACACCTGTCCATCACAGGGCAAACATTTATAGACAGACAACCATTCACACTCACAGTCATACCTATGACTGCTCAATTTAAAGTATCCAATCAGCCTATTCCCCAATTGCATGTCTTTTGACTGTGGGAGAAAGCCTGAGTAACCGGACAGAACCCACTCAGGCACAGGAAGAAGATGCAAACTCCACACAGAAAGATCTCGTCCCCGAGTCAGGACTCAAACCCGGAACCTTCTTACCATGAGGTGATAGTGCTAACCACTACAACACTGTGTTGCCACATGATAACCCTGTTCACAAAAAAAACAGCACTTTGATAGTTGTACTCTTTGCTCAAAATAATTTATTCTTCACATTGATCAGCATTTTATTTTGTTTCTTTTAAACACAATATTGAATGTGTTGAAATCACATTTATGTTGCTCAAACATAATGCCTCTCTTTCAAATATTAGGCATGTTTGGGAAAAAAACAAGTTGAACTGTTTATGAAAGCATATTAGTGATCTTTAAATAATCTGTGAAAGGAAACAACAGCACGGTGGTGCAGTGTTTACCACTGTGGCCTCACAGCAAGAATGTTCCGGGTTTGAGTCCCAGCTGGAGCATGGGATCTTTCTTTGTGGAGTTTGCATGTTCTCCCTGTGCCTGCGTGGGTTGGATACTCAAAATTGACCGTGAGTGTGAATGGTTGTTTGTCTTTATGTATTGGCCCTGTGATGGACTGGCGACCCATCCAGGGTGTACCCCGCCTCTCACCTGAAAGTTGCTGGGAAAGGTTCCAGCCCCCGTGACCCTTAACAGAATAAGCGGAAGAAAATGGATGGATGGATAACAAAAATTGATTTGTTGCATATTTCCCTCATATGAAATTGCAGCATTAACTACAGTGGTAGCGGTGGTGCCCTAATGGTCCATTGCAGAGCTGGGACTCGAAACCCAAACCTTCTTGCTGTGAGGTGACAGTGCTAACCCACTTTGCCGCTGCCCCAATAGTCTTCAAGTAAATTACTTGTTCATGTTTCTTTGAGGTGTTGTATATGAATTGACGGTGTCACCTGACTATTTATCATCTTCATGACCAAGCACTCCAGCCTTTCAGCATCATCCCCAATTTATCATCTTTAATCCTGGAAATGGATTTTATGACCAGCGCCTCAATAACCATCCATATCCCCTCCAGAACTGTATTCATGGATGACACCCCTTGTCTGATGGTGGATGATGACTGTGTAGCCAAACCATTCACCAAAGGAGGAATTATCATGTCTTCAACGGCTGCAATCTGCTCTCATTTCAAAAGTCACTGAAGCTGGCCTTGAGGACGTGCAAAAAGCAGCCATATTCAGTCTTCGCTGACTGAAATAGCCTAGGCCAACAGTTTCACAATAGAGAGGATGTGCCTATTATTAATAGGCCCAAATTTCCTAACAAAACAGACCTCAGAATAGCTGCTGAAATTAGCTAGGAGTCATTCAACTGTTAACTAACATACCAGCTGCCAGGACACACATATTCCCCAGTAACAGAAATCAATGATGAGATGACTTACTGTATGATAGAATATGGTCTTCTCCCACATCGATACGTAGCCTGAGAGCCTTGGACAATAACTGTCATCCTCTTCTGTCATTGTGAGCCCATGTTGTTGGCTTGTAATTAGATTAACTGTAGCAGAATATCTAAATCTTGCCCAGATACTGCAATGGTATTTTCTATTCAGAAGCTATATCTTATTTGATTGGTAGGGAGGGCCTTCTGAACTCTAGCGGAGGGATTTTCTACCTGTTCTGTTTTAAAAAATCGCGGCGCAACTTCATGGGCGTTACCCTGGAAATTTCTGTATGTGAAAAATAAAAGGTATGGCAGGGGGCGAGTGAAGAGACTGAAATGCACAAATGCGTGAGACTTGAGAGCCCTGCAGTTGCAGGAGTTATAATCAAAACAGCCTTCATATCAAACTGTAATCCCTTTCAGTTCTGTGCACTCCCCTTTGGTCTCGGAAACATGGCAGCGAGGTTTCAGAGACTAATGAACACTTACCTGGCGGGTCTCATCTACAAATGTGTGCTGCACTAGATGGCTTTTTCTGTTGCTTTTGCCACCTTTGTGCAGTACTTAGCTGATCTGGAAACTCAAAGATGCATGTCTGTGTATGAAGGTCAAAAAATGTGAGTTCTGCCTGGATGAGCTTACCGTCCTCGGCTATTGCATCATGCCCTCCAGCATAAAACCTGATGCAGAAAAAATCAAGGTTCAGAACCCCTTCCAGTATGAAACATGTCAGACAGTTTCCTGGACCAACTGGATATAATAGGCATTTTGTCCAGAACTATGCACACCATGCTGAGTCCCACCACGCACTCACTAGAAAAGACGCAGTTTTCCACCAGGGGATGACAAATGGCAGGAATCCATGTTTTAAAAAAAGTTTCACATCAGCACCTGTCTTAAGATTTCCTGACTTTATACGCCCATTTTTCATTCATATGGATGCTTGTGACCTTGGCCTGGGAGCTGCATTAATGCAGAAATTCACAGAATTTAAAGTGTTTTGAAGCTTATGTGAGCTGCTCCCTGCACAAAGCAGAACAGCCATACTCCACCTCTGAGAAGGAGTGTTTTGCTGTGATTTTGGCTCTTGAATACTTCAGCTCTTATGTAGAGGCAAGGCAAGGCAAGGCAAGGCAATTTTATTTGTATAGCCCGTTTTCACAAACAGTTAGTCTCAAAGGGCTTCACATGGCATCATAACAACATCCTCTGCCCTTAGACCCTCACATCGACTGAGGAAAAACTCCATAGAAAACCCTTTTAACAGGGAAAAATCTGAGAAACCTCAGGGTGAGCAACAGAGGAGGGATCCCTCACCCAGGACGGACAGACGTGCTGTAGATGTTGTTACAGACAAGAAAACAGTTTACAATGCAGAATGTGGGAAACACGGAAATGTTAATAACAGCTGAAGAAGGAAGCTTCTGGTAGGGGAGGCAGGGAGAGCAAGCCAGCTTGATGGGGGACTGGATGGCAGACTGGTTCATGGAAGGGGAGCGCAGGCCGGTGTAACAGTAGGGAATAAGAGGGGGGGGCGATGCAGGCGGCGGTTGGGGCTCTGGTGGATCTGTGGCAACACAGAGAGACTGCGAGACACCAAGGCCAAACTACAAAGTGCAACAAGTAGTGGTAGTGACAGTTCCAAAAATGTGCAGGGAGGAGAGGAGGAGAGAGGGGGAGAGGAGAGGAGAGGAGGGAAGGGCTCCATGTAACCTGATGTGTCCCCCAGCAGTCTAAGCCTGTAGCAGCATAGCTATCAATGGTTCAGAGCTACCTGAACCAGTCCTAACTGAAGGCTCTGTCATCGAGGAAGGTCTTAAGCCTGGACTTAAACGTAGTTAAAGTGTCTGCCTCTCTGACCCATGGAGAGAGCTGGTTCCACAGTAGAGGAGCCCGGTAACTAAAGGCTCTACCTCCCAGTCTGTTTTTATTGATACTGGGAATCACTAAAAGACCTGCATTCTGGCCTCTTCTAGAGGGCAGACCCAATGGCTGACATGGACCAAAACAGTTTCGTGCAGTATGTTGTATATGACAGTCTGCTTTACAACAAAGATCTGATATCCAGATGTGTTTTTTTGCATCCACTGAAAAAACTCAAACTCAATGCCCCCACCTCTACCAATGACACATTGCTCAACCACTACCATGACCACCTTACAGCAGGTCATGGTATCTGAAATTTGTGAGCAAGGTTCTGGTTCAGGTTGTCTGGCCCAAAATGGCAGCTGATGTCAAGCAATATATCACCTCCTGTTAAATCTGACAGCTCACTAAGCCTTAGCCAGAGCAAACTGGCTGGCCTCATAATTGCTATCTTGCTTCAGAAACCCTGGGAATATACAGGAATGGATTTTGTTGGCCCTCTGTACAGCACTGCAGCTGTAAATGCCCACCTGCTGGTCTTTGTTGACCCTTGCATACTGTTCGGGTCAAATTTGACCCGTTTTGACTTTTGACAGCAGTAAAAACACCCTAAACGTTTTCCACTTCTTCCCACCGTCCAAAGAGACATCCAGACAAAGCCATCCAATTAGGGTTCCAATTTCCAATTTTTTTTCTTTGCTTGATATTGGGCAGAATCCCGTGGTTAGGACCATGTCGCTATTGGTCAGTCTGGGACAGATTGACAGCTGGGTGAGGAATTGTTAAAGGGAACTTTGGAGAGAGATATAGAATGAACTGCAGCGTAGTCGTCCGAGGCTCTGCCTGATAGTTGAATCAGTGGGCTTTCTGATGAGGGGAACCACTGAGAGGAGAGCAAGAGGACTAGGAGAACGTGAAGAGACATGTGTTGCTCACAACTGTTGCTCACAGTGGGCAAACTGCTGGTCTAAAATGTCTGTGGAATGAGGCTGCCCCAGAATGCAACGCCGCATGATGTTGATTCAAATGATTCAGTTCCCATTAACAACTCCTCACCCAGCTGTCAATCTGTCCCAGACTGACCAATAGCGACATGGTCCTAACCACGGGATTCTGCCCAATATCAAGCAAAGAAAAAAAATTGAGAACAAAGACTATTAGCCAAGAAGACAAACAGTTTGCAAGCATAACTTTTAAATTTGCAAGCAATATATTTTTAATCACATTTATTTTTACTTTTGTACATTTAACACTTTTTTGATTGCATTGTCCATCCATTGTTGTCTTCCGCTTATTCCTTACTAGTAAGGGTCGCGGGGGGGCTGGAGCCTATCCCAGCGTCAACGGGCGAGAGGCGGGGTTCACCCTGGACAGGTCGCCAGTCCATCACAGGGCCAACATACAGAGACAAACAACCATTCACACTCACATTCATACCTACAGTCAATTTAGAGAATCAATCAGCCTAGTCCCCAAATTGCATGTCTTTGGACTGTGGGAGGAAGCCGGAGTACCAGAGAGAACCCACGCAGGCATAGGGAGAACATGCAGACTCCACACAGAAAGATCCCGCGCCCGAGCTGGGACTCGAACCCGGAACCCGAACCCAGAACCTTCTTGCTGTGAGGCCACAGTACTAACCACTGCACCACTGTGCAGCCCAATTGCTTTGTCAAGTTGTCAAATCTTTTTTTTGTTTTCAGTGTGAAAAGACCTGCTCGCATTTTTTTCTGCACTCAAATTTTTTTGTTCTGCTCAACTTTTAATCTGCTCTCAATTCTTTTTTTCCTTCTTGTAAAATGCTGACATAAATTTATCTTCATATGCTCTGTATAAAATAAAGCTCAATAAATAAAATATAAAATAAAGATTTAGTTGCCTCAAATGTTAATGACAATGTACTGGAGTCATTATAGGAAAAAAGGAACATAAGAGGTAAGTTTCTGTGTGTAAATTGGCAAATTTACAAGATGAAAAAAAGAAAATTGCTGTGTACATGGTTCTGTGAATGAAAGGGAATCTGTTACCATTCCTTGTCACTCCATCATGGGGGTTAACTATGCTATCTTTCCTACTTAATAGAAAGAGGGAGTGTATACAGATGAACAGCATACACACAGGGCGAGACAATGCATCCACAGGTGTGATTAACATGGTATAACATGGTTCCTGATCTGGTTTATTACCAGAACCATGTTTACATACATAAATGGTTATCATGGATAAAATAATAACCAAGGACTTAATCTTCCTGCTTAGGACTAAAACTTTTGCAAACAAAGCACCATAATAGTATATGCTCTAATCACTGTCTTTGAGTTTTTAATCCATTTTTGCTTGCTTTTCTTCAACAGGCTTTTCCTTTAAGTTGCAACATAGAATGATATTTTATGTTTATTTTCATCCACATTTTTGCAAGTATTAATATTAAGTTAAGTGGCCCCAAATGTTAGTCATGTCCCCCTGAACCTCTGCCAAATTTGTTGTAAATACATCAATATGGCACAAAATTGCACAAAATAAATGTTACTTTTTCAAACTTTTCTTAGGTTGTTTGTCTGCTTCATCCAGAAAATTGTGACACATAATGTATATACTGTAGATGAAAATTAATAATATTAATTTTACCAAAAAATGCAAAAGTTAGACAATGATTTTGAAAAGGCAATGTTGTGTATCTTGGCAACATTTATTTTAATATCAATTTTTTAATATTAGTTTTTTTCTGATTTACCAATGTGTCTGCAAAATTTAGCACAAGGTCCGACTTATATCATGTCCACTTGATGCGAGACCCGCCTTGCATCACATCCACGAGCGTCAAGATTAGAGTGGTGTAAATGTTTATTGAATGTACATGAATTAACAAAACAATATCAAGGCTTCACAAACTACAATAATAAAATCAAATGACTTCCTTACTTCCTCTCAATGCTTTGCATCAACTTCTCAGTCCCACTCTTCCGCCCTGCCTGTGGTGTCTGCACGTCTCCAGGACGAGGTTATCCTCTCATAAGATGGATATCAGGCAATGCAGATGCTCACACTCCCACTGTGGCAACGTTAATGATTTGTGTCTACAGACAACTTTTCACCAGAATGCATTTAAACATGCAGTCAAAATTTTGGCGTATTGTGATGGTATGAAACCTCCTTAAACGCAGTCGTCTGATCATTAGTGCGTTTCCTCAAATGGTGGGTGGCGCCTTTATTAATCTCAGCTGCAGAGTCATATTTCTCCCTTAATCTTTGATGAATAAATTTGGTCATATTTCAGTGTGAGGCCTCTAAGTTGTCTGCTCTCATCTAATTGGATCATCCTTCTTAAAGATGGAGTATGAGAGGATGCTGACACACTGACGTGCTGCAAGTGAGCAGTGCTGGTAGAAGGTGTATTACTCCCTCTCTCTCACTGTCAGTTCTCTCTCACACTTTCTTTCCTCCAGCCTTGTTGGTCTGCTATGCCCCCACCAACAATTAGATACAGCTTGCAAATGATTATTATTTGAGGAAATACAGTTATTTTAATTTTTCTAAATGTTTTTAATCCATACCTCTGACTTGATTCTCAATTAATAGTTTAGCAGGGCTATGAATGCAGAATTATTTCTGAGAAGAAGAGGTCAATGACCCTGGTGGTAATACAATAAACCTGTGGGACCAAAAGAGAATCATTTACAGAAACATTTGAAATCCTACTACGGACCAGGCAGCAAATGTTTAGAACTAGTGGTTGTCTCCACATTGTAACTGGTGTTTCAGAAAGTTGTGCTCATGAGTTCAAATTTGAAGCAGGAGTGAACATAGGCTAACAACAGATTAATTAATAACAGGACCTGTGGCATTCCCAGTGAAGCAAAAATTAGAGAATCACTAATAGACATGATAATCAATCACAGCATTAATAACTTGACTCAGGTTGAAATACACCAGATTCCCAATCCTAAAATTGGACACTCAACACCTGACCATGACATAAACTCAAGATTATCAATATCCCTGAATTTAGACAGGATTCTTACTCTTGCTGAAGAAATAGCAAGAGAATGCAATATACAGGAAGTGTTAACATATCTATATGTAAATGCATGTTTGTGCATGTCACAAGTCCATGTCATTGTTTCATGTTGCTTAGTCGCACTGCTTTTTCTAGCTCAAACTGTCGGTGGTCAACACGCTCCAAGAAGTTCTTCCGCTCCACATACCTAAACACACACACACACACACACACACACACACACACACACACACACACACACACACACACACACACACACGTTAGAGCTATTTTTAACCATCAAAATCTTTAACAGACACAAAGGGAAAAGCACACACACACACACACACACGTTAGAGCTATTTTTACCATCAAAATCTTTAACAGACACAAAAGGAAAAGCTGTGGACATACAACCTCTGTTGTAGAGGAGGATCTGGAGACAGTTTTGTGGCATTTGTGTGTGTGTGTGTGTGTGTGTGTGTGTGTGTGTGTGAGAGTGTGAATGCGAGTAATATCTGAGTCCCTGTTGTGTCTGAAAGCTTTAGATCAAACCCTCCTTCTGCTTGGTTGGAAATTATTCGATGTTAAGCATTCTTGTGCGTATGCAGCACAGAAAGACAAAGAAACTAACAGAGTGTGTTATTTCCCTAGTGTAGCTACTGTAGTTGCTCTCCTTGGCTCTCTCAATGCCTTCGTCCAAACAACAAAGAATAACAAATCCTGTAACACAAGGCCTACAATATTTCTGACCCAGGGTTGTTTGAAGAGACCAATTGACCATTTGGCTGTTGCTAATTCATTTGTAACTGTCAGCGAACATATAATATTTGACTTTCTACATTTGTCATCAAAAGGGGAAGCTATAGTGAGCTATAGGGGTTTTTGCCCCTATATTCCTCTTTAACAATGCTAGGAACTTGTGATATTTACAATGCTGAATGGTGACTGGCTCCATTTGCTTTTCCATGGCAACAATGGCTGAAACACTTCAGGATTATGATATTGTAGTATGTCCTTAAACTTTTTTAAACAGGGTGGTTACGGATGGTTCAGAAATTTTGGCTGATAATCAGCTCATCTTTGGCGAAAATAAATTGCATTTCAAGTTTCTGAACTATGAAGGACATGGAGAGGAAGTTTAAGAGCGTGTGTGTGTGTATGTGTGTGTGTTTGTGTGGGTGAGAGAGATAAAGGAAGAGACCTGAAAAGGATGAGCTCTTTCTTCCAAAAAAACAACAATTCATTTCACTCTAAATATGAGGATTTTTTTTTTTTTTTTTTTACAGTAAACTCCATATCACTCCCACTCTGGTAGTCTTACCCTTCTCGGCCTCTGTTGTGAATAGCCAGCTCCTCTGTGATTCCCTCCTCAGATTTAAAAGCATCCCAGTCCATCTTTGACTTCTCCAATGTGCTCATCTTCTGTTTCTTCCCCCCAATACGACTCAGGATGCTGGACATGCCTGCTGGACGCTTGGCACTGCTGACACAAGAAGAGGACACACCCATGTAGCCATATTGTGAATTACCACTTAATAATTTAACATCAGTTTTAACTTCATCCCAGAGTAGTCCATACATTCAGATTCAGAATACTTAGTCCCAGAGGGCAATTAATATGTACAGCCTATCCAATTCATGCATGAAATCCCCACATGGTAAATGGGTGTTTTTGCATTGGCAATAGCTAATAGGTATCATCTTCTCTTGCCAAAGCAAAAACAACCGCTTCTGACCTCACCACAGAGGAGGGGGAGCATCTAGATTCCCTAAAAAGAGACTAAAACATCACCATTTTGCTGGCAGACAAAGGGAGATGCACTGTGGTACTCAACACAGCTGGGCAACACATCAAAACCCCCACCCTGGTGAATGATACCACCACCAACGAGATGCTGAGCAGGGATCCTAACAGCAACTACAAGAAGAAGTTTATAGACTACCAGCAGCAACCTGAAAAGGACCAAATCATCGACCCGCCACTAAATCACATATGGTGAAGGGTGAAGCAATCCAATTCATCTATGGCCTCCAAAAGATACACAAGGAAGAAGCATCACTCAGGCCCACTGTCAGCAGCTTCAACATGGTTACCTATAACATTCGCAAATATCCAGCAAAGATCCTAGAACCCTTGATGGGAAATGCTCCACATCATGTCAAAAATTCCCTGCACTTCGCCAACAAGCCGAGGAAAATAACACTGGACTCAGACAAAACCGTGTTCTCATACGATGTCACTTAACTATTCACATGCATACAAACCAGGTAAGTAGTAGAGATGTTAAAGAGATACCAGCCAGAGGACAACACTCTAGTAAGCATTTACCAGAGGTATGCAAAACCTTTTTTAAAGAGAAAGCCAGCCATCGTTTTATGTTACTGGTGACAACAGCAAAGAGGGCTTCTTGTTTGCTGCTGCTGGACTGGATGCAGACATCGCTAAATACTTTGAACACCAGTCATTTTGATATTTCACAATAAAACATTAGCCATGAGAATCTCACACTGATGCACTTTCATTACCGAGTGTTTGGTGCGCTCAGCCTTTTCAGGGCAAACAAAGGCCTGAAATGATAGGTGACAATTGAGGGTTTCAGAAATGAAATTTAACGACTCAGTTTTTAGTCAGACATGGCATGATGGGGTTTTACTGATATTGGATACACTAAGCCCCACACAGACTGTACCCCAGCTACAACACACACACACACACACACACACACACACACACACACACACACACACACACACACACACTGAGATAAAAAGGAAATAGCTAGCAGACATGCCAAACATCCTGTTTGTTGCTAGTCTATTTTCTGTTTCCTGATAAGACCTTTGAGGGAGGAAAAGATGTACAGCAGGTAGTGTGTGAATTGTTTATGATGGAAATAAACAGTGGTTTGCATTAAAGGCCAGAAGTAAAGGAAAGGCTGTGCTTTATTAGGTTTGTCCAACTTTTCCTCCTAACAGGAACATACAAACAATTAGCCGCTAGAGCTAGCCAGTCCCCGTTAGCTGGCGCGGAACGTCTTAGCTTAGCCCTGACTAGCGCTCCCCCCGCAGGTCCTGAGCAGCCGGGAAACCAGGGCGGCTGGGTGACTGTACGAAGGAAGCATAGTCCGAAGCAGAAGCCTGCTGTCAGTGACCAATCACCAATTCACATGTGGAATAGGTTCTCCCCACTCGGCGACACACCCGTCGAGAAAACTACACTGGTAATTGGAAGTTCCATCCTCAGAAATGTGAAATTAGTGACACCGGCAACCATAGTCAAGTGCATTCCAGGGGCCAGAGCGGGCGACATCGAATCAAATTTAAAACTGCTGGCTAAAAGTAAACATAAATATGGGAAAATCGTTATTCACGTCAGCGGTAATGACATCCGACTACGCCAGTCGGAGTACATTTGCGAAAACGATGTCAGACTCCGTAGTGTTCTCTGGTCCCCTGCCTAATCGGACCAACGACGACATGTTTAGCCGCATGTCATCGTTCAACCGCTAGCTGTCAAGGTGGTGTCCAGCAAACCAAGTGGGCTTCATAGATAATTTAAAAATTTCTGGGGGAAACCTGGTCTGATTAGGAGGGACGGCATCCATCCCACTTTGGACATCTGGAGAAATATGGCCCAGTTTGTAATAGAACCAAAACCCTGACAACCCAGAGTTCAGACCAGGAAGCATTAGGGCATCCATTAGGGCAGTTACCCACCCAAAACTCCATAGAGACTGTGTCTGTCCCCTGACCACGTGAGTTTACTCATTCCAACTCTACTTATAGAGGAGTCAATCAGAAAAACCTAATCAACATTAACACAACCACTAAATTAACTCAAAAAAAAATCTAAAAATTAGATGTGGACTATTAAATATCAGATCTGTGATGCCAAAAACTGAATTGGTAAATGAATTGATATCTGACAATTGTATTGACCTGCTCTGTCTCACTGAAACCTGGCTGCGTGATGATGAGTATGTTAGTTTAAATGAATCCACTCCACCCAGTCACATTAATACTCATATACCTCAAGGCTCTGGCTGAGGATATGGAGTGGCTGCCATTTTTGACAGATGTTTAGAAATAAATCCCAAACCCAAAATAAGTTTCAATTCATTTGAAAGCCTGATTCTCAGTTTGTCTCATCCAGCCTGGAAAAATATACAGCCACTCTTATTAATTACTGTGTACCACCCTCCTGGTCCTTACTCTGAATTCTCAGAGTTTATATCCAGTTTAGTTCTCAAATCAGATAAAGTCATTATAGTAAGTGACTTTAATATTCATGTGGATGTTGATAACGACAGTCTGGGTGCTGCATTTCTCTCTCTTCTAGACACAATTGGTTTCCATCAGTCTGTTCATGAACCGACTCACCGTCACAACCACACCCTCAACCTCGTCCTAACATATGGAATTGAAGCTGAATATCGAGTTGTATTTCCACAGAACGCGCTTTTATCAGACCATCAATTAATCACTTTTGAATTTGCACTAATCAGCTACACTCCACTCAGGAAAATGGTGGTTTCCAGATGTTTGTCTGATCAGGCTGTAGCTGGATTTAAGGAAGTGATTCCATTGGCGGTAAATTCAGTGTACACCTTAGTCCCTCCCAAATTGATCATTTTATCGATAGTGCAACAGGCACCTTAAGAACAACTTTGGACTCAATTGCTCCATTAAAAAAGAAATCTATAAATCCAAGGAAACAAGCACCTTGGTACAATTCAGAAGCAGACAGCTTAAACAAAAAAAAACAGAAGTTAGAGAGAATATGGCGCTCCTCCAAACTGGAGGAGTCTCATATAATCTGGCAAGACAGCCTTAAAAGTTATAAGAAAGCCCTTCGTGTAGCTAGAGCAGCCTACTACTCAGCACTAATCGAGGATCAGAAGAACAACCCCAGGTTCCTCTCCAGCACTGTAGCCAGACTGACAGAGAGCCACAGCTCTACTGAACCTAGCATTCCTGTTTCCCTGGGCAGCAAAGATTTCATAGACTTCTTTAATGACAAAATTCTCCTTAGTAGAGAGAAAATTCCTCTTGCCATCAGCTGACAACATGGCACCTATAACCTTAGAAGCCTTAGAGGAACCTATGGAACCAGACATACATTTTGACAGTTTCTCTACCGTTAGCCTTCATGAGCTCAGTTCAATCATTTCCTCCTCTAAACCCTCCACCTGTCTTCTAGACCCCATCCCAACTAAGCTGCTTAAGGACTCTCTACCCCTCGTTAGCACCTCCCTCTTAGATATGATCAATGTGTCGCTGTTATCTGGTTACGTCCCACAGTCCTTTAAAGTGGCAGTAATTAGACCCCTTCTCAAAAAAGCAACCCTGGATCCAGAAGTTTTGGCCAACTACAGACCAATATCAAATCTTCCATTTCTCTCCAAAATTCTGGAGAAAGCAGTTGCTAAACAGCTCTGTGACTTTCTCCACAGCAACAGCCTATTAGAGGATTTCCAGTCAGGTTTCAGGATTCATCATAGCACAGAAACAGCACTAGTCAATGTTACCAATGACCTCCTACTAGCATCAGATGAGGGACTGGTCTCTGTGCTGGTCCTATTAGATATTAGTGCAGCTTTTGATACCATTGACCACCATATCCTTCTACAGAGACTGGAACATGTCATTGGCATTAAAAGAATTGCACTAAATTTTTCATATTTACTCGGTCAATCTCAGTTTGTACTAACTAATGATAAACCCTCTGAAACCACTGTAGTATGGTGTTCCACAAGGCTCTGTGCTTGGACCAATCCTCTTCACCCTTTATCTGCTTCTTCTCGGTAACATTATTAGGAAACACTCAATTAATTTCCACTGCTATGCTGACGACACACAGCTGTACTTATCAATACATCCTCATGAAATAAATCAGCTGACTAAACTGGAGGCCTGTCTAAAGGAGATAAAAACTTGGATGACCCATAATTTCCTTCTATTAAACTCTGATAAAACTGATGTCATTGTCCTGGGCCCAAAAAATCTTAAAGAGACCCCCTATCTAATGAGACAGGTACCCTGGAAGGCATTACCTTGGCCCCCAGCACGACCGTAAGGAACCTAGGAGTTCTTTTCGATCAGGATCTGTCCTATAATGCCCACATGAAGCAAATTTCTAAGACTGTTTTCTTTCATTTACAAAACATTGCTAAGATCAGACAAATCCTGTCTCAAAAAGATGCAGAAAAACTAGTCCATGCCTTTGTCACTTCCAGGCTGGATCACTGCAATTCCCTCCTATCAGGCTGCACCAGTAGGTCCCTAAAGACTCTCCAGCTGCCCACGTGTTGACGAGAACTAGTAGAAGAGACCATGTCTCTCCTATACTGGCTTCTCTGCATTGGCTCCCTGTCAAATTTAGAATAGAATTCACAATTCTCCTTCTAACATACAAATTCCTCAACAATCAGGCTCCTTCATACCTGACAGAGCTCATAGTTCCCTATTATCCAGCTAGAACCCTTCGCTCCCAGGGTGCAGGGTTACTTCTGGTTCCAAGAGTTTCTAAAAGTCGAATGGGAGCCAGAGCCTTCAGCTATCAGGCTCCCCTCCTGTGTAACCGTCTCCCACTTTCGGTCTGGGATGCAGACCCCCTCTCAACCTTTAAGAGCAGACTAAAGACCTTCCTTTTTGATCAGACTTATAGTTAGGGCTGCTTAGGCTAGCCCTTAAATATGCTGCTATAGGCTTAGACTGCCGGGGGATCTCCCATGGTGCACTGGGCTTCTCTCTCCTCCTCTCTGTCCTCCTATATGTGTCATACATAAATCATACTCATACGTATTACGAACTCATCTTCTTCTCTGGAGCCTTCGGGCTCCCCTTATCCCAGATCCCGGGTGCTGCTGGAGGAGGCTGCAGACCTGAAAAGGCTCAAGCTGCCACCCGTAGCTCCACCTGCTCACATCCCCGTCTGTCCATCAGTCTCTTCCATGATCGAAGCGAAGTAAAATCTGGTCAACTGGACGTCAGTTTATCTTGAAGACGTTTCACCTCTCATCCGAGAGGCTTCTTCAGTTCTAGTGAAGAGTGTGGAAACTCCAGCTTATAAACCTATGTGGGAGTGGTCAGTGCTATTGTGGTGGAAACGACCCTCCTGAGACTCACCTGGCCTCCCCAAACGACAGTCGTTGTGAGGTGTCAGGGAGTTTCAGGGGTGGTCGTTAGGGAGTTTCACCGACCCACCGGTTTTGGTCTTTGTCTCAGACTGGTTCACCCCAAATATCCCACCCCTCACAGCCAGAAAAGCAATCTGGTATATGCTGTCAGATGCAGTGAGGCCTGCATGGATCTCTACATAGGGGAAACCAAACAGCCCCTCAACAAGCGCATGGCCCAACATAGAAGAGCCAACTCTGGAGGACAGGACTCAGCGGTTTTCCTCCACCTCAAGGAGGACGACCATGTCCAAATCCTCGACAGAGAGGACAGATGGTTTGAAAGAGGAGTTAAAGAAGCCATCCACGTCAAGATAGAGAAACCATCTTTGAACAGAGGAGGTGGACTGCGACATTTCCGTTCACCAATTTCCAACCAAGTCCTTTCAAAGCTTCCCCAAAGAGCTCAGCTGAAAGACCCAGGTGGAACGGCTGCTGCCAACACAGCCCATTAGCATCTGAGTGGTCGGTGAAACTCCCTAACGACCACCCCTGAAACTCCATGACACCTCACAACGACTGTCGTTTGGGGAGGCCAGGTGAGTCTCGGGAGGGTCGTTTCCACCACAATAGCACTGACCACTCCCACATAGGTTTATAAACTGGAGTTTCCACACTCTTCACTAGAACTGAAGAAGCCTCTCGGATGAGAGGTGAAACGTCTTCAAGATAAACTTACGTCCAGTTGACCAGATTTTACTTCGCTTCGATCTACGATGACCTGGATGAATGAGTACCTACAGAGACATCAGTCTCTTCCGTTTCTCTCTGTCTTTGTCTCTGCCCCGCTCTCCTGCTCTCTTTCCCCCCCAACCGGTCAAAGCAGAAGGCCATTCCCATTGAGCCTGGGTCTGCTCAACGTTCCTGCCTGTTAAAAGGAAGGTTTTCGTCGCTGTTGCAGGATGTGCTTGCTCATGCAGAATTGTTGGGTGTAAATTCATTGAAGGAGTGTGGTACTAGACCTGCTCTACCTGTATAGTGTCATGGGATAACTTTTGTTGTGATTTGGCGCTACATAAATAAAATTGACTTGACTTTGACTTGATTTGACAAAATATCTCCATCCAGCACACATTTGTCTACAGGACGATGCGATCATCATATATCAGCGATGATCCTGATGAATTGGTGCTGGCTGTGGGTGTTATTTGTGAATGTGTGTGTATACCTGGGGCCAGGAAGACCTGCTTGGCTGGGCGACGTGCAATTTTCTTCATTTCCACTATCGTGGTTTGTGATGTGGCTCTTGAGAAAACTCTTAGCTTCTCTGGAGTCTGCTAAAACTTCTTTGTCCACCCTGATGGAGACACACACACACAGATGGTTGTGTAAAGGACTCAAAGCTGGGTAGTATGTTTTGTGTTGCTGTAGTCATCAATCTCAGAATAATTATCATTGATTCTTAGAGAGTATACGTCTTCAGTCCAGTGAATCATCTCTTGTTAGTTTCATCTGAAAAATACCACCAGTTGTCCAAAATGTTTCACTACCTCCACACACTTAACTTAATTCACCATACTAACAAATAGACTGTAAAATGTAAAGACTCACAGTGGATCGGAAGCTGTTGTTTGTATCAAATGCAGCTTAAAGAAGTGGTTTCTGCTCCTGAATCTATCATCTATACTGTATTTCTGCTGATTGATGAAAAGACAGTAAAGCATAAAGGGACATTACTCTGGGACTGTGCTGTAGTTTGCCATGTTGTGGTTGGGAGCTGCAGTCTGGAGAAAATTTACATAAATCAATGGAAGAACAAGAAATACAAAATTAATTAAATAGCTTTTTAATCTTCAATTTAGACAACATCACATAACTTCTGTTATTAGGAACAGGTATGAATTCGCGCTTTCCAAAGTCTGTACTTTGTATTATTTGTACATTACTGCTCTCTGAGACCTTTTTGCTTTCTTCAGCCATGTTCAGTACCTAAATGATGTTTGGGCATATTTACCACTGGTAATGAAATCACTATTTTTATCAGCAGATATATATCTGACTAGAATTAAAACCTCATATGTAAATCAGACTGGAATTGGAAAAAATGTTGCTCATTCGTTCATTGTCCTCCGCCTATTCGGGTCCGGGTCGCAGGGGCAGCAACCTCAGCAAGGACAGCCAGACCACCCTCTCCCCAGCCACTTCCCCCAGCTCTTCTGTGTGAATCTCGAAGTGTTCCAAGGCCAGCCGAGGGATATAATCCCGCCAGCGTGTCCTGGGCTGGCCCCGAAGCCTCCTCCCGGTAGGACATGCCAGGAAAACCTCACGAGGGAGGCGACCAGGAGGAATCTTCACCAGATGCCTTTATCATCTCCACATGATGCTCATTATATCTTTAAATAGGATATTGTATATTTAACGAAAGTAGAGATATCATTGGGTCATCCATATGGCTTCATCATACTCGTCTTGTTCAGCCAAACTTAAATCAACACAAAAACTGAATGCAAACTGCATTTTCCCCTGAGGTTTGGTTTGTTTAGAGGAGTGGGGTCGATTTTATAAATGGGGACTGTGTAGTAGACTAAAGGTGATGTGAAAAATACCTAAAAAACAGAAACTGTCATGATCATGAGACACAGGACAATCGGTCAAAGCAGATGGCTGTTCCCATTGAGCCTGGATCTGCACGATGTTCCTGCCTGTTAAAAGGAAGGTTTTCTTCATTCACTGTTGCAGGATGTGCTTGCTCATGATCACCATCTCCGCCAAACTTTCTGACCTGACACGGCTTAATCACACCACCCTAATTAAAGAAATAGAGGACGACCTCACCCGGTGGAGGACACTACCCATATCACTTATGGGACGAGTAGCAACAGTGAAAATGATGATCTTGCCAAAAATGTACAATGTTTTCTCGATGGTTCCAACCCAACCTCCCCGGACTTGGTTCAAAACACTAGACTCTAACATCTCCAAATTTCTCTGGAAAGCCAAACCACCACATATAAGCTTAAAGACTTCACAAAAGAGTTAAGACCATGGTGGCTTGGAACTACCAAATTTTTACAATTACTACTTGGCCAATAGATTACAATACATACTAAAATGGTTAAAGCCAAACTCATTAGACCAAGCATGGCTCGATATTGAACAAATATTTTGCAAAGAAATCCAAATCTCTAATCTACCCTTTCTCAGCCCTATTATCAAGCATCACAGCTGCTTTAAGTGTATTAGTATCAGCAACACCCTCACAGCCTGGTGGGAATTCCTCAAAAGCAATGGGCTCTCGAACACCCCTTGCAGGCTTACGCCTATCTGGAACAATCCTGACATTCTACAAAATAAAAAATCAATACATTTTGCTGCATGGGTTGATAAAGGGATAAAACATCTAGATCATCATATCTACATCATATTTTCCAAGACAAGGAATTCATACAATTTAATCAAATTACAGCAAATTATGGTATTAACAGAAACAAATTTCTGGAATATCATCAGCTCAAATCTATAATACAGGCACGGTTTGACCTTTGCCAGTTGGACTTAGAGCTTCCACCCAGAATAACAGATTTTTCACAGCTTTCACTGCCTAAGCTACTGTCTAAAATTAACTCAATATTACCTACAACAGATCTAACAATCTCTATTCCTTCCTCCAAATGGGAGAAAGATTTGTCGATTAACCCAGACCCTAACTTTTGGATACAAATCTGCTCCAACACATTTAGAATGATGTGAAACAGTAACCTACAATTAATAAATTACAAGGTTCTCCACAGAACGCACTATACAGGACAAAGGATGTTCCAGATGGGCCTCACACAAACAAACATTTGTCCAAACTGTGTGACTGGCTCACCAGACTGCTATCTGCATGCTATTTGGCTTTGTACACCTGTTAACAAGTTTTGGTAGGGGGTTTGCAAAGACCTATCACGGAGGTTAGGGTACCCTGTCCCTTCCTCCCCCTCACTTTGTCAATTAGGCGACCTCACTAATGTTAATATGGAAGTAAAGAAATCCTACATGCTCCTCACTGCACTAAGCATCACAAAAAAGGCCATCCTGATTAATTGGAAATCCAAGAATAACCTAAGCATTACTCAATATAAAAACCTTTTACTTGACCACATTTCCATGGAGAGAATGTCTGCTTGGAAGGAAAATCAATCGGCAGAGTTCGAAGGAATCTGGTCCCCGATAATTAAATCCATCACATAGTTTCGATGAGGAGAGCTGGGCATCATGGCCCTGGCCCGGGTGGCTATGGTCTCTGGCTTCCTTGGGTGTCCAGCGGCTTGCTGAGCCGGTGGGCCCAGGGTTACTGCCTCTGGAGGTTGCTTTGGGTCTCGCCTGTGTGGGATGGTGTGGGGGGCGTGGCGGCTGCTTCCCCTATCATGGTGGCACCCTGTGGGATTGGGGGGTCCTTGGGCTGGGGCGGGGCTTCCCTGCTGTGGGAGGGAGGGAGGTAGGGGGGGTGGAGAAGGAGGGGGAGGTGGATGTTTCGGTACCTGGTACCTGCTGGCCTGGGACCCTGCCCGCACCCCCGGGGGCAGGGGGGGGGCTTGCCCACATTTGGGAGGGGTGCGCTTACCTCGGCCCTGTCCTTGGACGGGCTGGGCCCTGGCGCGGCGTCTTGGGCTGCAGCCACTCCCGGACAATGGGAGGATGTGGGGGGACATAGGAGGGTTGGGGGCTGGCCTCCTTGGTGCTAATCAGACTGGGTGCCCTGACCATGGGCTGCTAGCTGGGTGTCCCGCCGGGTTGGTAGACCCACTGCTGGGATCTCCGGACGGTGCCCCTTGGCACTCTGGTTTGGAATCTGAACCAGGTAGGCTGGACTCCCTGTAGGCTGGTTGCGGCGGTGATAGGGGTGGCCAGCGGGTCCGGTCTGGAAGCTGGCCCCTTGTGGGTCCGGCCCATGCTTCGCCCCCTCTTATCACCTCTCTGTCCCATCACACCAGTGACACTAGGCCTTGAGGGGCTGGACCTATGGGGCTGCTCCTATGCTTTCCTGCGGGTCCTGGCATGGGTTGGGCCTGTGGTTGTCTCCTGGGGGCGGGGGGGGGGGGGTGTGTGTGTCCCGGGGCTCCCTGTGTTCTGGGGGTTTCTGGGTGCCCTGGCGGCTTGGTCCTGACCTGCCTGCTATCCTGGACCGGGGGCGTGTTGTTCTGGTCCCCCACATTAGCTACAGTCAGCTACCCACAGCATCCAATGACAAACCGTAGAATACACATACACACACATATACACGCGCATACACATGTGGTGCTCAACTGATACATAATCACACACTCAACTCACACACATTTATTTTAAATTATATTAAAACCAAATGGTAAATTTGCACTGGAAATTCTGCAACCAATGTTTTTCTTTTTTTTTGTGTTGTTATTGTTTTTTTTTTGTTTTTTTTTTGCTGTTTTTGTTTTTGTGCCCCGTTTTGGTCTCTTCTTCCAAATTTCTTCTTTTTTCATTTGAAGCTCTACTTAGAACCTTCTTAAGATCCAACAGTGCAAAATGTAAATTCTTGCAATTTTTTAAATGGTCTTAAGATTTTGATCAAGAGTGTATCAAACAAATTAAATTCAAGTCAACACCACTGCAGCATAAGAAGTTACCAATTGTCCCAGGGGGATGGATACCATCTGCAGCTTAGACATGGATAGTATTCATCGTCGTCGTCTTCTGCTTATTCCTTACTAGTAAGGGTCGCGGGGGGGCTGGAGCCTATCCCAGCATCTACGGGCGAGAGGCGGGGTACACCCTGGACAGGTCGCCAGTCCATCGCAGGGCCAACATACAGACACGAACAACCAGTCACACTCACATTCATACCTACGGTCAAATTAGAGAATCCAATCAGCCTAGTCCCCAAATTGCATGTCTTTGGACGGTGGGAGGAAGCCGGAGTACCTGGAGAGAACCCACGCAGGCACGGAGAGAACATGCAGACTCCACACAGAAAGATCCCGCGCCCGAGCCAGGACTCGAACCCGGAACCTTCTGGCTGTGAGGCCACAGTGCTAACCACTGCACCACCATGCAGCCCAGATAGCATTCATAATGTTAGCAATACCAGTTAATGTGCTAATAAAAATAAAAACCATAAAGTTAAGAGCTTGAAACTGGCAGTTATTTTTAAACACAATTTATCAGCTATTTGTAACGGGTTAAAAGAATGGATGCATCTGGAACTAAATGTTGTTCTTTGTATAAAACCTGAAGCTGGGGTTCTTTTCATATATGAAGTTCTATGATGTAATCATAGAACTCAAATTCTGCAGGTGTTAACATTGGGTTATTTTTTATCAGAAATGCTAGCAGGGACAGAACAACAAAGGATACTTAGTAGCCACCTACATATTTAATAGCCAAGGAGTCCTACCTGACTTCCTCTCCAGCAAAGTCAAAGACTTTGGTGATGGTGACTTTAGCAGGTTCAGAAGCTGTGGTTTCTGTTCGGTTTGATGATGAATCCACCTGAGGAAAAAACAAAAAACAAAAACAGACACACACAAACTACTGTAGATGGTCTGGCCTGGATTTGTCATCATATGACATTAAAAGGGTCCCAAATCAAGAGTGGGCTCCTCTAGGTATTCGGTCCATTAAAATCCTATAATCACCACCTACCCTTTCCCTTCTAGATGACATAAACACACAAATATCTGTCATTTCACATGTTGAACTTTACTACTACTACTACAACTACGACTACTACTACTACTATATTTCCAAAAGTGGCCATGCCCCTTCAGATTGAATTATTCATAAATCTATAATAGGAAAGAAAATCACCCTCTTAAAACCAATCATTTCGTACTTGTATACCTTTTTAAAACCACTGAGCCCTATTGTCAGTTCACTGAATTTTATTTTTGGATTATGCCATACAGATGTATATCTTTTTGAAGTTATGAGAAATCCTAAATCTTTAATATATTTATTGCAAAAAACAAACAAACAAACAAGCAAAAATGTCTTTTCCAGAACAGGCCTATATTCATTGCCTATGCAAGGGGTACAACCAGGATCCAGTCCATATCAGCATTCTTTTGCCATTTCAAAAGTACCATAATATTTTAAGTATGGCAATGATAGAGCCCCTCCCTTCTTTAGCTGGCACAATTTCGCCAAATGAATTTCAAATTGAAGGTTTCCTTCTGCCCCAAAGATCGAGCTATATCCATTTATTATCTTAGCAATAACTGTTGTGGTGTTGCGTCATGAATCATAAAAGAATCGGTGTTAAAATCTTTCACTACAGTAGGTCTATGAGGTATGCCTCCGAATTGTGGGATGTGTCCGAACAGCGGCACTTGCTTGTTGAACGTCATTGCACTTTGTCACTACCTGTCATCTTTTGCCAACATCCCGGAAAAAAGAAAAAGAAAAAATTTTGGAAAGATGTTCTTCTGGAAGTTGGATAGCCAACCGACCCTTCCTCTTCTATTCTACAGAAGATAATTTAATTCATTCATTCATTCATCGTCTTCCGCTTATTCCTTACTAGTAGTAAGGGTCGCGGGGGGGCTGGAGCCTATCCCAGCATCTACGGGCGAGAGGCGGGGTACACCCTGGACAGGTCGCCAGTCCATCACAGGGCCAACATACAGAGACGAACAACCAGTCACACTCACATTCATACCTACAGTCAATTTAGAGAATTAAATCAGCATAGTCTTCAAATTGCATGTCTTTGGACGGTGGGAGGAAGCCGGAGTACCAGAGAGAACCCACGCAGGCACGGGGAGAACATGCAAACTCCACACAGAGAGATACCGCGCCCGAGCTGGGACTCGAACCCGGAACCCGAACCCAGAACCTTCTTGCTGTGAGGCCACAGTGCTAACCACTGCACCACCGTGCAGCCCGATAATTTAATTTTTAGTGTTTATTAAATAACTGTTTAATGTAGTGCAGAGTCTGTAGTCTATATCACACAACAGCCCCCCTCCCGTCACACCCCACTGCCTTAGCCAACAAAATTTCTGCGAGGCACCCTGAATGACCAGATACTTCTGAATATAGTTTGATGGTTTCTAATAACACTGTTACAGAGATGGCGGGATCCTTACTCAGAATGAAACTGTTAGAAACTAAATATGATGCTTGTGCGATGGTTTGCAGCAGGTAGAAGATATAACATGTGACATGTTGTAAAATGTTGGATGTGGCACAGTTGAACTGAGCTCACTAGGCTATAGAAAGGAACCCCACCAACCAACTGATTCTATGATCAAATCTGAATTACCTTCTTTGTGGCACTAGATGGTGAAGCAGGTGTGGAGTGTTTGGGTCTGGAACCAACATCAGACAGGAAACTTGCCCAGAGGTCATCTGACTTTTTCTTTTGTTTTATTTCATCATCATCATCTTTCTCAGAGGGATGCTCCATCTGCTCCTCTTCAGCTCCAGCTCCTTTCTTCTCTTTGTCTACTTTCAGCAATCCTTTTTTCCTCTTTCTGTGAATTTTGTTAAAGGAATAAAATGAGGGTTGTCATCTTTGGCATCATCTTTTATCAGAAAATGACTTTTATTATATATTATACATAACAGAAGAAGAATATACAACATGCAATGTAACACTTTTGCTTTCACACCTATTTTTTACAAGTCCAGGTAAAACAACAGACTTTTTATGGATACAAAATGTGGTAATTTAGCTCATTAATGTATTAAAATGTATTGATCCATCCATTCATTTTCTTCCGCTTATTCCTGTTAAGGGTTGGGGGGCTATCCCAGCAGCTTTCGGCGAGAGGCAGGGTACACCCTGGACAGGTCATAAGTCCATCGCAGGGCCAACATATATAGACAGACAACCATTCACACTCACAGCCACGCCTACTGTCAACAGTATCCAATTAGCCTTGTCCACAATTGCATATCTTTGGACAGTGGGAAGAAGCCGATGAACCCGGAGAGAGACCACAGATAGAACATGCAAACTCCACACAGAAGATCCCGTGTCCTTGCTGGGACTTGACCCGCAACCTTCTTGCTGTAAGGTGACAGTGCTAACCACTGCACCAACGTGCCGCCTATTAAAATCTATATTTGTGAGTATTTTATTTCTTCCAGACAGGTAGCACCAGCTTGTCAGTTAATGCAGGATGATTGATAGATGAGCAGGGAAAATGAAAAAAACTTTTTTTAAAACCGAAAACTGCAAATTTAAGTGTTTAAGTGTTTTCCTGTGACCAGACCAAGACTCTCCTGTCAATCAGCTTCCTGTGTAATTAGCTTGCTGAATTTACATAGATTTTAAGATATTCATGAACAAATTAGTGAGAAAGAGACCATTTATTTGCATGTGAGAAATTTTACCTCCCTTTCATATCTGAGTACCATTGCCTGCTTCAAATGAATCCTAGTACATTAGGCCAGATAGACCAGTTCATTTGCGCTGTTGTGAAGCTCATTTAAACTGTGGTGCAGACCAAAAAGCAAACTCTGGTCTACACAAAAACAGGGGTGCCAGTTGCTTCAGAGAACTCCAGTGTGGTTGTTTGAAGGGTGAAGTGCTTGTGGATTATTGGTGTACCTGTCTGTATGTGCTGCGGCTGCAAGGGCAGCACATACATATGCACCTCAGGGCATACACATGGTTTGGGGGTTACAAAATAACAGAACAAAAACACACAAAAAAAGCTCCAGCTAGACCAGCCATTCGGGTAACCTCCCTATGGCTACCCTGCCTTGATATGCTTACCAAACCAAGACACACAGTGAAGGAATAACAATTCGGGGCAACAAATAGGCAGCCAGTGGGCCAGATATGAACCGGTGGCCTTCTATTGAGGATAACAGCTTTAATGTACAATCATAATTGGCTTCATTAAAATTACTGCCACCCCTGCATTGTTCTTTATGCATATGCCACCCCCATGGGTGATCTCATCTCAGGCTACAGCAAGAGGCAAACTATGGTTATGGTAAGGGGCAGGACATTTCACACACATTATGTAGTTGGCCAATCATAACAGATCAGAGGGTTGCAAGAGCCCAAAACAGCCTTTTTCTTGCAGGGTGACAAAGGTGTGTTGAGTCATGGCCTGTAGAACTGTAACTACAAGCTTTTTGACCATAAATACACTGCCAAGACAAAAAATACCTATTTGGGAAGGATGCATAATATGGCCCCTTTACACAGTTTTATATGACAACAGCTCCTTTTTATATGGACATCACTGTAAGGAAAAGGCATGGATATAACTGAGACTCAGAGACTGGTGGGGTAACAAAACAAATAACATAACACTGACACTTGGGATGAAGGATAATTCTCCTAATCACACAAGGGCCCTATTTGTTACTGTCCAATATCTCGTGCTTAGCAAAACCAACGATTTATTACCTGAATCTTAAAATAGTTAGAACAAACACACCTTTTACAAAGTGTCCATCTAGAAGCACTTCCTGGAATCAGAAATTATTTGTTTGAGGTGCTCTTTGGATAGGAAACTTCAAATGAAACAGCAAGAGGAACTCCAAGGCACTCTCTTTTAGCAAAAGTTTAAAAAGCCTTTATTGTAGTGGCATGATCCCATTTAAACCTTTAAAAAATTTGACACATTTTGGCAATCAAGCTATCATCAGGGAGTTAAATAGTTCTCACAAAAGGAAGGAGACGTTTTTAATAAATAAGTCCGCTTGTCAGACACCTCCACCTTGCAGATGTGTTGGTCAGATGACAAGTGTCATTATATAAAACAACCAGCAGGTGTCATCCTTAAAAAACAGTGAGACAACATCATACATACCTTACTCAGAGGATCAAACATGCATACATATGGTCTACATTCAAAAACATTACAGTCAAGTTAAAAGCAAATCATACAAAGAGTGACCCCCCCCCCCCAAAAAAAATAAGAAAAATAAATAATAAACAAAGACAAACCATCAAAGAGAGACACTAAAGTCAAGGTCCTCATTCAGGCCTGGATATTTAGTGGCCTGCAATTTATAAATCAAAAAGGTCTCCCTCTGATTTAGCTGTCTCTGCTTATTTTGGTATGGCTCAGAAACAGAGTTAATAGAATTCCATATATTTCTGAATGGCATTTACTCTGCTGTCTTTGAAATACAGTAAATACTTAATCCATTTTCTTTACCTTCCCATTTTTAAAGATGATTGGCTTAATTCTCTGTATGATTTGCTTTTAACTTGACAGTAATGTGTTTGAATTTATACCTTATGTATGCATGTTTGGTCCTCTGAGTAAGGTATGTATGATGTTGTCTCACAGTTTTTGAATGGTGGTTGTTTTATATAATGACACTCGCCACCTGACCAGCACATCTGCAAGGTGGAGGTTTCTGACAGTCTGACTTATTTCTTAAAAAAACTCTCCTTCCCCTGTGAGAACTGTTTGACTCCCTGATGATGGCTTGATTAGTGAAATGCGTCAGTTTTTTAAAGGTTTAAATGTGAACAAGGCCACTACAATAAAGGCTTTTTAAACTTTTGTTAAATGAGAGTGCCTTGGGGTTACTCT
>NC_141326.1:6690000-6810000 GCF_037954235.1 Aulostomus chinensis | reverse complement strand
CTTTGCTGGTTACACTGTTGGGGATTCATTCAAAACTGAAGGCACACAGAACCAGCATGGCTATCACAGCATCTTGATAATGAGTGAGTGAGCAAAGCTGTCATCAGAGCAAAGGGTTACTTTGAAGAATCTAAAATATAAAACATATACTTGTTTGTTTACCATGTAATTCCATATTTATTTTCTCATAGTTTTGATGTCTTCAGGGATAATAAAAATGATGAAAAAACACTGAATGGGAAGTGTGTGTGTGAAATGGCACTGTATATATATATTAGTTCTTTTAGCATAATTTTAGTAGTTACCATTAGTGCCTTGCATAATTATAGATGTGTATCATTTTTCTATGTCTTATGTATTGTGTGGTTGTCTGAGCTGTTATAACAAAGTCATTTCCTGCAGAGGATCAATCAATTATTTATGTGGATATATTTGGCTTACATAAAACAACATTCCAAATCATGAGTTTTTCTTCTTCATATTAACAGCTGAATGAGATTTAGTAGACTCAAACCTCCACTGAATTCATGGACACTGGAAGAAGGAGTGTGACTCTGAAAGAGTCCAGCATATTCATATTGTTAAATGTTAAAGAGTAGAAGGCACTTTGAAGAATTCAACATGGTAATAATTATATTTTTCTCTCCACAAACATTAGACAGAAAGGCATGGAGGGGGAAAAAAACTTTTATGTCTACAGAAGGAGGTGCCACGAAAGGTAACTTGCTAGTCTAACTGTAATTTTCGTTCGACTCTAGTTTGGAGGGTTAGGGATCACTTTTTCCTCCCGGACGCACAAACATTTCGTCAAGTGGGTGCTAACATTTGTGTGCAACGGTGTTGCTGGACAGCCCTGGCCCAAACGCTCCGTGCGTCAGTTTACTTATACCGTTACCACAATTCCATCCTCACCTGATGGGACGTAGTCGGCATCTTCGTTGGACGAATATCCGTCAGAGTCGTAGTCGGAGTAGTTCATCATCGCAGGCTGCTCACAGTGAGCTGAAAGGAGAGTAGCAACAGTACGTATGCCAGTATGAGTATAACCGGCTTATAAACTGCTTTCAACTGAAACAACAGCCCCTTTACAACATAGTCAAAGGCAGAATGATGTTCTGTAAAGTCTGTAATACATAAAAAATATATTCTGTATGCGAGCATGAATACAGGGATGCACTTCTCTATGCTGCGCTTCGAAACGAGGAAGAATACATGATTTCCGGTGGTGGCAACGACAGCAAGCGGCAAGGGTCAAAATCCTTCACCGATTGTCCGGTTCATCGTTTTCGAAACTCGCCTTTACACACGTAAATGCGATTCTGTCCTTCCTCAGTCCACCACAGTTTTGTTTTATTTCGAAACCCTTATGAAAATCAATGTACAATTTTGAGTATATCACCGCGCATGTTGTGTTTTGTGCTAAAATAACAATAAAGTTTCTTGAAAATAAATATCCGTGTGTTTTGGCACATTGTATTACACAACTAAACCTGCACCATACTACCACCTATCGTGCCGGAGTATATGCCAGGGAATATGCTCTACTTTTGTCTGCGATGTGGACAGAAAGTTGATTGTCATTGTTCATACTAAGTGCTGTAGACTATTCTTGTACTGGTGTTATAGGGTCACGACTGATGTTACCCCTCTGAATTCCCCGCATCCTGTCTCCATTAGTTCCTTGCATTTCTCCCAATCCTATTTCCCATGTTTATCCAACCACTCTCCCCTTTGTTGCAACTTTACTTATTCTTTTTTTATGTGCCATATTGAGTCATGTTCAGCATTTTCACCTCTCTTACAATCATACATGTGAGTATGAGTGATGTTAAGGGGGCTTTGCTGAAATCAATGCAGGGTCCAGGGATATGCTCCCACAAGGAGAGATACATCAACTGTTTTTCAAGCCATTTGAGAAAACTGAATGCACAAATGTGTCCACCATTTTGGAAAAAAAACATCACACAGAGCCTTCATTCTATTTTGTTTTGACCCACGCTCATAATGTGGACAGTTTCTAATGTTAAGGTTGATATTGTGGTTTAAAGACTGTTCAGTAGTCGTGCTGTATCTTTTTTTTTAGTCAGCTATGTTCATACTTCTATGGTTGTTGAAAACAAATATCTGTTCTAGGTGTTTGTAATATTTGGGAAACTGCAGAAATTGCAATTAGCAGTTCATCACCATGAATGAGAGTGTGTGGTATTTTAATCCAAGAATCGTCACTTCTACAATGTTAAGCAAATATTTCTCAATTAAAAATTAATAGAACCACATAGAAGAGACTTATATTTCAAATTGAAATCCCTTTCATAGACACTTTTTCCACCAAAATGTACCACTTACATATTTGCCTCTCAAACTATTTTCGTCATTTCAACATAATAATGATTTACTACTGTAGGTACCCAAAAAGTTCACTTTGTCTAATTTAAATCTTTGTAATTCACAAGATATAAGTATGAATTTTGTAAACAGTACCTATCTTTGTTACTCTCTGCTGGAGGAGATTTCACAGAGTGATTTTGTAGCTGAGAAATGTTTTTTTTAATCCACCACATAATTATTTGGGTTGCTCTGATTGCAAATCATGACCCAGTAATGGCAAGTAAATGTGGTCATAAATACTCCAAACTGGATTTTGAACCAACAGAAGATAATCCAATCAAATTATGTCAAATACTACTTGCAGGACTTACATTTATCTCTTTTACCACAACAAATGGCCTCAGCTGAAAGAAGAAAATATAAAAAGGAAAAAGCCACTTTTCTCTTTCTGGCTCTTCATTAGACATTGTTCTTCTCTTTCCTTTAAAGTGTAGTGGTTACTCTTGACTGCAACAGTAAATGGGGCAGTAACAGAAAACAGATGAACCAGTAAATGCAAGCATGTCTAATTTCATCCGGGCTCCATTAATGTTGTACATTTATGGTGCGCACTCTTAACTCATACTGAACATACCCAGAGTTATTTAATTTAACTCAAATCAGCTCTTCTGAAACCAAAAGGTCAGAGTTTCCTGTCTGAGGTCAAATCAACTCAGTTCACATTTAGGCTCAGAGTTTGTTGAACTGCTTTTCCTCCCTCCTTTCTGAAATGGGCCCCAGCTATGGTTCCAGCCAATTGATAGTAGACACCTTGGGATGACAGGAAAACTCAAAGATGGAAATAAAACACAATATAAGAATACAGTTGCAGCAAACACAAGTACAGTAAAGTGAGCAACTTTGAAAAACACTATGTCTGCGTGTATACAGAGTATATATGTCTACCCTTGACATAAGTGGGTGGTACAGCAGTGCAATGGTCAGCACTGTCACCTCAAAAAAAAAAGGTTCTGGGTTTGAGCCTGGGGCATTTCTGTGTGGAGTTGAATGCTCTCCCTGTACCTCCATGGGTTCTCTCTGGGTACTCTGGGCAGTCAAAAGATGTGCAAAGTTGGGTTAATCAGTGACTCTAATTTGACAATGGCTGTGAGTGTGAATGGTTATTTGTCTATATGTGTTGGCCCTGCGATGGACTGGCGATCTGTCCAGGGTGTACCCTGCCTCTCACACAAAGTCTGCTAGGATTGGCTCCAGCCCCCGTGACCCATGACAGATAAGCAGTATAGAAAATGGATGGACATGAGAGTTCCAGTCTTGTATTGTTAAAACAGACACTCCGAACTGATCAAATGCACTTTTCCTAAACAGGACTGAAAAACTGGTGGTCTAACTAGTATTATTACATTTGGGTTATGGTTGAGTTAAGAGGAAGGGCAATATTGTTCAAGTTTTTATAGACCAAGCAGATGATTCTGTATTCTATAATATTTAACTTAGAAGTGTACATAAAAGAATTCCTTTACAGTTTACTTAACCCTGAGGACAGCTTGTGTGAATCGCTGACCAGCTGTGAGAGTTGAATTTTACATTTAACGACAATCAACCTGTGTAATGTCTTGTGACCAGTAGAGGATGCTGTTTAGTCAGACAGACAGTGAAAAACTGTGCAAAATTGCATGGATTGCCGATGTGCAAGCATGTAATCCATAATGGACTTCCCTCAATGCAGACTGAGTATACATACTGGTTGAACTCATATATAGGTTACTCTAAACCTAGTCAGTTACCTGGGACTTCATTATACACAAGTGAATTCAATTGACAAACCACATTAAAGTCAGCTCAACAACCGTGCACATAAATGTAAACCAAAATAACATATATAGTAGAGTTGAGAATCTTGTATGTGTAGCATAACAGTATTGTCACAAGCTATATGAAAGTTAATTTCATGAGGCACTAATCTTATTTCTCCTGCTAATCATGCATTATAAGGCTCACCGCCTGCAACACCTGTTTGTCCAAAGGCCGCTACACCTGGAGACACAACCAGGTCCTATGACAACTGGCGATCACCCTTGAAGAAAGAAGAACTTCCAACAATGCCCTCCCTCTACGAATGCCCGGACGTGCAAATATCACCCCGTTTGTAAAAGCAGGACAACTCCCAGCAAAGCCATCTGCAACAATGGAGGCAACCCTCCTGGATGCAAGGGATTGGAGGATGCACGTCGACCTAGATCAGAGACTCATCTTTCCACCTGAGATTGTCACAACTAGTCTCAGGCCAGACCTGGTGTTGTGGTTGACCTCCTAGAAGTCTGTGTTCATTGTAGAACTGACTGTACCATGGGAGGCTGCGGTTAGTGAAGCATATGAACGCAAACAGCTGAAGTATGCGGACATAGCAGCCGAGGCAGAGCAGCGTGGCTGGCGCACGCGGGTGCTTCCGGTTGAGGTCGGATGTAGAGGTTTTGTTGCCACATCCACAACCAAGCTTCTTCAGGGAATGGGAGTGCGAGGACAGGCCTTCCGTCGAGCCATCAAATCCTTATCAGAGGCTGCCGAACGAAGCAGCAGATGGATTTGGACCAAGAGGAAGGACCCCAACTGGGCTGCGAAGTGACCATCCAGAGGTAGATGCAGAGGGGGGCACACCTGGGACTCTGGGTGTTGCTGTTACGCGCTTTGGAGGCATAGTGGGCTTAAATTAACGAAATGCCAGTGAAAGGGGGTGCCCACCTGAAGACCACGGTGAAGCGTCTGCCCCTGGGTGGTAACTTTGCACCCTTTAACCCCCCCCCCCCCCATCAATACCAAGTGCTGATCAATCTAAGGGATTGTACCATTTAGTCCTATGAGCTCAACTCACAACATATTTTTTACACACCACTAAATGTAAACACTCACTGAAGCCACTTACAGCCATGGTGGTATGGTGTAAAATAACAATCATGTATTTTCTAACACACGTAACATGATAACAACAATCAGAAAATGCAAACAACATTTAAAACAAATACACGTTTGACAATATCACTCCTGAACCCTGAACATGAACACTCCCATTGAGTCTTTGTGCTAATTTGTACACAAGCTAGCGAAACAACACCAGCCTGTCCTCCAATCATTATGCATGACTCATTCTGCATTAAGGAAACGCCAACATGAACACACATTAAATTATTTTTTTCACAGTAAAGATAGCTGTGAAATATCTGAAATAGAGATATTTGAATTTCAGGGGTGTTGCATCAATGTAGAATATCCAGACTAGGGTGTAATCTTGAGGCTTGAACACCAACTCCCAATGCATGCTCAACCTATTCAATCAAGTGACCTTAGCTGGATCCAATTGACTCATATTCTCAGGAGTTTTATGAGACTACATAGACAAAATAACCTGGAACAAAAATACAACCATGATCAACAAGGTGAGGAACACTTGTTTGGCAGAGCATCACTGACAAATCACTGTCATATAGTATTTCATTATATGCTATATAAATCAAACACATCAATATAGACACCTAAATGACAGCTATTAAAGGTGTGTTATTTTTGCACAATCCTCCTGGATATAGCCTCGTTTTCCTACCATCTGACTTCATTTTCCCCTGGATCCGCCTTTCTTAAGCCATGGATCTCAGCAACCTACTGTATGTGTGACCACCTAGCATTTGTACTTACTGTTACAAACAGCAGAGACCTTTTTGCCAGGGGCCTGCCTGTGTTTCCTCTTGAGCAGTCAGCCCTTTTACCTTTCTGTCACATGATGAATCTGCATTTTGTAGTTTGCTGTTAACTTGTTTTCAGGCTTAGAGCCATTTTTGTCAACTTGTTTGAAGATCTCATTTTGTGATGCAACTTTCTGTTAATCGAGGAAGTAGGTACCCATGTTTTATCTTGACATTTTACGTGCACGTAGGTGAATTCATTTATTATCACTAGGCCTTATAGGTGTTGTCTGTAGTGTGTGTTTGTGTTGACCTACATAAATGAGAGTAGTTGGATAGTCTTTATTTTTGTCAGGTAATTAAGAAAGATAGTTAAGTGATTATCTTGTTCTTTTTACAGTTTGTCGTCACCCACAAAACTTCCCTGAGTTCCCTGCCTGTGTGTATTTGTCATCTTAACATTAGGCCATTGTAATAAACAAGTTTCACACCAGACAACAACGGCATGTTGCAAAAGTACAGTATTAAAGTCTAAATTTACCTGAAAAAAATTATAGAGGTGAAATAATTATCTAAAAAACGCTATATTGTGTCCAACATTCTCAATTTACATTTGACTGACAAAACATGAAGGATCTCTGAGCCAGTGGAATAAACAAGTTGATATCACGTTATCTATGTGAAGTCACCTAGCTCAGGAGTTGCCTGGTGATGGACAAACTGGAGAAATAGCTGAGAAACATAAAGGCGTATTCTGTTACAACATTCCATTATCGTCTCACCCAAAATGAAGCAAGAAAAATATCAATATTGGTTTGGCATGTCTTTGGTGGTCTAAGCTGAAAGATAAATATCATGGAAAGATAGTCAAGATTAATTTTCTGTCAAAGCGTTTTTCAACTCTGACCATATGTGGTTAGTTTTGTAAACCTGGCAAACATCAGAAGAAATTAGTATGGCAAGACTAAGTGCAACATCTATAAACTTGGAGATAAAAATGTTGTCCATTGCACCTTTCATTTTAACAACTGACATCTCAAAACATAGGATCCAGTCCAATTGTGGATAATTAAGTTCACTAAATCAATAAATTCATTGTAAATAATAAAATTTATCATATTTATCAAATGATTGGAGATATAGATTGATGATGATGGTGATGATGACACCTCTGATTTTATCAAATCATTGAACATAACACTTGCCACATTGTCAACAATCAATTGTCCATAGATAATTAACTGAAGAAATCTATCCATGTATTGGTGATAATGAGATGTCTGTCACATTTCATCTATTGATTGTATACCCAGATTGTAGATAACGACATTTACCGAGTCCATCTATTTAGTAGAGAGGAGAACCATTATTGCAAGTGCCCACTAATTGGCTACAGATAATCACCATTAATTGATGGTATCAATTGATCCACTTGCTATATTAAAATAAGGAAAATTCCCTTAGATTGCCTCAGTGTATGGAGTGTGCTGAAGGATGAGGAACAGACAAAACTACAATGAGGTCACTGCACTCATGTGTGTATGTCTGAGTGTGTGTCCAATGATGTACATGTTCATCCTTCTCTTTTATGTCTCACCAGAAGAGACCTTAGTGGCAGGCATAGGACTTGGCGGCAAGTCAAAACAAGCACATCTCCTCAAATGGTAAGTGGTCTGACATTGTGGCCACTGGTAGCAGAGCCCCACCACACATAACTTGAAACTGGCAGTTTTTTATGCAGGTTCATTGTATCATTTTATTATTTTATGCTGCATGTATTAATTTGATGTTATTCTTATATGTATAAATTCACACAATTTGATGTTTACAGACACTCTCTCCTCTGAAAAGGCTCTGAAGCCTCAATATCAGACAGTGGATTTTGAAAGTTGTACACAAAAACTGTGCGGAGAGTTCCGTCCTTTCATCTTCCAGCCTTGTTCATCCACTTGAACGGCCAATCCAGAAACAAACTAGAACAGTGAAACTCTGGAATACCTCAAATACATCTTAATCAACTTTTCATTGAAAGGACGATGAAGAAAGTGAGAAGCATTGTTGGTGATGTCTGTGTAGGTTCTCATTCATCCAGGTCATCGTAGATCGAAGCGAAGTAAAATCTGGTCAACTGGACGTAAGTTTATCTTGAAGACATTTCACCTCTCATCCGAGAGGCTTCTTCAGTTCTAGTGAAGAGTGTGGAAACTCCAGCTTATAAACCTATGTGGGAGTGGTCAGTGCTATTGTGGTGGAAACGACCCTCCCGAGACTCACCTGGCCTCCCCAAACGACAGTCGTTGTGCGTTGTCAGGGAGTTTCAGGGGTGGTCGTTAGGGAGTTTCACCGACCACTCAGATGCTAATGGGCTGTGCTGGCAGCAGCCGTTCCACATGGGTCTTTCAGCTGAACTCTTTGGGGAAGCTTTGAAAGGACTTGGTTGTAAATAGGTGAAAGGAAATGTCGCAGTCCACCTCCTCTGTTCAAAGATGGTTTCTCTATCCTGACGTGGATATTTAATAAGTTATTTGGCTTTAATTTCATTTTGTCATTACATTACTGATGCGAGTGTGTAAATGCACCTGCGAACTGCATTTGCTGCTTGTTCCTGTCCATTGGAAATTCTTTGTTCAAAGATAGAGCTGATCCTCACCTTGCTCAGCAGCTTAAGTCTCCATGGTTACTACATGGAGATTCACATTAACCACATCAATGAAGCAGAAATGTGCTTAGTATTTCTGTTGCACCAAACCAAAGTTACACTGGATTTATCAGGCTTAGCCCCAAAGCTTTGTCGTTTGGTTTCCATGGCTCCCTGTGTGGGGCTAATCTCAGCCATATTGATTAGTTTACTTTATCTTATTTAGAAAAGGGCAGTGTTTGATTTAACATTAATTATTGACAAGGAATAGCAAGGAATAAAATGAAGTGTGCACAAAATTAAGCAGGAAGCTAATTTTCATCTCGAGTCCCTCAACACGAGACCTTGCAATAACAGAGCACAAGACAAAATACAAATACAAAAAAGAAAAAAAAATTCTATGATTACTATTACTAAAGGATATGGTTCAGAATCAGCCATAGCCAGATAAATCTGGGTTTTCCTGTAGCGCGCTTGATGGAATAAACCTCATACCTCAATCTGATTCCGTTTTTATTTTATTTGCAAGCCATCCCCTGCTGTTTTTTAAGACAATTTCTAGTGGTATACTTTTATATGAGTAGCACGTGTGAATGCTGAAAGTCTGAAAAGCTAAAGCTAAACTGCAATGATGACTTGAAAAACCTGAATAATATGAATGCACCCAAAGCACATTTTGTTGTCTCTGACAAACTTTTGCTTTTCCTCCAATGATGTTGCTGCTAGCTTTTGGCATCTATGTATGGAATGACTTTCTTCACAGTACATACATTTCACTGGGCCTGAGTTCTGTGCAATTGTGTTATCTTTCTTGGGTTTAGTGGGATCTTTGGGATCTTTTGGCTGGGCTTCGTTACTAGTGTGCGATTTGACTGTGATGCTTGAAATATCTGAGGTCTGCACATTGGTGGCAAAGGTGTTCGCCTTTGGACGCTTTAATTCTCTTGTTGGCTTTTCTTCAACAGGTTTCAGAGCATACAGTGAAGAGACTGGATTGCACGCTATACGTGCCTCTTTGGAGATGAAGGACGCAAACTCCTTAAAGCTGGGGTAGTCTTCAGCCTTGTCCAACTGCTCAGTAACAAGGCGATTCCACCTTGAAGTTACCCACTCAGGGAGTTTGGCTAACATCTTCTGGTTCTGTTCGCAATCGTTAAGTATCTGCAGACCTTTGACATGAGGCATAGCGCTGTCACATGCTTGTAGGAAGTCACTGAATTCTCTCAGCTTCACATACTCCTTTGCTCCGATCTTGGGCCACCTGTTGAGACTTTCTCTGTATGTGCGCTGTATTACAAAGGAGTGGCCATATCTGGAGTTCAACTTCTCCCATGCTTGCTGATAAGCCTCTTTATCTGTTCTGTAGAAGTTTCCTTCCAGAACTGACCTTGCCTCTCCAGCAATGTACCTTTGCAAGTAGAACAGCTTGTCAGCAGGATTGGGGCAGCGTCGATCTATGAGAGCTTTGAAGCTGGTGCTCCACTGTATAAACTTTAATGGGTCGCCAGAGAATACACCAGGTTCTGGTACTGGGAGTCATGTGAGTACGACTGAATCACTCAGTATTTGCAGTAATGAAGTTTCATTTTTTGAGGCTTCTTGACCTCCTTTGCAGGAGCCTGCGGGACGAGGATCCATCTCAATGCTGCATGCAGGGCTACATCTTCGACTATTTCCCCTTGACTCTTCCTCAGTGTACACTTCAAGCTTGGCTTCCATAGCCTCAAGATCCCTTTGTTGTTCAAGTCGTTTCAGTTCTAGACGTTGTGCATTGATGAGGTTTTCCTTTTCGAATTCCACCTTTTTTGCAGCTAACTGATTAGCCGTCTCAGTTATCTTGGCTGCTATGATTGATGTCTCGGAGTCAGGTTTGGAGCTGTTGACAACAGATGATCTGGAAGCTGTGGATCCATATATGGATTTGGCGTAGTCCTTATCCAGTAGCAAACGCAGCCTTGGCTTTTCAGCTTGTGCATCAAAGTCCTCTCCTACTTCAGACAGGCGTACTCTCATTAGTTGTGTTAAATCTCCTGTCACCGCTGAACAAGCATCAATCTTTCGTCTTACTTCTTGAGAGGGAGTGGACTTTTCTCGTATTTTGTCATATTCTACTTTGGCTATAGCCTCAAGCTTTTCAAGATAGTCCATCATCGCACACAGGTGACGGTCAGAGCATTCATTCTTTAGAGTTGTACGGACATCTCTGACATGAGTTTTCCATTTCTCGTAAGCTGAGTAGAACGTCTTTTCTTTTTGAGCTATTTGTTGCTCTGTCCACTCTAGCATTTTTGGTGTCAAGTGTTTCTCACGTGAGGACTTCCTTATGTCTGCCCTTAGTGCAGCTGCACCTTGCTCAATGTCTGACACCTCTAACGGCTCCACCTTTTCTTGTGGGTTGTCAGTCTGATCATCTAGCTCCTCTAAGAGGCCTACTGGCAGAAGCTCAGACTGTCTAACTAGCTCGTCCTGAGTTTGTCGGTCACTACACAATGACATTTTTAGTTTAAATCAACCACTCTTAATGCAGTAAAGCACTGCAGGTGATGAAGCAGTGAAGGTGCTGAATCCTGAAGTCCACAGGCTGCAGGTGATGAAGCAGTGCTGCACTCTGAATCTTGAAGTCCAAGGGCTGCAGGTGATGAAGCAGTGCTGCGCTCTGAATCCTGAAGTCCACGGGCTGCGGGTGACTGGACGTGGTAGACGAACTGAGCGTGGGTCAGGCGTAGTAGCAGACGCTGTTGCGCCTCAGCAGGATGGAGAGTAGGACACGTTTTCACTGTAACTACTTCCTGGCCAATCATTGACTCCACGCTTCATACTGATGTTAATAAAGTGCATCTTGAACACCGTGAAAACTAAAAGGAAAATGAGATGGAAAATCTCAATGAATATTTGTCATGACAGACAGCAGATTTATACATATTCAAATAAATGAAACTCAATTAGACTACATTAACCTCTAAACATTACTTTCTTTAGTTACACAAATTAAACAGCTACAGATTTAAATCCTATAACTTGTGTCTCCTTTTAAAAAAAAAACAAAATACAAATGTCCTAGTAAGCAATAGGAATTCAAATTCTAAACACTCTGTAAACACTGTTAGCTCACTAGATCAATTGCAGTGAAATTCAACTCTTGTAGTGAATAAAGAACAAACCAAACTTCAAGTCGTGCACAAATGGCATTTAAAGTGGATCATGTGCTAATGTGTCAATAGCTTACAATGCAAAATAGCTAGCTGCACAGTAATGAAATGCAACCGGACTATTGATATGCAAATTGTCTGTGTAGGTTCTCATTCACCCAGGTCATCGTAGATCGAAGTGAAGTAAAATCTGGTCAACTGGACGTAAATTTGTCTTGAAGACGTTTCACCTCTCATCCGAGAGGCTTCTTCAGTTCTAGTGAAGAGTGTGGAAACTCCAGCTTATAAACCTATGTGGGAGTGGTCAGTGCTATTGTGGTGGAAACGACCCTCCCGAGACTCACCTGGCCTCCCCAAACGACAGTCGTTGTGCGTTGTCAGGGAGTTTCAGGGGTGGTCGTCAGGGAGTTTCACCGACCACTCAGATGCTAATGGGCTGTGCTGGCAGCAGCCGTTCCACATGGGTCTTTCAGCTGAGCTCTTTGGGGAAGCTTTGAAAGGACTTGGTTGTAAATAGGTGAAAGGAAATGTCGCAGTCCACCTCCTCTGTTCAAAGATGGTTTCTCTATCCTGACGTGGATGGCTTCTTTAACTCCTCTTTCAAACCATCTGTCCTCTCTGTCGAGGATTTGGACATGGTCGTCCTGGAAGGAGTGGCTTTCCTCCTTGAGGTAGAGGAAAACCGCTGAGTCCTGTCCTCCAGAGAGAGTCAAAAAGCAAGTATTGGTCAGTGTGGGTGGGTTTCCTGTACACATCCACCCTCAGGCTCCTGTCCTCTTGAACATAGACGTCGCAGTCCAAAAAGGGCAGACTTGCTTTTTGACTCTCACCATCCTCTGGAGCACAAGTTAGGTGTCATCAGGACGCTGCAACACCGAGCGGAGACCATCCCCACCAGCGTCCAAGGCCGGAAAAAAGAACAGCAGCATCTGAAAAGAGCACTTAAAACTTGTGGCTTCCCAGACTGGACCTTTGTAAAATCCTCTTACAGGTCCAGAAAGGAGGAGAGCTCCAGGAGGAGGGAAGATGAAGAAGGCAGGAGAAAAAAACATAGTGATCCCCTATGTGGCAGGGGCAGAAATGAAGGAGAATCCATAACAAGCACCGCATCCCTGTGTCTTTTAAACCAGACAACACTCTGAGACAAAGACTGGTTCACCCCAAAGATCCCACCCCTCACAGCCAGAAAAGCAATCTGGTATACGCTGTCAGATGCAGTGAGGCCTGCACGGATCTCTACATAGGGGAAACCAAACAGGATGGCCCAACATAGAAGAGCCAACTCTGGAGGACAGGACTCAGCGGTTTTCCTCCACCTCAAGGAGGACGACCATGTCCAAATCCTCGACAGAGAGGACAGATGGTTTGAAAGAGGAGTTAAAGAAGCCATCCACGTCAAGATAGAGAAACCATCTTTGAACAGAGAAGGTGGACTGCGACATTTCCTTTCACCAATTTACAACCAAGTCCTTTCAAAGCTTCCCCAAAGAGCTCAGCTGAAAGACCCATGTGGAACGGCTGCTGCCAGCACAGGCCATTAGCATCTGAGTGGTCGGTGAAACTCCCTGACGACCACCCCTGAAACTCCCTGACACCGCACAACGACTGTCGTTTGGGGAGGCCAGGTGAGTCTCGGGAGGGTTGTTTCCACCACAATAGCACTGACCACTCCCACATAGGTTTATAAGCTGGAGTTTCCACACTCTTCACTAGAACTGAAGAAGCCTCTCGGATGAGAGGTGAAACGTCTTCAAGATAAACTTACGTCCAGTTGACCAGATTTTACTTCGCTTCGATATGCAAATTCGCGTTTCACACAACCACTTGGTACTATTAACATCAAACAGGAAGTTAGTACAGAACAAAGGAAAGCTATTTACTGTGTGCATCCTTGACCAGTTGTAGAATGAAACTTAAACTTATTACTCTGTCTCTCTTTCGCTCTGTCTCTCTTTCGCTCTGTCTCTCTTTCGCGCCGTTTCTCTGCCGCACTTCCGTGTTTGACGCGCTTCCGTGTTTGACGCGCTTTAACTGTTTAAGCCTAGCGGACTTCTGATCTGCGTCAGAGGGTCACGTGATAAACAAGAGTAAACTTAAAATAAATAAATACAATCATTTACAATCAATAATGTATGAAAGTGTGGAACAAATTAAAGTTTACTCGTGAATGTGACATCAACATCTTGGCAGTTCATCCATGATTGTCAGAGGACTTTTGTTAAAAAGAATCCCTTAATGTTCTCCTGAGACATTGCAATTGTTAGAGATTACCTTGACCTTTGAATTTTAAAATCCTTTTGGCTCATGCTAAAGTTCAAGCGGAAATTTGGAAAATTCCTGCAAGATACATGGTGATTGTGTGAGGTGACAGTGACCATGACCCTTGTTTACCTTACCACACACACACTCACACACACACACACACACACACACACGCACACACACATATATGGGGATCTGTGGTCTGTGGGGACCACCCTTTCTAAATGGTATACACTATGAAAAAAATCAAGTATATCCACTGTGGCTTTGTTAGCTGATACATAACTTCAAATATCAGAACTCTCAAAGGATGACTAATGGGAGTAAACAATGAATGGGATTCCCACTATGTAGATTTAGAAACAACAAATCAACATTAGATGCTGACATCTCTTGGAGCACGATGTTCAAATTGAACTGCATGTAATGAAAAAAAAGCCTTACCAGGGAGTTGGTAACCAAAAAGTTAGTTACCTTGCAATTTCCTTTTGGAGGCTGAAATGTGGTTATAAACGTAAAATTTGAGGGTCTGTCAGTACTAGTTCTTCAGGGTTTCTGGTTTAGTCCTGAAACACTTCTTGCAGTCCGTTTTTTTGGGTAAAATGCAAGATATGATGAACTTCCTCATGTGCCTTTCCACCGCCCGCACTTCTTTCTTCTGCCAGGGATTTTTCTTCTTCAGTGTGGCTTTGCCTTGAAGACGTGAAAAAAAAGGAGTTCTGTGATTGAAACAGTAAAGGAGAGTATCGCCTCTTTCACACTACACCAAAAATGCGGGTCAAAACGGGTTTTTAGGCACTCTGAAAGGGTCGACTTGGCATTTCGACCCACGTCGACCGACTCGCCAAGCGACCCGGGTGTTTAGTGGTTCGGCTCGGCTTGCCTGCAGTTTGAAAAAGGCAACCCGCATCATCTCAGGTTTCACGCGACCTTCCTGTCACATCCTGATTTTTTTCACTGTGCTGCTTGTCAGGTTTTACCTGTAGCTTCTTCGGCTTCCTTCCAGACTAGCCAAAAACTCCATCCTTCTTCGCTGCATTAGCGCTTGGACATTTTCCAATCTGCACTGAGTTTGTATGCTTTGCAAAAGAGACAACATTGCAATGCACGCAATGACAGCGCTAACGTTCGACTTGGCGACATCCATGTTGTCGTTTGTTTACATCTCAGTGTTCTGGTGCATGTTTATGTGAAATGATGACGTCAGTGCGATGACATATGAGAGAGGAAAACACAGGCACGCAGCCCTCACAGCGGGAGTTCAGACCTGGGTCTTCTGGAAGCTTGAATGCACCGTAATGCTGAGTAAACACAGGTCCAAAAACCCACACTGACACACATTTTTCAGTGTGAAAAGGGTATATGTGATTAATTCCAATCATAAGCTCTTCACCCTTGTGGCTATGTCATCAGAAAGCCTAACTAGTCGGATTTACCATGAGGTATAACCTGTAAGGATTGTGCATTATTTGAATGAACAACAGAGCCAAAAATGTGCCAAATTTCCAAGCAATATTCTTCTGTTTGTATTCACTCTTCTAGCCTTTCCTGCTGAGTTTCACAGGTCTCCATAATTTCAGATTTTTTTTTTCTATAAATCATACAGAAATTGTGGAAAGTAATAACCAGCAAGGAACTTTGCTGTTCTGTCACGGTTTGCAGCTATCATCTCTGGTTTCCGTTTCCCCCTGAATGTAACACCTCTCACTCACTCAGCCAACCTCCTCTGCCAATCAAGCCCAATCACCTGCACCTGTTCTCTCCCTCTTCCTTTGTTCCCTGCCAGATTGTGAAGCATTCATGCCCAACTCTCCAGCGATGTCTCTCGGACAGTCTCCCTGGCCTTGACCCTACCTGATTTCATTGACTCCCCTCTTGCCTCCACCCTGAGTAACCACGTCTGCTTTGTCTTCCCCAGGATCGTTTCAGCCTTTGCCCTGCTTTTGCCCGCCTGCCCAAAGCGAGGAGAGTTTTTGTTTGTTCACCCTGTTTTTGCCTACCCGCCAGCAGCGAGGACTGTTTCTGTTTGCCCTGTTTTGCCCACCATCCCGAAGTGAGGAGAGTTTCAGTTTGTTGCCCTGTTTTGCCCACCATCTCGAAGTGAGGAGAGTTTCAGTTTGTTGCCCTGTTTTGCCCACCATCCTGAAGTGAGGAGAGTTTCAGTGTGTTGCCCCATTTTTTTGCCTGCCTGCAGTGAGGACTGTTTCGGTTGCCCTGTTTTTCCTGCCTGCCTGCGGTGCAGAGTGTTTTTGTTTTTTCCCGACCATTGCCTCGGAGCCTTCCTCATACCTCTGCGGCCAGAATAAAGGTAATTTCCAATTCATGCCTGTTTCTAGTGTGTTGTATTTGGGTCCATATACCCCCCGTTTCATGTTCAGAGAAAAACCAAGGCTGCACTGTACAAATATTCAACAATACACGAATGGGCTCTATAAAGCTACTTAAAGTAGAAGGAGCAATACGTTTTTATTATAAAAACATAATTTCAAATTTAAAACACGTGATCTTGAGATTTATGCAGACAGAACAAAGCAAGCAAGATCAGCTTGGGGGCAGCAACAGTTGCATCTCAAAAGAGAAGCATAAAATAAAACATAATTACATTTGATTGCAAAATTAGACAGGTGTGCCCATTATTAAAATACTTAAATTTGAATCTTTATTTTATTTTGTACAGTGACAATACATTCCCTAAAAAGCAGCAGCATTTTTAAAAGTTTACCTTTGGAGGAGGACTTCTTAGCACCGGCTCCTGATGGCGGTGTGCCTTTCTTGTGTGGTAATAGGGGCCTGTTATCCCTCTCAATTCCTTCCTGGTGTGCTCCTATGGAAAATGATTTGTAAAAATTGTGTTTACGCTCAAAGAGAACTGGAGCTTTATTATTATTTACATTTTCATTTCAGGCCTTCTTTTTATCTTTCATATTAATATGTGGAAGATGTTAAAAATTTCAAAGTTCATCCACAGTCGTAATAAATTTGTAAATGCATTTCTGTGTTCCCGTCAAATAAAATGATTTTTACAGAGTGCTCAGTTCAGATCACTGTCTGGATCAGAAGTGTCTCTCAATAGAAATGCAGAAAGGGGCATGCTTACCACCTCCCCCTCTCTGCACTGGTTAAAGAGGGTGAGCTGGAAAAAACGCACCTTTGTTAGGTCCTTCCAAGCTTTTGCAGAGGGACTTTCAGAGAGGGATATGTACCATTTATCTTGCTCTTGAGTGAGATATGCGTGCAGTTTTTGGACATCTTTGGTGAAGGGCATGACACTGGGCATATTCCACTTTGTTTCCCTGATGTTCCTCAAAGCTGCAGCTGAGATCAACTCATGCCACTTTTCCTGATGGACCACCTGAAAGTTGCTGGCATCCTTAACAAGCTTTTCATTGTTTAAGATTAAACCCTTAGCTTTTAGGAGTTTGCTTATTTTACCTGAAGAGTTCCCAAGTTTGTTTGCTAGTGATGGAATTAAGAACCTCTTTGATTCACTCTCATATCCACATGTAAACTTGACAACTTTAAGATAAGATAACCCTTTATTCATCCCATAGTGGTGAAATTGGCAGTGTTACAGCAGCAGAAACAGAGAAGTAGCAGCAGAAAAAGTACAGAGCAATAAATAGCAGAAACCACAAACTACAGTAAAAAACTATAATACACTATCATAACGACAAACAACTACAATAAATATTTGCAGCATAAGTGTTGAGCAGCATAAGTGTTGGCTATTACAGTCTCATGTTAAGTTTTGCACAGCAAAGTGTTGAATATTGCACACAAAGATTGTCCAGGGTCTGGTAAGGGTGGTTAATGGGAGCAGTGCTTGTTGTACAGTCTGACAGCTGCAGGTAGGAAGGACCTACGGAGCCTCTCCTTCACACGCTTAGGGTGAAGGAGCCTGTCACTGAAGGAGCTCTCCAGTGATGTCAGGGTGCTGTGCATGGGGTGGGAGTCAGTGTTCAACAGAGATGACAACTTGGCCATCATTCTCCTCTCTCCCACCACATCCACTGGGTCCAGGGGGCATCCCAGGACAGAGCTGGCCTTCTTAATCATTTTGTCCAGTCTCCTCTTGTCTGCAGCTGCGATGCTGCTGCCCCAGCAGACCACCCAATAAAAGATGGCTGATGCCACACCTGTATCATAGAAGGCCCTCAAGATTGCACTCAGCTTCCTGAGCAGGTAGAGTCTGCTCTGACCCTTCCTGTAGATGGTTGTGGTGTTGTCTGACCAGTCCAGTTTATTGTTCAGGTGAACACCCAGGTACTTATAAGATGTCCATCCATCCATCAAGCCATTGTCTTCCGCTTATTCCTGTTCAGGGTCGCGGGGGGACTGGAGCTTATCCCAGCGGCTATGGCTAAGCCGAGAGTTGGGGTACACCCTGGACAGGTTGCCAGTCCATTGCAGGGCCAACATGTAGAGACAAACAATCATTCACACTCACATTCATACCTATGGTCAATTTAGAGTATCCCAATTGGTAAGTGGGAAGAAGCCGGAGTACCCAGAGAGAACCCACGCAGGCATGGGGAGAACATGCAACTCCACACAGAAAGATGCTGTGCCTGAGCCGGGACTCGAACCCAGAACCTTCTTGCTGTGAACAAAGTCCTGGGTCAATTCTCTGTCATCAGAGAACTTCTGCAGGTGACAGGTGTGTGTGTGGTGGGAGAAGTCTGCAGTGTAGAGGGTGAAGAGGAAAAGAGCCAGGACCATTCCTTGGGGGGCCCCCGTGCTGCAAACTGTGTCCTAAACACAGTCCCCAGACCTAACACACTGTGGGCGGTTTGTGTTGTAGTCCAATACTCAGGATGTGAGGTGATGGTCCATTCTTGTATGCACCAGCTTGTCTCTCAGGAGCTCCGGCTGAATGGTATTGAAAGCACTGGAGAAGTCAAAAAACATGATTCTCACAGTGCTCCTGGGCTTCTCCAGGTGAGAGAGGGCTCGGTAACTGAGGAAGATCAATCTCACCTAGCATCATCTACCCTAATGCCACACTGGTAGGCAAACTGCAGTGGGTCCGTGAATGAGTCCACCAGGAGGTGGAGATATCCGAGGACCAGCCTCTCCAGTGTCTTAATCAGGTGGGATGTAAGTGCCAATGGTCTGTAGCTGCTGTGGTCCTTGGGATGCAGTGTCTTGGGCACAGGGACCACGCAGGACGTTTTCCACAGCTGTGGCACTTTTCCCAGCTTCAAGCTCAGGTTGAACATGTGTTCTGCTATCCCACACAGCTGGTCTGCGCAGGACTTCAGGAGCCTGGAGCTGATTCCGTCAGGACCCTGCCTCTTCCTTGCCTTGATCCTCTTGAGAGGGTTTCTCACCTGAAGTGTTGTGAGGGACAAGTTGTAGCAGGGGGGCCCTGTGTTCAGGAGTGGTGATGGTGAGTGGATAAAGAGAGCAGTGGGGGTGGCTGTGAGCTGAGTGCTGTGGCAGAGGTGGGAAGGTGAGTAGTATAGGTTCAGATTGTTCACCCATCATTGACCCCCACCAGTCTGGGATCTGGGTTTGCCATGGCCAGAGATGGTCCTGAGGCCTTGCCAGACTCCCGTGATGTTATTCTGGTGCAGCTGATCCTCCAACTTCCTCCTGTAGCAGCTCTTCCCCTCCCTGATCTTCTTTCTCAGCTCCCTCTGCACAGCCTTCAAATCGTCCCTGTTCCCTGACTTGAAGGCTCTCTTCTTCTCCTTGAGGACAGCCTTAATGTCAGGGTTAACCCACGGTTTGTTGTTGGGAAAGCACTGTACAGTGCTGGTGGGTACAGTGTTTTCCACACAGAGGTTGATGTAGTCCATGATGCAGCCTGTGAGGCTGTCAATGTCCCCCCCCCGTGAGAGTCACAGGATTCCTCCCACACTGTAGTGTCAAAACAGTCCTTCAGAGCCTCCTCAGCTTTGTTGGACCATCTCTTCACCATGTGGGTGGTCACTGGTTGCTGAAGCTGAACTCCTCCTGGACTCCTCCTCTACCTGCGTTGCGGTAAGCTTGTGACCTCACTTCCTGTTTGTGCATTGCTGAACGTAGTGCTTTGCTTCGTTGCACGAGCTGAAGTGTGATCATCCCCGCTAATTCCTTATTCGTTGTCCAATTACCTGCCCAAACTACATATCTATTTGCTTTATTTGGCCGAAGTTTAAAGACCATCCATCTTGTAGCGACAGTCTTTCTTTCTGTAAACTTTCCACTCTAAGCTAGCGATGGCTTCCCCCTCTCGCTCTCCTCTCTCCTGCTCAGTGTGCCACATGTTTAGTTACTCCTAAGCCTCCTTCAGTGACATGGAGAAGTGAGTTAAATGTAGTTTGTTTGTAGCATTGGAGGCGAGGCTTAGCGAGGTTGAATTGGAATGCGGCGGCTCCGCACCGATGGATCCAAACAATTAGCCACTAGAGCTAGCCAATCCCCGTTAGCTGGTGCGGACCGTCTTAGCTTAGTCCCGACTGGCGCTCCCCCGGCAGCTCCCGAGCAGCCGAGAAACCAGGGCGGCTGGGTGACTGTTTGAAGGAAGCATAGTCCGAAGCAGAAGCTTGCTGTCAGTGACCAATCACCAATTCACATGTCAAATAGGTTCTCCCCACTCGGCGACACACCCGCCGAGAAAACTACACTAGTAACAGGAATTTCCGTTCTCGAAAATATGAAATTAGCGACACCGGCAACCATAGTCAAGTGCATTCCAGGGGCCAGAGCAGGCGACATCGAATCAAATTTAAAACTGCTGGCTAAAATTAAATGTAAATGTGGTTAAATTGTTATTCACGTCGGCGGTAATGACATCTGACTACGGCAGTCGGAGGTCACAAAAATTATATTGAGTCGGTGTGTACATTTGCGAAAATGATGTCGGATTCCGTAGTATTCTCTGGTCCCCTGCCTAAACGGACCAGCGACGACATGTTTAGCCGCATGTCATTGTTCAACCGCTGGCTGTCGATGTGGTGTCCAGCAAACCAAGTGGGCTTCTTAGATAATTGGAAAACTTTCTGGGGGAGACCTGGGGCCTCATGTATCAACGCTGTTTACGCAAGAAAAACTTGGGTTCGCCAGGATCGGCGCTCACGTTCAGATGTATCAACGCGAAAAGTTCGTTGATTCTCGCAAAAGCCGATTCTTGTGTTAACTGCACTTTGGTCCATTGGCGACACCCTGTGGCGGAGTTTGGTAGCTGACATTATTTGACAACCACACATACATCGGGCTCAAAAAAGCCTTCAACACAAACACAAAGACAAAGATCTGTTGGCATTACTTAAGTGGCTATGGCTAAGCCTTCACGATTGTGCTGAATGTGACACTTTCAACAATGGCAGCACTTGTGCTGCTGGAGGATGTGGCAAATTGTGCAACCAGACGGGAGCGACATTTCAGGGAGTGAGAGGAGTTGCTCCACAATTCTGACTAATTCTCTAATGACTGCACTCATGATGCCATAAAAGCGCCGTCCCATGAGGAATACACTTACGTTCATCATAAGGGTTTCCACTCCATCAATGTGCAGATCATTGATGCGCAGAAGCTGGAGGGATGGACGCCGATCCCAGCCGGGCAGCCATCCTTGCACGCCAGAATTTCATTTCCACAGTGTGAATGGGTGAGAAGCGATTAAACAATTCATAAAGCCAGATTAATTTATTTTGTCCACTAAATGTTCCAGAACATTTATCAGGCGGTCTAGCCGCTCATTGATCTCTTATTCCCCTAATAATGTCCTCCTGTGGCTCCAGGACTGCCTGTGTTAGGACCCTCCCACTGGGTCCGTGTGAGGCAGAGGATATGCTGCTAGGTCTGGGTGGGCTGGGGGACCGTCCGCCGCTTATCAGCCTGGTGCTGGTGCTGGTGCTGGGGCTGGGGGATGGGCTGGCCCGAATGCCGCTGGTCCTGGCGGATGACTCAGAGCCGGCGGACTGGCTGGCGCGAGAGCCGGCAAGGGTGCTGCTCATTCACAGCATGGCTGACGGATTAATTCTGTTAAGCAGCTGACATTGCCTGTCTGGATTTATCATAATTCAGGGCTCTCAACCTGAGTCTGTCACATTTGCTGTGTGATACATGTTTTAGCAACTTCATATGCATGAAGATGTATCTTTCACACCTGCATATCATGTTCGGTCATGGTGAAGTGTATGTCGCTATATAGCGTGTAGCCTAGCTGATGCTAGGAAAAGTAGCCGTCAATGAATAGCCTACAACACATCTGTGATCTAACTCCCCCGTTTTCATATCTCACGATCCAAACACTAAACCACAACTTGACTCCCTAAGCATGTTGACCTCCCCCATTTACATGGTCCAGTCTGGTGACCTCACTAATGGTGTCCACCAGGTATAAGTAGCAGTATTACCTGGCCGCCCCCTCCCTTTGTTCCTGCAGGCATGGGTTGATTTGGTAAGTAACACCTGGTGAAATTATGAGAAGCAATTGCATGAATAAACTTAAACACAACTTGTCTGTTTTTAATCATGAATGCAACCAGACTTATCTGTACACATTAACTGCTGGCAAATTTAAGATTTGAAAAAAAAAAAAAAACTATTACCAGATATAAATCACAGGAACAAGTGTGGGCCTAAAGCAGACTGGGAACAAATGGTCAGGTCTCTCCACATTGTCACAAGGGGCAGCTATCTTTGTCAAAAATGTACTTGGCTTGTGAACTTGTTTTTTTTTCTTCTTAGTTTGGCCCGGTCCCTATCTGCTAATGTGTGTGCTGGTTTATGTGTTATATTGTACTCAAATTCAGCACGAAGGAGAGCACATGCACTAATCATACACTGCAGAGCCAGAACCAAAATAAAACTTCTGCTCAATATTAGATCCATGAAGCTGTCACTGCAGAAAAGAGATATATGTAGATGTGGGACAACATGCAAACAGCAGACCAATCATTTTAAAAGAAAGGGGATAAAGTTATTAATGCTGGGTTAATTTGTTTTATTTTGTCAAACAATCATCAAGGGCACTTTGAAAGAGGCTGACCATGTATGTAAGGACACTTCATTGAGAACATGTTCACATGAGTCACCTAATGATTATTTGTTTTACACAAAGAAGAATAACTATTCATGACTCATGCTGTTAAGCACTGGTCCATGACAAAAAAAAAATGACTGGAAATAGTAATTGAGGTAAAGAGACGGGGGTTAAAAGCAGAATACCACTTATGGATTCATTTACAACACTCCAGATCCTAACCTAGCTGCTCTAGAGACATTAAGGGAAGCATTTTGTGTACCAGTGGAACAGCTGTTTGCATTACCATCATCCTTAAACCTTTTTTCTTGTTTCTCAAAATCCCAGGGTAGGTTAGAGACAAAGACAGGAAGGCAGACAAGAAACAAGAGGTAAATACATAAAAAAAAAACCCAGTCAATGGAGATACAAACTTAAAAGTCCAGAACTAAAAAATGGTCCTGGAAGCCTCAGTTGCTCATTAAAAGGAGAGGGCAGCCAGTGTATTATAAAGTAAAGATCATAAGACGCAAATAGACATCCTCCCGTAAAGGAAAGGAGCCATTATACCTTCTCTTCCCAAATAGCACATAATTGCAGTGTCCTGATTTAATGTGTTTTGATGGCTGACGTGCAGCTCAATTTGAAGATGACCTTAATTATGAGTGATTAAATGTAATTTGCACATATTAACAGTAGAAGGTGACAGAGGGGCATTTGTCATTGACTGGGTTTATATGGAGGCTGGTTGATTTGCTCTGTGATCAAATATAGAGTACAACCCAAGTAAAATGAATTGATGATTTGATGATTTTTTCTTTTCGCCCAGTGATCAAAGTCCTTCAAAAAGTTTTATCTTGATATGTGATACTTGATGTACCACTGCAAAATTTAAAACCATTTTACAAGGTTTTGTGCACATTTAGTCAGTTAGGCAAAGTGTGTGGATCATTCCGCATTGCCTCTTCAGCTATTAAATTAAAGTAGGGTTTACATGGGCAATGTAGGCTGTTACTTGGAGTTGGGTATAAAAACTTAATGGGTTTTGTCCAGCTATTTCAGTCTGGCACCATGAAAGCCATGAATGGAAGGAAGTCAGTGGATCTGATCAAGGTACATATACTCCGAACTATTCAAACAACCTTACAAATGTTTCTAATGCTGAACTGACAGCTGATACACTGTAAAAAAACAAAAAACAAAACGTAAAAGAAACAGTCAAATGACTGGCAGCTGTGACTGCCAAACAAAAAACTTAAAATTAAGGAAAATACCTTAATTGAAATTATGTGCAAAAACATTTTACAGAAATTTTCATTGAAAGTTTACCAGTAAAAAAACATTTTACATATTTTTCTTAAACCTCTACATTAAAACTGTTAGACCTGCCTTCACCAGGCTACCAGAATCAGCACAAGAGGAGACAAAGTGTCCACACAAGGAGCTCAAGGTTTAACAAACGAGGTTTATTAGTGCACAGTGGTCATGGTTTCTCTGAGACACAACAAACAAGTGGCACGCTAATAAAACGCACAGGGCGCAAAAACTAAAATTCTGAAAAACACTAAAACTAAACACGGGCAGCACTATAAGCTGAAGGAACGACAACAAAAGGCGACCACCAGACTAACTCTGGGGTGAAATAAGAATTTGGGGGAAAAATAAGTCAAGGCTGAGGAATCAGCGAGCCAAATAGAATGGGAACGGAAATCTAAGGTTATCAAAAGGGTCAGCACTCAGCTGCTATAATCCGGTAAATGGCTTTAACAAAAATACCACAGAAATACTGGGTCTTCTGGCACACCTTAGTGGCTCAGGAAAAAGTGGAGCGAAGTCACACTTAGAAAAAGTAACAATCAACGAGGAGTGCTCTCTACTCAGACTAGGAAGGTAACAATGAGAAAAAACTAGAAAACAGCGATGAGACAGCAAACTTGGAAAAAACTGACAAAAATGCACGGAAGGTGAGCAGGTCAAGACAACGGATGCCATTTAATATTCCAGCACACGGAAACAACCAGCTCAGACTAAATACCTGGGGGGGGGGGGGGGGGGGGGTATTCAGGGAATGGATTCAGCTGGTGTTTCCTGTGTGCCGCAGAGTGACTGACAAAGGGAGCAGCCAATCACCAACCAACAGGGGCAGAGCTCGGAACTGGGTAGAGAGAGGGAAATAGCACAGGAATGCTGGATCATAACAAAAACACTTTACAATTAAGTGATAGTGCTGCAATTTTTGCAGATAAAACATTGCTTCAGCTTTTTTTTTTTACGATATTTAATGCTTAAAAACTTTCAGTTGAATGAGAACAGTTGGATTTTGCCCTGTTTTTTATGGTAAAAGAATGTTCAATTGACTGAATGCAGCAAATTAAACAGAGAAAAACCCTTATTTTAAAGATTTTTGCTCAATTTTGATGCCAAAATACATTCAATTAAGTGTTAAGGCTTTGAATTCATCAAAGAAAGACAGTTATCTTTCAGAATTGTCCTATTTTTTATGGTAAAAAAATTGCAATTGAGTGATAATGCGGCAAATTAAACATAGAAAAACTGTTATTTCACAGATTATTCCTCAATTTATATGTAAAAGTCATTCAATTGTGATAATGCTGTAAAGTCAACAGAGGACAATTATTTCATAGATTTTTTGGGGTCAATTTTAATGGTAAAAAATGTTAAAATAAGTGATAATGAAGCAAGATTTGCAGAAAAATAAAGTATTTTACTGATTTTTTTTCTCTGAATATTGAAATTACAAAACAAAAAATAAATGTTAATGCATGGAGTTCAAAAGAGTGAGGCTGACTGCAGACTTTAAATATATTATCAAATACACCTTTAATAAAACATTAATAGGCACCAGAAAATAAATTACGTTTTATTTAAGACAGACAAAAACTACAGTGAAAACAAATTAAAATCATTGAAAATTGGTGGTTATTTACAACTGTAGAAGTGTAATCTTTATACAATTTTATATGTAAATGGAATACAAAAATATACAAATGAAGTACACTTTCTTCAAATTCTCATAGTCTATAAGCACTACAGTTACCATGATTGAACACACTGAGGATATTCACAATTTATACCTAAAAATGTTCATTTTCAATTAAAGGGGACCTCATTTAAAATTCAGTTTTATGTTTTTCACATTTTTCTTCTTCACTTATACACAGTATTAATAAATACAAAAGACACATACCACTTAAGTTCAATGAGTTGTTGTCAGAATTGGTAGTACAACAAATCCGATGGGACGAAGCATCATCTTCCTCAACTTTCTTAGTCATCAGTTGAATCACTGTTGCATCTGGAGAGGAAAAAACACAAAGACACAATTAACATTCACTGAAAAGTTCATGAAAATATAGGATTTCACTTTTGTCGAATAAATCCAATTGGTATACAGCTAATGTGACCATAATATGGCCACTAAGGTGCACAATATCTCTCCATTGTCTTGATGTCAGGGCGACATGACTACTCGTGGGTGGCATGGCTCAGGGGTAGAGTGGTCGTCTAGTAACCAAAGGGTCGCTGGTTCGATCCCCGACCCCGGTGACCATGTCGAAGTGTCCTTGAGCAAGATACTGAACCCATAATTGCTCCTGATGAGTAGGTTGGCGCCTTGCATGGTAGCCTCCACCATCAGTGTGTGAGTGTGTGTGTGAATGGGTGAATGAGATGATACTGTAAAGCGCTTTGAGTGCCGCTAAGGTAGAAAAGCGCTATATAAATTGAGTCCATTTACCATTTACTCACTACCTCTGAAGAGCTTGTGCTTGGACACTTCACTCTTGAAAATGTCTAGAGCAGGGGTCACCAACATGAGGCCTGGGGGCCCCAGGTAGCCCCCAAGGACAACATGAGGTGCCTGCAGGCCTGTTCAAAAATTTTTTTTTTCTGTTGCTGTTCTTTTTTAAAAAAACATTTGCATTTATATAGATTTGAAAATGACAATCTAAAAAAAAAAGAAAAAGGGAAAACATAATTTAAACATTAAAGCTGCAAGCAGCGTTGTTAGGGCCTGAGCCCCTGCGCTATGGCACCAAATCACAACAAAAGTTATCTCATGACACTTTACAAGTAGAGCAGGTCAAGTACCACACTCCCTCAATGAATTTACACCCAACAATTCTCCATGAGCAAGCACATCCTGCAACAGCGGTGACGAAAACCTTCCTTTTAACAGGCAGGAACGTCGAGCAGACCCAGGCTCGATGGGGACGGCCTTCTGCTTTGACCGGTTGGGGGGAAAGAGAGCAGGAGAGCGGGGCAGAGACAAAGACGGATAATGGAGGAAGACAGATATGCAGAAGGAAAGAGTGGGACAGAGATAAAGACAGAGAGAAAGGGAAGAGACTGATGGACAGATGGGGACGTGACCAGGTGTAGCTACGGGTGGTAGCTTGAGCCTCTTCAGGTCTGCAGCCTCCTCCAGCAGCACCCAGGATCTGGGATGAGTGGAGCCCGAAGGCTCCGGAGAAGAAGACGAGTTAGTAATACGTATGAGTATGATTTATGTATGACACATATAGGAGGACAGAGAGGAGTCGAGAGAAGCCCGGTGTACCATGGGAGATCCCCCAGCAGCCTAAGCCTATAGCAGCATATCTAAGGGCCAGCCTAAGCAGCCCTAACTATAAGCCTGATGAAAAAGGAAGGTCTTTAGTCTGCTCTTAAAGGTCGAGAGGGTGTCTGCATCCCGGACCGAAACTGGGAGACGGTTCCACAGGAGGGGAGCCTGATAGCTGAAGGCTCTGGCTCCATTCTACTTTTAGAAACTCTGGGAACCACCAGTAACCCCGCATCCTGGGAGTGAAGGGTTCTAACTGGATAATAGAGGACTATGAGCTCTGTCAGGTATGAAAGTGCCTGACTGTTGAGGACTTTGTATGTTAGAAGGAGAATTTTGAATTCTATTCTAAATTTGACAGGGAGCCAATGCAGAGAAGCCAGTATAGGAGAGATATGGTCTCTTCTACTAGTTCTCGTAAACATGCGGGCAGCAGCATTTTGGACCTGCTGGAGAGTCTTTAGGGACCTACTGGTGCAGCCTGATAGGAGGGAATTGCAGTAATCCGCATGAAAGTGACAAAGGCATGGACTAGTTTTTCTGCATCTTTTTGAGACAGGATTTGTCTGATCTTAGCTGTTCTGAAGGGCTGACGGTTAACGTAGTGATTGTTTATGTGCAGTGCATTTTCCGATGCTGGAGCATGCTCTTGGCGCATGCACCCCGCCTGGCTCCACTCGTGTAGCCAATCAGAGTGGAGTCAGGGGATGCTGACGCAACTGGCAGCCAGCGTCGGGAATATTATACAGCAATGTTAGCACGGTGGCAGAGTTTGTCCGTGTCCTCGGTGGATAATTGTTTTTATAACTTCAGTACGTGTGCATTCACATACCTGTGAGTATTTGTCATACTGTTGTTAACCCATAGTTCTGTTGGTTTTGCTTAACTAGCGCTTTGTTGTAGGATGTACAAATGTGAATGGGAGTTCGCGGTAACAGTGTGTTAATAGCTGCATTTACGTGTGTACTTGTTTGGAACGCGTCGCGGTTATCTCGTCTTGTCTCGGGTGTTCGGTTGTTTTGTCATTGTGTTTGCTGTTTGCCGTGTGTTGGTGTTTGTGACAGTACTGTTTAATTGTTGTAGCAATCACTACTACTAGCACCGTGAATGTTTGTTTCTTTGTAGCCACGCCAGGTGGACATGCCTTTACTCAGGCTTGCTGCGCCGCGTGACAGAGACCCAGCAGGTGATCGGTTAGATGCAGGTAGTTACCGCTATCAGCAAGAACGGGTGTATCGCGGACCAAAGCCCCGCATCCCTATCTTTGGGAGACCCCAGAGAGTTCACTCGCCTAAAGATAGCACTGGACTATTTGTTACCTGCTGATGCCACTGAACGGTTCAAGTACCAAATATTACTGGATCACATCAAGTTTGAGGAAGTGCTCTTAATTGCTGACTCTTACACCAACTCAAGGCAGCCATATTCTGATACCATAGCATCCCTCACTGAACACTATGGGCAACCACACCTGCTTGCCTTGAGACGCATCGCAGAGCTGTTGGAAGCCCCCACTGTTCACACCAATGACACCACTGCCTTCAAGAGATTCACACTGAGAGTGCAAGCATTGGTGGGGATGCTTGACCATCTTGGTGAGAGTGGCCGTGTTGAGCTGCAGTGTGGGTCTCACGTGACAAGGTTGATGTTGAAACTCCCTCAGGACTTAAGAGCAGAGTTCAAAAGATAACTGTACCGTCAGCGCATCCACATCCCCACTCTGCTGCATTTCGCAGAGTGGTTAGAGTATGAGCTGAAGCTGAGGAAACCATGTTCGAGACCCTGGGTAGGGGTGGCAGGGCAGATGCAGATCCAAAGAAGGATAAGCGCAAGGAGGTGTAGTCAAGCCGGCCCACTAGCATCCTCCATGGAGCAGATCAGCCTGACAGTAATGCTGTAAGTGACTCAGTCTTGTCTTCAAGCAATAAGCCAGCAGACAGACTGATCTACTGCCTGTATTGCTCCAACTCCCAGCATTACTTGAACCAGTGCTCAGACTTCAGCAAGCGAACCACAGAGCAAAAGACAACATGGGTGAGAACCAACAGGAAATGTTGGCGCTGTGGCCGCGCCCGCCAAGCGGCCCAGTGTCGACTTAAAGCTGTCTGCAGGAAATGTAAAGGGAAACATCTGGAGGCTCTCCATGATGTCAATGCCAAACCAGTGAGTGATAACAGCACTCCTCCTGCAAGTAAAGCAAATGATGTGTTCTACCTGGACCGGCAGGCTGGCTGTGGTGCTGTGATGCTGAAAGTAAGTAAAGTGATCCTTCAGAATGGACAGCATAGCATGGAGGCATATGCTATATTGGACGATGTTTCAGAGCGGACGATCCTGCTTGCAGAGGCAGCGCAAGCCCTGCAACTGCAGGGGGAGCCAGAGGACCTTGCTCTGAGGACAGTGCGCCACGACATGAGGGTGATTCATGGGGCCTCCGTTTCATTCTCTGTTGCACCGGCCTGTCAGCCTCGAAAGAAGTTCAAGATCACTGGCGCTTTCACTGCAGACCAGCTAAGCTTGGCAGAACACACCTACCCACTAGCAAACTGCAAAGAAAGTACAGACACTTGCAGGGGCTGCCCTTGCCATCCTTCAGTCAAGTCCACCCTTTTTTGCTCATTGGGTCAGATTATCCACACCTTGTCACCCCAATAGAGCCGGTCCGTCTGGGACCCCCTGGTGGTCCAGCTGCTGTGAAGACCAGACTGAGGTGGACACTCCAGGGACCAGCAAGGTTTGTGCAGCAGCAAAGTCAGTGTTTGCATGTGTCCACTTTCTCGCCCCCTGCAGAGCTGTTCCAGTATGTTCAGAAGCTATGGCAGTTGGATGTTCTGCCCTATAGGAGCGAGAAGCTGGTGTCCAGACAAGACCAAGAAGCCATAAACATGTTGGAGAGAACTGTGCGCGTAGAATTGGATGGAACCCAACACTATGCCAACCCACTGTTGCGAGGTAAGAACATGCCAAAGTTTCAAGCAACTGTAGTGATTCAATTAGCTTCGTATTGTAAATATGCCTATGATTTCAGTCTGGTTCACTACAGACAGGTAAGTGTCCAGAATAACCAGGACAGGAGGCTGGCGGCTCAAACAAATATCAAATTTATTACAAAATAGTTATAAAAATACATCAAGTGGGCTAGCAGCTACACAGTACCATACATTAGACCAGGGCACGTTCACTCGTTCAGATGACCATACGAGAAAGTAGGCTATGTAGAATAAAAACACATTTAGGACTGAATACACTCCAAATGATAATCCTGTAGGATGAAATGCCACTACACACGATAAAAAGCACACCTGGTTTCCTTGTGGAACCGACTAGTTGGTTTACACTGCAACCATACTATGAGCACACAAAAAGGGTCACTAAATGCTAGGACTACACGTCCTACAACCAACCGCCACTGAAGAATTGCACTATGCTCGGAGGTTATTGCACTAAGCCCACTTAAAATAAATAACCAAAAGAAAAAGGCACAAAGAACATAAAATCACATTTGAAACGAAAAGGCCCAAAAATAAACTAATTAGTAGGAAGGGAAAAAAAAACAGTAACAGTCACTGCATTCACAGACAGACCTATAAAAACAAGGATGGATGTTAAGTTTTGTTCAGCATCGTAAAGTATAATGTGTTTAAATAAAGCAAACCATTCAATGCTGTACCTTTAAGCAGTTTTGACTAACACCACGCAGCAGCTGGTTTGTCATGAGTTGACAATAACCACTAATGAAGTGACAGACACTAAAACAAAATGAAATACATTAAATACTGCATAGGAAAATAGCACACAGTAAAATAAATATGAAGTGCATGACTTAAAATCATCATCCCAACTCAAAATCCACATACCCCTTCTCAGCATGCAGATGGCTGGAGGCTACATAGAAACATCTCGGGCCTTTACGGCACCCAACCTGCCCAAAGTGCTGGTGCTTTTCTAACAGAATAAATACATTTTCTGTTAAGTCACATTGTTCATGCAGTATGTTTTAAATAACGGTTTTCTTCCGATAAAATCACGACCTACCACGACAAATGTCTGGAGTCCCTTCTGCTGCGTGCGTGCCTGCACTTCCGTGTCTGCACACCGGTAGAGAGAGCGTGAGAGACAGAGTGTTGCTTCCGCCCTACCTATATAGGCTCCCCAGGGTCCTAAGCCCATCCCCGTTACACAACAAAACAGGCTGTTCTCACGTATCTCCGCAGTACAGAGAGACATCTCTCAAGGGATCCTGAACAGGCTGCAGTTTACTGTGCGGAGATTCAAAAGCTAGAGCAAGCAGGCTATGTTGTGAGGGTGAAAGAGGAAGAGCTCAATGACACCAGTGAGTCATGGTACATCCCTCATCATATGGTGTATCATAATGGGAAGAACTGCATTGTTTCAATTGCTCCTTCACATGCAAGGGTGTTCACCTGAATGACATGCTGCTGCCAGGGCCCACTCTGACATCGAGTCTGCTGGGAGTACTGCTGCGCTTCCGTGAGCATTCAATTGCCTTTAGTAGTGATATTAAAGGCATGTTCCACCAGGTGAGGCTGCTGCCAGAGGATAAGTCCATTCTTCGCTTCCTGTGGAGAGGTATGCAGCGGGAAGAACCCCCACACATCTACGAATGGCAAGTGTTACCCTTTGGGACCACTTGTAGTCCATGCTGTGCGACATTTGCATTGCTGAAACATATGTTAGATCATAGTCTGCCTGGTGAAGATGTCAGAGTCACAGTAGAGAGGGCATTCTTTGTGGACAACTGCCTGAACAGTGTGCCGACCCTGCATGATGCTAAGGTACTGGTGGACAAGCTGCAATCACTCCTTGGTGACGGGGGATTTCAACTCCGCCAGTGGGCAAGCAATACACCTGAGGCCATCAGTCACCTGCCAAAGAAGTTGATATCAGAAAGCAATGAACGATGGCTGAATGAGACAGAAACTGATTCACAGGAGTTAGCTTTGGGCCTTAGGTCGTTTTAACATTCGGATACCCTGGGATACAGATACCGCCTGCAGGTGCATCAGGTGCCCACAATGAGGAGTATCTATAGAGTGCTAGCAAGTCTCTACGACCCTCTTGGTTTCCATCATTCCCTTCACCACGAGGGCCAAAATCCTGGTTAAGAGCCTCTGGACCAAACCAAGAGAATGGGATGATCCTGCATTACCTGAGGATGCCTTGCAGATGTGGAGAGACTGGGAGAATGAGCTAAAACAACTGCAGCAGATATCCCTCCCTCGTAGCTACGTCAGCTCTCAGCTGGACAGTGTAGCATGCACCAGAGCAGTACACATATTTTGTGACGCATCTGAGCGGGCTTATGGCTCGGTCTCATATCTGTGCACAGAAGACCAGTATGGACAAGTGGAGGTGTCATTTATCACTGCCCGGTCCAGAGTGGCGCCGAAGCAGCAGCAGTCCATGCCAAGGCTCGAACTGTGTGCTGCGTTGACAGGAGCCCAGCTGGCCGCTGTGCTGCAGAAGGAGCTCGCCTTGTCCCTCCAGGAGATCACCCTCTGGACTGATTCCACCACTGTGCTGACATGGATTCAGTCAGAATCCTGCCGGTTCAAAGTGTTTGTAGGCACAAGGGTGGCAGAGATACAGGAGCTGTGGAGTCGGCTAGTAACCCCGCGGATGACATCACGCGAGGCAAGACTCTACAAGAGTTAGCTGGGAAGGGCCGATGGAGGGATGGACCAGTGTTCCTCTCTCAGCACCTGAGTTCTGGCCCACCAAGCCAAATATGGGTGTAGTAGAGGAAGAGGCCGAGGTACGGTTCTTCGACCTAAACCAGTTCTCCTCATTTAAGGACATGGTGCACGCAGTTGCACTTTATCGCCATGGGGCGGCACCCACAGCTAGTGATCTTACTGCAGAGGACGACAGACAAGCAGAGCTTGACGTCCTTCAGCAAACGCAGACAGATAGCTTTGCAGAGGAGTATGCCCACTTAGCTGCTGGCAGATCAGTGGCATCCACCAGTCGGCTGATTACTCTTGCTCCTGAGTTCAATCAGTCTGCACAGTTGATTCAAGCTGGAGGGCGGCTCCGCTGGAGTGGCCAGTTGGAGGCTGATACGATCCATCCAGTGGTCCTGGATCCAGCCCACAAAATCACAAGACTCCTCATTCATGATATTGACAAGGACCTAAGGCACCCAGGTTGTGAACGTTTCTTTGCAGAGATATGGAGGAGGTTTTGGATTCTACATGGCCGGGAGGAAATCCAGATAGTGGACTCCTCAGTAAACCTTGTACACATGACCAACTCAACCACATCTTTCAAGCACATTAAAACCTCCCATGCTTCATCTCCTTCAGGGATATAATGGCCAATCAACAGGGGAAGGAGTCTGATCAGGCTCCAGTTTTCATGACCATTACCTCCAATGGTCCCTTTGGTATGGAATATTTTAAGAATTGTCTGAGGCAGGTTTGTTTTGTCTGAATGTGTGTAGGGAAATTCTTTTATGGCACGATTCATCATCTCAAGTGTGAAGAACTTCTTTTTTATGAAGTCATGAATGCAAAGACACAACTCAGACGGAACAAAGCCTTCAAGCAAATCATGGAGGATATCAGGGGGGAAGCCATCAACAATGTGAAAGTGCTCCAAATTTAAAGGACAGCTCCCTTTCACACCATATTGCTTTGCCTTCTGGGCATCCTGCTGGACTTTCTCCATGTGCCGGTCATGGTCTTGTTTTGTTCTCAAGCAGAAGTGACCAGAATTAACTTCATTATTCTCCTCCTGGAACCGTCACCTTATCGTGGTGGAGGAGTTTGAGTGCCCTAGTGACCCTAGGAGCTATGCTGTCGGGGGCATTTTGCCCCTGGTAGGGTCACCCAAGGCAGACTGGTTCTAGGCGAAGGCCAGACAAGGAACGGTTCAACAGACCCCTCATGGAAAAACCAGCAAGTGCTACGTGTACCCTGCCTGGAGGGGCACCGGGGCCCCACCCTGGAGCCAGGCCTGGGATAGGGGCTCTAAGGCGAGCGCCTGGTGGCCGGGCCTTGGCTTGTGGGGCCCGGCCGGGCCTAGCCTGAAAAGGAGGCACGAGCATGTCCTCCCTTGGACTCACCGCCCACAGGAAGAACCAGAGGGGTCCGGTGCAATGTGGCTTGGGTGGCAGTTCAAGGCAGGGGCCTTGACTGTCTGAACCCCAGGCATGGAAGCTGGCTTTTGGGACATGGAACGTTACCTCTCTGGCGGGGAAGGAGCTTGAGCTGGTGGAAGAGGTTGAGCGTTACCAGCTACATATAGTCGGCCTAACCTCGACACATAGCTCTGGGTCCGAAACTTGAGTCCTTGAGAGGGGTTGGACTTTCTCTTTTGCTGGATTTGCTCCAGGTGAGAGGCGGAGGGTGGGGGTGGGCTTTTTGGTTGCCCCTAGACTCTCTGCCTGTACGCTGGGGTTTACCCCGGTGGATGAAAGGGTTGCTTCCCTGCACCTTCGGGTCGGGGAACGGGTCCTGACGGTGGTCTGCGCGTATGCGCCGAACACCAGTTCAGATTATCCACCCTTTTTGGAGTCCTTGGGAAGGGTACTGGATGGTGCCCGGCTGGGGACTCCATTGTCCTCCTAGGAGACCTCAACGCTCACGTGGGCAATGACAGCGTGACCTGGAAGGGCGTGATAGGGAGGAACGGCAGGCCCGACCTGAACCCAAGTGGTGTTCAGTTATTGGACTTCTGTGCAAGTCGCAGTTTGTCCATAACGAACACCTTGTTCAAACATAAGGATGCCCACCGGTGCACGTGGCACCAGGACATCCTAGGTCGCAGGTCTATGATCGTTTTTATAGTCGTATCATCTGACCTGCGATCGCATGTTCTGGACACTCGGGTGAAGAGAGGAGCTGAACTGTCAACTGATCACCATCTGGTGGTGAGTTGGATCAGATGGCAGGGGAAGATGCCGCGCAAACCCGGCAGGCCCAAACGAGTAGTGAGGGTTTGTTGGGAACGCCTGGCGGAAGAACCTGTCAAAACGATCTTTAACTCCCACCTCCGGCAGACCTTTGACCACATCCTGTGGGCGGTGGGGGACATTGAGTCCGGATGGGCCATGTTACGCTCTGCCATTGTCGAGGTGGCTGCTGTGAGCTGTGGCTGCAAGGCTGCTGGGGCTGGTCGCGGTGGTAATTCTCGAACCCGCTGGTGGACACCAGAGGTGAGGGGAGCCGTCAGGCTGAAGAAGGAGGCTTATAGGGCATGTCTGGCCTGTGGGTCTCGAGAGGCAGCCGACCGGTACCAGCAGGTATGGCAGTCGCCAAGGCATAAACTTGGGCGTGGGAGGAGTTTGGTGAGGCCATGGAGAACGACTATCAGTCGGCTCCGAAAAGTTTCTGGCAAACCGTCCGTCGCCTCAGGGGGGGAAGGCGGCAACTTGCCCACACTGTTTACAGTGGGGGCGGGAGGCTGCTGACGTCAACTGGGGAGATAATTGGGTGGTGTCAGGAATACTTTGAGGAACTCCTCAATCCCACCAACACGTACTCCATGGAGGAGACAGAGTTTGGGGAGAGTTTGGGGAGTGCTTGGGGGGGGGGGGGGGGGTTGTCCAATCTTTGGGGCAGAAGTCGGCAAGGTAGTTAAGCAACTCCACAGTTACAGAGCCCCGGGGGTGGAGGAGATCCGCCCTGGGTATCTCAAGGCTCTGGATGTTGTGGGGCTGTCCTGGCTGACACGTCTCTACAACAACGCGTGGACATCGGGGGCGGTGCCTTCGGAGTGGCAGACCGGGGTGATGGTCCCTGTCTTTAAGAAAGGGGACCAGAGGGTGTGTTCCAACTATCGGGGGATCACACTCCTCAGCCTCCCTGGTAAGGTCTACGCCAGGATACTGGAGAGGAGGGTCAGGAAGATAGTTGAACCTCAGATTGAGGAGGAGCAGTGTGGTTTTCGTCCCGGCCGTGGAACTGTGGATCAGCTCTTCATCCTCGCTAGGGTGCTGGAGGGGGCATGGGAGTTTGCCCAACCAGTCCACATGTGTTTTGTGGACCTGGAGAAGGCTTACGACCGTGTTCCCAGGAGCACCCTGTGGGGGGTACTACGGGAGTATGGGGTGGATGGCCCTTTACAAAGGGCCATTTGGTCATTCTACTGGAGGAGCGAGAGTCTGGTCCGCATGGCTGGTTGTAAGTCGGACTTGTTCCCAGTGAGGGTTGGACTCCGCCAAGGCTGCCCTTTGTCACTGGTTCTGTTCATAACTTTTATGGACAGAATTTCTAGGCGCAGCTGGGTGGTGGAGGGGGTCGAGTTTGATGGTGGGAGGGTGTCGTCTCTGCTGTTTGCGGATGACATAGTCCTCTTAGCGCCATCGGGCCACGACCTCCAGCTCTTGCAGCCGAATGTGAAGCGGCTGGGATGAGAATCCCCACCTCCAAGTCTGAGGCCATGGTCCTTAGCCGGAAAAGGGTGGTTTGCCCACTCCAGATCGGGGGGGAGGTCTTACCTCAGGTGGAGGAGTTTAAGTATCTCGGGGTCTTGTTCACGAGTGAGGGTAAGATGGAGCGGGAGATTGACAGGAGGATTGGGGCGGCATGCGCAGTGATGCGGGTGCTAAACCAGTCTGTTGTGGTGAAGAGGGAGCTTAGCCAAAAGGCGAAGCTCTTGATTTACCAGTCAATCTACGCTCCAACCCTCACCTATGGCCATGAGCTTTGGGTAATGATGGAAAGCACAAGATCGCGAATACAAGCGGCCGAAATGAATTTCCTCCACAGGGTGGCTGGGCTCTCCCTTAGAGATAGGGTGAGAAGCTCAGTCATTCAGAAGGGGCTCAGAGTAGAGCCGCTGCTCCTCCATGTGGAGAGGAGTCATTTGAGGTGGATCGGGCATCTGGTGAGGATGCCTCCTGGACCCCTCCCTCGGGAGGTGTTCCAGGCATGCCCAAACGGGAGGAGGCCCCGAGGCCGACCCAGGACACACTGGAGGGATTATATCTCTCCGCTGGCCTCAGGATTCCCCAGAAGAGCTGGTTGAAGTGGCTGGGGAGAGGGCAGTCTGGGCTTCCTTGCTGAGGCTGCTGCCCCAGTGACCCGGACCCACCGGATAAAGCGGAGGACGAAGACAATGATCTTGTATTTCCTGCCGTGTAGCCATGCAAAAGCGCCACATTCTATCAGAGACAAAACTTTCATGGAATCCTGCCAAAGATGAGCAACCAAATTATCTGCTGCAATATACAAAACAGTTCCTCTGACACTGGTGCCTAATTTTTCCACATATACACCATGCTTCTTAAGAAGCACTAGATCCTGAAGGAGTGGATGAAGGACTTCAGTGTACCCACATGCTTCTACAGTGTTCGTCTTACAAAGAAGAGCTGACTGTCTTGAGCTGAGAGAGGAACGGAATTTGGGTGCAATATTTACTAGAACCCAATATACTGCACAGATTTTGTGTTTATTTTTCGAGGTCCCCAGAGGGTTTGCAACCTGAAAGTCGTCGATGTAAAGAGCTAAGGCAATCAGAAAATTTTCCTCTACTAGTAAAGTATTTTCTTTGAAATGTGAACCATCCCTGAAGGTACTGTATCCTTGCCTATCATCACTGCTCTCCATGAGAGCTTTGTCCAAGATTTCATCTCTGTTTAACAAAGTCTGGAGCATTTTAAGGACAGGTATGGAGACAACTGACTGCTTATGTTCACCTGTAACAAACTCAACAGGTTCTACAATTTTAAACTCTTTTACCATGTAAGAGGCTCTTGCACAAAAGCAGGAATCATGGATGGATAGGGAACCTCCTTTTGAGTGTGTTTCAGAAGGACATCAGTCTCTGAGATTGCACTTAATATTTCTCTTGCAATAGACATGGATAGTAGTTCAAAAGTACTTTCTGAATAGCAGAAAAATACAAAGGTTTTGACAGGTCCATTATCTGTCTTATTTGCTGTGTTACATCTTGTACAGCAGTTTAAGATATCTTAAGTATGGTCTGCATTCTAAGGAAAAGAGCTGCCAAATTATGCTCAAGATGCCTCTGCAAATCCTCAGTATTATCTGCCATCAAATCCTCTTCTTGAAAATCAGTTGTGTCACTTTCATTTTCAGTTTGGACAACTTCACCCAAAGTTTCAGTATGTATTAAAATTTCAGGTTTGAACTGCAACTGGCTGTGCATCTGTCCGCCATCATGATTCCTGCTTTTGTGGGCATTAAATGTTGTGTCGACGCAGGTTTCAAAATTACAATCCTTGTCAGGGCACTGTACTTTTTGGAGCATCCAGAAGTATGAAAAAAAATCGTTTTCTACACATGGCTCATTGAAGTCACAAAGTTGACATTGGAACACATTTTTTGTGGCATCACAATGATCATCAATCAGGGAGTGTGCTCTTGATAGATTTACCTTAAGAGCATTAAAGGACTTGAATGTGCAGGGGCACTCTCTATGAACACATGGTAATGGTGATGTTCTTGTGAAACCACCATGTTTCAATCGATAATGTGTTAGTAGTTGCCCTCTTTTTCCACATGTGATGTTGCAGAACTTACATGTCCACTGCATCAGTGTTGGTTGTCTGTCTTCAAGCTGGAAAAAAACCAAACAAATAAAGTAATAAAAATGTCACCAAATACTTAAGCTGAATACACTTGAGGTCAATGAATTTTGGCAGAGCAAGCAGGACATCTCTTGTTGGCATTTTTGCTCATTCTAAGATCCAGAATGACCACAGCTTAACAGTTCTGAGCAATACACATGCACTTTAAGTCAGGTTGTTGCTCAGTTGGTTCTGGCTGTGGTCATTCTGCCCTGCATGCTCTGCCCAAATGCATTCACCAAATTTGTAAATACAAATTTGAAGCAGAATAACAAAATGAAAGCGTTATGGGAGGGGTAGTCTATTATGATTTGCATCATTATCATAATTAAGTTGTAATATAATTTGATTGATCATGTACACTTTCCAGTTAATTTATATGTTAGCACAAGCCATGGCACAGACTCACTTTCGCCACTTTTCTCTCTCTATTGTCTTCACACTCCTTTATATTTCTCTTTCCCTGTCAAATGTTTTCAACGCCTCCATTCAGTGAAGGCCCGCCCTACAGTGCCTGTGATTGGCTGACAGTCTAACCTACTCTACCTCTGATTGGCTGACTTTCCAGTCAGAAAAGAGTCGCTGGTCAAACTGTAGTCTCCGCGCTCCTAGTGCGCCACATGTCAGCAAGAAAGAGCCGCAAACTCCCTGCGGGTGAAGCGGAGCGACTGGTTCATGCTGCAGCCCTGTCTCCCCTCTCCCCCACACTGCACGTCCTGCTTCACTGTGTCAGCTTCTGTTTTAAATTGTATATTACAACTTTTAAAAGAAGCATCATCAAGTTTCTGTTCTGATTAGTCAGTTTCTAAAGTGTTTGGTTACCGTCCGTTGCATTATTAGTTCACTACTTCGTTACCTCAAAAAAAAAAAAAAACAAACCCACAGGACAGTGGAGTGGAATGTGGGTGAGGAGAGGAGAGACTGGGCTGGAGCATAAATAAACCAGGAATCCGTCAGTCAGTCGGCCAGCCTGTCTGGTCTTACAGTAAATCTCGAGAAACACAGAGGTCCGAGTTAAATAAACAACGAACGTACTAAAAGGAAATAAGTTGTGGGCATCATTTTTTTGTTTTTCTCTCTATATTACATCATGTATGAAGGGACACTTGTTGAAGTGCGCTGACTTCACCGGGTCCGTTGATAAGAAGAGATCAACCGGAGTCGTCTGCACTTCATTTCACACAACAAAGCAGACACAGATATATCTGGAGACCCCACTACATGCACCTTGAGAGTGCAGCAGAGAGTCTGAATAAGATATTAACAAACAGTGAATATATGCTTGAAGCCACACCTTTTTTGCATACATAATTTTACACTCATGCATATCATACTTGATTAGTACTCCTGCATCCTGCACAGTCAGATTGTCTTGTCCTGTTGTTTTTGTCAGTCAGCCTTGACAGTTGGGCACAACTAGCAGCCTGCACAACTTAACATAAACAATCACGTCATGTACTGATATAGTGGTGACATATGAACAGAACATGATCAAAAGCTCATTTTCTCACACACTTTAACGTATGTGCTCTGGTTTTCTGAATAACATCAGTGTGGATGTGTTGTGTGTATTATTCTTATGGAGCTGCTGATACTTTGTGTATTCTGACTGTCCTGGAGAACAGAGAGCTGTCAGTGCATTAACACTGTGGAGACATTTATTACAAGACTGACTGATCTGTGTGAGGTAAAAACACGAGCTAAAGGGGCTGAATGATGTGAGTGAGTGACCAGAGACCGTGCATGACACTGTTTTTCTTGCTGATGCAGCATCAGTAACGTTAGCTAGCTTTTCTTTTCGTTTTAATCACTGGCTTACGTGATGCTGTCTTGTTAAAAAAAAAGTTAATTTTGCTGCATTTAGCGGCATCTCCTGCAGCGTCTCTCTCTCTCTGTCCTCCTCTCTCTCTCTGCTCCACCTTTCCTTTTTTTCTCCATCCATCTCCACTGTCAGCAGTTGTACTTTTAAGTTATAACAAAGTTTTCACGGAGCATGTTCTTCTGCTCCTATTTTTTTTTTTTTTTTTTATAACCTGTCCTGTTCAGCAGCTGGGGCAAGCAGCATCAATGTTCCTGGTGCCTTGTTGTACTGAAGCAGTTTTACTCTGCATAGGAGGAATCTGATAATCTCCTCCTATTGCCATTTATGCTTAATTTTATTAGGAATGGTATTGGTTCAAGAATTCTTGAGCTGGTGGGTGTAGTGCGCAACCTTTTGGCTGCGCTCCCTTCACCTTGCGACTTTGAGACATGTGCATATAAGTGTTTCTTCATGGTGAAGTAACTGATGCATTTTTTGTGGTACCAAACCTGAGGCCACTCCCCGTTAGGTGTTGTTCTTGCAAGGTCTCTGAGGCTGGCATGTCCCGTTATCTCTGCTGCCTTAACCAAAGTCTTCCATGAGTCCAAGTCTCTGAGTGCCACCAGTTGGGATGTGTCAGTAGTGCAATTGAATGCACATTCTTTACCTTTCTTGTGTTCATCACCTTCAGTGGACTTAGTAGCCATGTCTTTTCTTGGCCATCAGGTTTCTGAAACACTGAGATAAAATGTATTTTAACTGGCTAATTAGACTAACATTTAAGGGTTGTGAAAATAATCAGCTAATTTAAAGGTGGAATATGCAGCATGTCTCTTAAAAAATGTGAATAGGTCTACAAAGTTCTTTTAGAAAATACATTCCAGTATGACCTGTGTGTGCCTGTGTGTGTGTGTCTTATTCTTCTTCTAACAATTTTAACTGTGACTTTTAATACCTATGAGAGGAAATCCAATGCAAAAAACAGCTTTGTTTTGTTATCTTTCAGATCAGCAAACTAGCTAGCTAGCTTTCTTGCTAGCATTTGCTAACACAACTATCAGAACTGATCAGCATTACATTTATTGGCTTACTACCACAACAGAACACTATTGTGACAGTGGGTTCATTATTTTTGTGGTTTCAGTTCACCAAATTCAGTACTATCTCTGCTTCTGATGAAACAATATCAATCTCCCTCCCCATCAATCATCTCAGCAAACCTAGCTGGTGCTGTAGCAGCGGTCACACCCCCCCCCCCCCCCCATTACATCACTTCACCAATAATTGTCATATCACAACTTATGGATAGTTCATATGGGAAACAGAAAATCTTTCTTACATGAGTGACAGCTGATGTGAGTGCTCGTACACATGCATGTGAACATTAAATTGTGTGTATTTCCAAAACTATAAGGGCTATGGGCATAAATTTGGTACCTGATGAAAGGTAAGACTTGTCAGATTTCAAATCAAGCGTCTAAAATTATGTACATATTACCCAATTACTCTGCTGAGAAAAGATACACAAGAGAAAAATAAAAATGCTATTTCCGCCTATGAATATTTTTTTAAAAAGAAGGCTATTAAAGTCTCAAATTTTATTTGGACAACAAATCAAACTATTTTTTTCAGTTCTCCAATGTCTTAGCAATAAATCAGAATGATTTAGGGGGGAGAGTAGTCAATAAGTAGTCCACAAGCCCTATGGCAAACAAGCACCATACAAAATTCAAGCGTTTTTGCTACAGGGGTCCACAGATTAAATGCATGATAACCATCACTAAGCTACCAATCTGCAATGGTTATCATGCCAAGCCACAAACTTGGGATGTGCAGAAACTCAAAAAACAAACTAGAAATTGCCCACCAGGTTACAGCTCTTTCGACTTCGTAGACGGCCACCGATCATGAACTCAGCTCGGTTGTGGAAAGCAAACAGTGATAACTCTTGATGATCAGACAGACGCTGAGGGCACGGCGGCCCGTCTGATACAACAGAGTTAACACAGCACAACGACATAGTGACAGTGATACAATGATGAGAGCTTGGCGGCTTGTTCACTTGCAGCGTTTACTGTTACACTCTTAACTACAATCTCTGCCCAGACACATCAATGCTTTACTATCGTTGCTCCGCTCCAAGGCGGAGATGGAGATGACACTTGCAGAGGGTCCGTTCCTTGGCTCGGATATGCGCCTCCGCAGTCGACCGGGTCGGAGAATTGTCCTGAGCAACACGTCCCGACAAAACTTGTGTCCTTCTGCAGGGTAGAGGAGATCAGCGGGTGTGGGCTGTCTCCCTTGGATCCAAAAACAAAGTCAAAAAGAGAAAAAAGGGATGCGCGGATTCTCTGTGTTAGGGGATGAGGAGAACCGCGGTCACGTGACTGAATCAAAAGTGGGAGTCTGTGGACTTGACTCGTCCCGCGAGTTGTAGACTGCGGCTCCACGAACAAAAGAGAGGAACAAGGGGAGACACGTGGTAGTTGCTCCCTTTCGGCAGACGCTACTTGGTGAAGTTAGCGTACCTGGGAAAAAGCGAAGCTTTTCGGCAGTACGTCTAGTTTTATAGGTCCACCGCTGATGATGACGTAGCGGGGACCCCCTGGGCTCTCAGCCAATGAGTAGTGGTTTTCCCCCTTTGAAGAGAATTGCCACACCTCAACCTGGTGGCTGGCGGGAAAGTTTTTATTGGTCTGTGTTCTGTCCCATCGCCACGTGGAACAGAGGGAGGAAGAAAATGAGATTCGTCAGTACATGGGCTCTGAATCCCAACAACTGCAATCAGAGGTCTGACTCATGGACTAATTGGGTTGTAAAGGAGTGTGAAGATCAGAGATTCCTTGTGTAGGAGTGGGCCAGCCTTTTCGCCCAGGTAAAGAATCTGAGCACAGTTTCAGAATTGTGGAATTTAGGTGTTACAGCTTAGAGTTTGCCATCAAGCCTCTTTATTTAGATAAATGAGACGTGATCTGCAATTTTTTAACCATCTTCAGGTTTTCTTTGATCCGCATTGAGTCAGAAACCCTGGAGCTTGAACCAGGTTCTTCATATTCATTAAACTGGCATTTGATCATCTTAGCCTTCCCTCAGTGTTATAGCAATTTTACTGCAGGCTCTTGTAGCCCAGGCTTTATCAGCTGCCATGGAGAATTCAGAGAGTTAAAAATACAAATAAATATTTTTTTTTTAAAAAGGGAAAAGAGAAGCAGATTTTGTTTTTCAGTGTGTATAAATATGTTTTAATGAAAGATGGTGATTTTTAAAATGTACTGCTTCATCATCAGAGCAGACGGCGTTACGTGATGATGTCATGGCATGTTGCGCAGGTCACACAGAGAGACGCGGGATTCCACCGAGTGATGGTGTGAGTAAGGTGACAGCTCTGCCAAAAATTCCCCCAAAAACTTTGGAAACCGATTGACAGGATTAAAATTAGTTGCCAGGCGATTTGCTGTGTTTCGTCAGATGTTGACTGCTCGGCAGTGAGTTGTTTTGTGTGTTTCAGTGTGAGATAGCATTGAAGCTAACATTAGCAGCTAAGGCTAGGGAGTACCTCGTGTGTGTTAGCCGCTTCAGCCAATTTTCATGGTTATTTTATGTTGACCCGGGCTAATGGTCAAGCGGGGAGGGGGGCAATAATGCGGTAGTGAATGCCCAGTGCGGTGATATCAAAATTGCAACATGGACTTTATCCAGAGGTATCATGTAAAGATTCGCAACACAGACATTGTTGATGGAATAACTGAATTAGCCCAAGATGAAGAAGTGATCGACGTCCTTAAGAAGTACGGTTCCATCCAGCGTACTGTTTTGGTTGATGATGAGTCCTCTGAGTTTCACAAAAATCCAATCGTTGAGTAGTCTAGTGGCTTAGCTATAGAGGGCTTGGAGCCATTTTTGCAGTGTCCAGTCTTGTATACAGACACACACTTAAAGGTGATCCCAACGTTGTGTACAATGTTCAAACTTTAAGTAGTGTTTACACTTCCAAACTAGGTAGCAGTGCTACTAAGAGTTATTTGACCGAGCTGAAAGAGCTAGCAAAGCTAAGCGGCAAAGACTACGAGGTTGTCTTGAGAGAGAGGATGATGTAGATCAGTGGGGATGTTGAAAGCATGCGACCTACAGAGGAACCATCACCTCTAACAATCAGTGAGACCCCTGTGGAGTCCTCACAGCCCACTAGTCCCTTTAGAGGTCCTCCTGAGAACGATAATGATGTAGTCATCATCGTCGCTACATCGGTACCTGTCATTTATGAAAGACGGGGTCCATTCCTTTCTGTGAGTGATGTAAATCCACCAGAGGTTCAAAAGGTAGTAGTAGAACACATTGTGAGGAGGGAGGACACAGGTTCTTTTTTGTCATCTCCTTTCAGACTTCGCTCTTTTTCCGGGAAGGTTCCTAGGCCTAATAGCAAAGCAGATTATGATATGTGGCATTCGCACATCGAACTGCTCTTGAACGATCCCACCATGTCTCCTCTTCAAGTGTCGCGAAGGATCCTGGAGTGTTTACTCTCGCCCGCAGCAGATGTGGTTAAAGGGTTGTGCTCCAACTCAATGCGAGCAACTGTTAGATTCCGCTTTTGGTGCAGTCGAGCATGGTGAAGAGCTGTTCGCACAATTTATGAATACTCTCCAGGACCCCGGTGAGAAGCCATCGACTTACCTGCAGCGGTTGCAGCTCGCGCTTAACCAGGTTGTTAAGGGGGGGGGGGGGTTGCACCTGGGGAAGTAGGTAAACACCTCCTCAAGCAATTTTGTAGAGGGTGCTGGGATATGGCTCTGCTCTCTTGTTTACAACTTCAGCAAAAGAAAGACTCTCCACCTTCATTCTCAGAGCTTCTGCTAATGCTACGTACTGAGGAGGACAGACAGGCAGCCAAAGCTAGTCGCATGAGAAAACATGTAGGATCCACAAAGCAGAGTCCTGCTCCAGTCACAGAGTAGCTGCAATGTTGAACCAACAGAGACCATCCCTCATGCCACTGACAATCTCAGGAAACAGCGGCATTCAGGTGAGAGGTGGGGTACACCCTGGACAGGTCGCCAGTCCATCGCAGGGCCAACACATATAGACAGACAACCATTCACACTCACAGTCATACCTATGGTCAATTTAGAGTATCCAGTTAGCCTAGTCCCCAATTGCATGTCGTGGAGGATGATGGTGGGAGGAAGCCGGGACTCGAACCTGGAACCTTCTTGCTGTGAGGTGACAGTGCTAACCACTGCACCACCGTGCCCACCCATACGTATAGTAAAATGCGTAAATGTGCATGTACAGGAGTCTCTGTCCATAAAATGCGTACACCTGTGCTCTTTTGTCTACTTGGAGAAGGTTTTGAGAGGCAAAACTTTCCGATCATTCAGAAACAGATGCAACGTCATGCTTATACTGGACACCCTGTAGGAATTTGCAGTGATCAAAACCATATTATGGACATAATTTGACATAGAGGAAAACATGTTAACCCAGGAATTGGTAAGATATGTTATAATTACACACCCACTTGCCAGATACAGCTATCACAAATGATCACAATTATTACTGGTTGAATGTAATAATGATGGCACTGTTGGAGCTCGTAAAGGAGGAAGAGGATTGGTAATATCTTTAATCCAATTATAAGGAAAATAATTAATTATTAAATATGATTATCACTGTATGATTATTTGACAGGGCACCACCCTGAAATCAGGGAAACGGCCAATCCTCGGTTGTCAATCTCAAAGATGGAAAAAGGTAAGCAAATTGTTAAATTTACTTGGCCACATTAAACAGTTATTGAATTGATTGAAATTAAACAATTGTTAAATTAATTAATATTAATCAACATCAAAACTAATCAGACTGAATCAAGCAGAAGGTGTGATTTCGAGCACTGACCCAATCAAACCAGCAACCAAGTCAAATCCACACACAATAAAACCAAGAGTCAAATTGTTGCAAAATATAACCAATTTATTATCACAATACTAATTTTACAATTAATACAGCAATACTAGTTGGTATACTTTCACAATTAGAGACTATTGTCGAACATCTACTTCTACCATGTCAACCTTAGTCCCTCCCAAACTGATAAATTTATCCATAGTGCAACAGGCACCGTAGGATCAACTTTGGACTCATTTGCCCCACTAAAAACTAGATCTATCAATCCAATGAAACAAGCACCTTGGTACAATTCAGAAACCAGACAGCTTAAACTAAAAACCCAGAAGTTAGAGAGAATATGGCGCTCCTCCAAACTGGAGGAGTCTCACATCATCTGGCAAGACAGCCTTAAAAGTTATAAGAAAGCCCTTCGTATAGCGAGAGCAGCCTACTACTCGACAGTAGAGGAACACAAAAACAACCCCAGGTTCCTCTTCAGTACTGTAGCCAGACTAACAGAGAGCCACAGCTCTACTGAACCAAGCATTCCTGTTTCCCTGAGCAGCAAAGATTTCATGGACTTCTTTAATGACAAAAATCTCCTTATTAGAGAGAAAATTCACCTCCTCCTGCCATCAGCTGACACCATGGCACCTATAGCCTCAGAAGCCATAGAGGCTGCTGGAGGACCAGACGTACACTTTGACAGTTTTTCTACCGTTAGCCTTGATGAGCTCAGTTCAATCATTTCCTCCTCAAAACCATCCACCTGTCTTCTAGACCCCATCCCAACCAAGCTACTGAAGGACTCTCTACCCCTCGTTAGCACCTCCCTCTTAGATATGATCAATGTGTCGCTGTTATCTGGTTACGTCCCACAGTCCTTTAAAGTGGCAGTAATTAGACCTCTTCTCAAAAAAGCAACCCTGGATCCAGAAGTTTTGGCCAACTACAGACCAATATCAAATCTTCCTTTTCTCTCCAAAATTCTGGAGAAAGCAGCAGTTGCTAAACAGCTGTGTGACTTTCTCCATAGCAACAGCCTATTAGAGGATTTCCAGTCAGGGTTTAGGATTCATCATAGCACAGAAACAGCACTCGTCAGAGTTACCAATGACCTCCTACTAGCATCAGATAAGGGACTGGTCTCTGTGCTGGTCTTATTAGATCTTAGTGCAGCTTTTGATGCCATTGATCATCAAATCCTTCTATGGAGACTGGAACATGTCATTGGCATTAAAGGAACTGCACGTAACTGGTTCAGGTCATATTTACTAAGTTGATCTCAGTTTGTACTCACTAATGATAAACCCTCTGAAACCACTGCAGTCACTTATGGTGTTCCTTAAGGGTCTGTGCTTGGACCAATCCTCTTCACCCTTTATCTGCTTCCTCTCGGTCACATTATTAGGAAACACTCAATTAATTTTCACTGTTATGCTGTCGACACACAGCTGTACTTATCAATGCATCCACATGAAATAAATCAGCTGACTAAACTGGAGGCCTGTCTAAAGGAGATAAAAACTTGGATGACACTTAATTTCCTTTTATTAAACTCCAATAAAACTGAAGTCATTGTCCTGGGCCCAAAACATCTTAGGGACACCCTATCTAATGAGATAGGTCCCCTGGAAGGAATTACCTTGGCCCCCAGCACGACCGTAAGGAACCTAGGAGTTCTCTTTGATCAGGATTTGTCCTTTCATGCCCACATTAAGCAAATTTCTAGGACTGCTTTCTTTCATTTACGAAACATTGCTAGATTGATTTACTCAGACTTTTGTAGTTTGAAACAAACTGCTGGGTTTTCTCCCTTTAATTTATCATTTGAAAATAGAATATGACAGTTGAGTTTCCTTTTTCTCCTGTCTGGCGCCCAACTTTCATTTTACTTTGGGAGAGGTAGTTTCAACACGACAACTGTAACACCACAGACTGTGTGAGCCACTATGATCACAGTACACACTCTGTCCTTTAAGTAACATTGAGTTCCCAGTCACACAGCTCTAATTTTCGTGAGCCGAACTTAAAGAATATTTCTGACAAAATAATACAGTGATCTAATAATAGTCTGCCCTGCGAATCAGTCCACATAGAGAACAGGTGAATTATACATACAATACATAGTGAACTGCAAGATCAGCTTCCAAACAATGCTCTTCCTGGTGGATAGAAAAAGTACTGCAACTGAGTTTACGCTGAAAAGCACTCTGGAGTGGTACAGGTCTGCCCCATATTTACGACATTATCACTGGTATCTCATTACAGGCATGGTTGCCGCACAATCCCAGCATGGATTGGCCAAGGTGTCGTCATGGTTTTCCTGGAAATATCTGGTGGCTACATCTGTATGTGTGGCAGATAACATGACCTAAATGAAACACCATTCAGTGATCACTGAGCAGTCACATGATTTTAAATGAAGCCTGGAGTTGACGAGGGTGGCATGTTGGTGCAGTTGGTAGCACTGTCACCTTACAATAAGAAGGTTCCAGGTTTGGACCCGGTTCGAGCACTGTGTCTTTCTGTGTGGTGTTTGCATGTTCTCCCTGTGCCTAGGCAGGTTCTGTCGGGGTACTCCAGCTTCCTCCCACAGTCCAGAGATATGCAAGAGGGGACTAGCTTAATTGGATACTGAAAAATGACCGGAGGTGGGTGTGGCCGTGAGAGCGAATGGTTGTCTGTTTATATGTGTTGGCCCTGTGATGGACTGGCAACTCGTCCAGGGTACAAGGTGTACCCTCATCCGAAGGCAGCTCGGATAGGCTCCCCAGCAACCCCCCCCCCCCCCACCACTACCCTTGACCAGCAACCCAGTCTCATGTCAAAACGTAAAAAGGCTATGTTTGTCCACAGTACAAAAAACATGGCGGCCGCTCCTGTCATTTTCGGAGGAAAGTGCCTTATTCCAAGATAGTTTTGATTTAATAAAGCATCCTGATGACATCTCTAGCAAGAAATATGCATTTTGTTTTCATAATCTTTGCTAAGTTCTTGTGTATAATCTTTGGTTTGTTCGTTATTACGATGAATCTTTCACCTCTCGGAAGAGAGTCGTTACAGTCCCTGCAAATAGGCCCCAGTGGGGCCCATGCAGGCTTTTTGTGGGCACTGTGGGCTAGGGCCAGCCCAGACCAAACCCTAACAGGTCCAGTGCAGGTTTGCCCACATAGAACCCAAAGGTCTTGGTTCTCTGTGGGCTACCTGAAACCAGCCCACCATACTGCTTTGCCCACAGAAAGCCCATGCTGGCCCAGTGCTGGCTTGCCCACATGGGGCCCAAAGGACTTTTGCACGTGTGGGCCCACGCTTATTTTTTGTTGGCAGCATGCAGGCTTTTTGCTGGCACTGTGGGCAAGGGCCAGCCCAGACCAAACCCTAACAGGTCCAGGGCAGGTTTGCCCATATGGAACCCAAAGGTCTTGGCTCTCTGTGGGCTACCTGAAACCAGCCCACCATACTGCTTTGCCCACAGAAAGCCCATGCTGGCCCAGTGCGGGCTTGCCCACATGGGGCCCAAAGGACTTTTGCACCTGTGGGCCCACGCTTATTTTTTGTTGGCAGCCCATGTCTTTTCCCTCACTTTTTTTGGAGGGAATTTCAGAAAAGGCGCAGAAAAAAGACATCTGCTGGGCTCCTGATTTTTTGGTAATATTCATAGATTATTGTCATTAATTTTATGAGTTCAATAGGGTGAGTGGGTCAATATAATGCCCAAGAGTAGCATGTACTGCGCCCATTAGTTTGAATCATTGTTTATATTCTTAATGCTGATTGTTAGATCTATAATGGTTACAAATGTACTTTGTAGGTAGAATAAACATCCAGAAATTAAATGAATTTGTAGATTGTCTTATTAATCAAAAGATAAAGTATTAAAAAAAAAATTCCCTCGGAGTGCGCGACAAATTCCAGATTTTCTCACAGAAGAACGGGGGGCCGACTTCCACAGAAGAGGATATATGGAATTATTTTTATTGAACAGCTACAGTCAACAATCACACAAACAACAACAAACAAGCTTAGCTATTTTATATTTTGATGGTAATTCCTGGGGCAATATGTTTTATCTTATTTTTATTAGTCAACAATCCCACAAATATATTATCAACTCAGATAACGACACAATGTAACGACAAAATACAATAACATAAACGCCATTTAGGTTTCCGTGGTTTTAACCATAACAACTGCAGAAAACTTGGAATGACGCTAGTAGCGTCCTTAGCAACCACCATAGCAACAGCAGAAACGTGACACCAGCAAGCAGGCAAAGGCCCAGTGTGGGCTGGTCTAGGGGGCCTGAGTGGGCCTGTAAGACTTTGCTCATTGGCAATACAACCACCATAGCAACAGCAGAAATGTGACACTGTAACGACTCTCTTCCAAAAGGTGAAAGATTCATCGTAATAACGAACAAACCAAAGATTATACACAAGAACTGAGCGAAGATTATGAAAACAAAATGCATATTTCTCGCTAGAAATGTCATCAGAATGCTTTATTAAATTAAAACTATCTTGGAATAAGGCACTTTCCTCCGAAAAATGACAGGAGCGGCCGCCATGTTTTTTGTTTTGAGAGGCCCGCATGAAAGAGTCACATGACCTACCAGCGCTCCAATAGAAAAGAATAGGGGAAAAAAAACGTACACGTCACAATTTTTAGGCCTTTATCGTAGAAATGATAGGTTTTGCACTGTGGACAAACGGAGCCTTTTTACGTTTTGACATGACAGTGCACCTCCATTATTTAAAAAAAACTGCTGAAGTCTTTGGGGCTTGTGTTTTGGGTCATCATATTATGTGTGTAAATTTTGGTGTATGTAGCCCAAGTAGAAATACCAGAACCCAGATTTGATCCTCAATTCTGCTCCAAAAGTCTCTCGGAGTGCAGAAGTCACAGACCCTGATTTTGCCCAGTTTCACAAGGGGATAGTTTTTTCTCTTTTAACCTAGGAAGTTGAAATTTTAGAATATTGTTCTGTCCTCCATAAGGATTGCATCTGTTGTAATGCAGTACACACTGTACATGCATCAGAGACATTCAGTTATTGATTGCCTGAATGATTGAGTTACCCCAGAAGAGGAACAGCTTTGTTGGAGCAGTAAAAATACACATATCGGAACGAAAAAAAATACATTTGAAAAGAAATTACATGACATTAACAGCACAATATATGAAGAACAGTAAGGATAAATTTAACTTGCCAAATAGTTTGGATTTCTTTAATTATATCCTTGATTAACCCAGTCATAAGTATGGTTTGTTCCACTCAATAATAAATCTGTAAATATAGCGTGAAATGGTAGAACTAAAAGGCCACCTCTGAGTGCATGAGTTAGCTTACGTGACAGATGTGACGTCAGCAGACCGCGCCCATTAGTTTGAATCATTGTTAATATTCTTAATGCTGATTGTTAGATCTATCATGGTTACAAATGTACTTTGTAGGTTGAATAAACATCCAGAAATTAAATTAATTTGTAGATTGTCTTCTTTATCGAAAGATAAAGTATTAAAAATATTTGTTTGTTTTTTTCCTCGGAGTGCGCGACAAGTTTCAGATTTTCTCACAGAAGAACGGGGGGCCGACTTCCACGGAAGCGGATATATTGAATAATTTTTATTGAACAGCTACAGTCAACAATCACACAAACAACAACAAACAAGCGTAGCTATTTTATATTTTGATGGTAATTCCTGGGGCAATATGTTTTATCTTATTTTTATTAGTCAACAATCCCACAAATATATTATCAACTCAGATAACGACACAATGTAACGACAAAATACAATAACATAAACGCCATTTAGGTTTCCGTGGTTTTAACCATAACAACTACAGAAAACTTGGAATGACGCTAGTAGCGTCCTTAGCAACCAACATAGCAACAGCAGAAACGTGACACTGTAACGACTCTCTTCCGAGAGGTGAAAGATTCATTGTAATAACGAACCAACCAAAGATTATACACAAGAACTGAGCAAAGATTATGAAAACAAAATGTATATTTCACACTAAAAATGTCATCAGAATGCTTTATTAAATTAAAACTATCTTGGAATAAGGCACTTTCCACCGAAAAATGACAGGAGCGGCCGCCATGTTTTTTGTTTTGAGAGGCCCGCATGAAAGAGTCACATGACCTACCAGCGCTCCAATAGAAAAGAATAGGGGGAAAAAAACGTACACATTTCACAATTTTTAGGCCTTTATCATAGAAATGATAGGTTTTGCACTGTGGACAAACGGAGCCTTTTTACGTTTTGACATGAGACTGGGTTGTGACCAGATAAGCGGTAGAAAATGGAAGGATGGATGGATGGATGGACTTGAGGAATTTGAATAGAGGGTTTTTAATAGATTTGCAGTTACTTGAGGATTCATTTCAGTCCCAGTGGACAGAATGATTTCTATACTGAATCTTAACAGTAAAATTGAGGCAGAACTACAATATACTGTATGTACCACAAGAGGTATGCAAGATTTCCTTTATTGTACATGAAGGGTCATATTCATCAGAAGGTCATTTTTTAATAATTAATTTGTGAAGATACAATGCGATCACAACACTGCAAACCATAAAATTATTTTATTAAAATAACCACCTGAACTTATTCTTTAATCTGAAATACAAATTAAGGGGAAACATGAAACAAAACTCCTGTTCTCAATTTTTTTTTCATGATCTAATGAAAGAGTAAACTGAAAGAACTGCAACAAGATATATGTAAAAAAATTATCATTTTATAAATGTTTTTATTGATTAAAACAAGAGAGGTATCCACTGACATGTAATGGCTAAATGGTAAGAAACAGGATAGTCTTAGTAAAAAAAATAAAAAGCCTTACTTTTATTTTCCATGATTCATAAGGGGAAATGGACAAAATATGACAGATTACTTTAGAAGACACAAAGATGGTGATCAACAACTGAAGAACTTACACAATAAAGAGTCCTGATGTGGCCTCCTGTCTCACTAAAGATGAAACCCTGCTTCGTGATGGATGCTCATTATTCAACATAAATAGAAATGTAATCTGCCATTTCTGCCATTTTCCTCTCTGCTTTTGTATGACTCTGTCTCTTCAGACCTCGGGTGGATCTCAAGTGTGTATTTGTTGGTGTGGATCCTAGGCTGATCCCGTCCCTACATGCAAATGAATGCTGAGAGTTCCCAGAGAGCTCTGGCTTTAGGGCCAGCATGGAGGAAGGAAGATAATTGAGCCACAGCTAAACATGCTTCCTCATTTCACTGCTTAACAAACAAAGTGACACAGCAAGCATCTTAGTACGAGCGTCAGAGGGGATTACCTGGACCGACCTTACATTACTAACAACTATAGTCATTATTCATAACAATATTAATGAGAAAGGTGATTGGCAAAGGCAATAGCTTAGGGGATCTGAACTTCAATCAAGATGTGTACCAACTTCAGGGACTAATTGAAGCCGGAACAAGCCAGTCCCCATAAACCCCTAGATCCAGGATTTCCCAGGCTGGATCTGGCACCTCTCTGTTATATTATTGTCCCATATTCATTCATTGTTGTCTGTTTGCAATTCTCTCTATCGCTGTTGAAATTCTATTTAAAAGAGAGTGAGTCAGGGGACACAAATGTAAATGCAATGCAAGTAAGTGAACATCATACTCAGACCAGTTCACTGTGTCAGCATGCAGGCAATGTGTCACATTTAAAAAAAAAAAGAAAGCTGTACCCCTGGCTCTATCTATTTTCACACTCCAACCTATATTCTTATTGCTTTTAATATTTCCTGAAATATTTCCTATATTTATACTTAACAAGGTTGATGAGCTTCAGCTCTTGTCTGATCCACATGTAACTTCATATATGGAGGTCAGCAAAAGGGACCAGGTTTGGAAGGGTATCATAGAATGATACAGGCTGATCCTCCTCACTAATACACAATGGAGCTGATGCCTCATATGTATGTTCGTATGAGTAAATAATTTGTACAAGAAACATTTTTATATGTTAAAAAATGGTGGTGCACCATCCACATAAACTAAATACAAGGAAAATTAATCTCTCCAGCTTCCGATACTTGTCTACAGGCTAAGCCACACAGAGAAAGGGGTGGAAGACAGATGTGAGTGAGAGAAAGCGAGCAACAAAGAATAACCACGACCAGAAACCAAGATTAAGAATGTAATATTTCAGCAAACACAACTAAGCTCTGGACAAATAAGCAGAGTCATAAAAGAAGAACTCAGCACCACTGAAGGCCACAGTGAAACTAACACACAAATTTATAGGGATATATATGCAGTCTGTGACAACATTAATACAGATGAGCGCGTACACCATTATCTCTAACTGTATTCGTATCTGTACAACCAAAATTATCTCTATCTGTATCTGTACCCTGGGGAGGCAGAGTTAAGCTTAACATGGAAATGTGTGTTATTTATTGAATTGGTTTTAATAAATTAAAAGGGAATGATCAGAGGTCACACATTTATCATTTGCTGAAAATAATTTTAAAAAGCCTCAGATTAAGCTATTTATTTTTGATCAGAAGACTAAATTAACTATTTACAGAACAGTCTAAGATTGAGTCACTGCAGACAAACAACACTGTATCTATAAGCCTGTCCAGAGTTAAGTCTTGTGGATGGGCAGCATCAGCTCTTTGTGTAGAAGGGATGAAAGTTGAGCCCCTGTTAAGGCTGCATATAACTCCAGTCGTGGCATTGATTGTTGCTTTTTGAGGACACTGCATGTTGCAGATCGTGCTGGGGTTCATCTGCAGCTGCTGGAGCTCTCCAAAGCGAGGCTTTGCCCATGCAGATATTGGTATGTAGAGGGGTTTTTTTTTTTTTGAGTAAGCTTTCAGTTGTCTTGGATCTCAATGAGTAATCTTCCCTTTTTTTAGAGCTACTCTATTGTGGGCCACTTCAGCCACCACTTCTGAGAAGAGTTCTGCTGTCTTGGCTCCCTGCCTGCTCTTCATGTGTGCAATGGGCTCGGCGTGCAAGGCTGCGTGAACACACTTAAAGACGCTAGTGTTTTAAGAGAAATGTTTTTATTGTGATTCCTTCTTGTGTGTTTGATTTTTAGTTAGTTTGATTGTTTGGTTTTTTTTTGCATTTCTGGTTTGTTCCTTTTTTGTTTTTTGCATGTTCTGCTTGTCCACCGAAAATAATTTTACTGTAGCATGTTTTAATGAACTTTCCCTTTGTTGGACAGATGCTGTGGCCCAAGCTGGAGCTGGAGCCTATTCCTAGTGGCTTTCAGGCATGAGGAGGGACAACCATTCACACACACACAGTCATACCTACGGTCATTTTAGAGTATCCAATTAGCCAAGTTCGAATTTGCATGTCTTTGGACTGTGGGAGGAAGCTGGAGTATCAGAACCCACACAGGCACAGGGAGAACATGCAAACTCCACACAGACAGATCCTGTGCCCAAGCCGGGACTCAAACCCGGAACCGTCCTGTTGTGAAGCAACAGTGATAACCACTGCACCACCGTGCCCAATTGTGTGTGCTTTTCAGTTATTATTATCTTGTGTTTTCATCTAGTTATCTTTGTCACATAAAATTTCATCCTTTTACATAAAGATGTCTCTGGCCTGTGGTATTTTTAAGGAACTTGTACTCTTGTGTATTGTTAAACTGGTTAGACATATTTCCTGGGATGAAACTCCCCTGGTGCCGTTGTTGCCTCTGTTTGTGCTCCGGTGCCTTGTTACACATGTTTCTCTGGACTCTGGGTATGGTGGGGTGAACATCTCCTGCTCTGACTGCAGCAGGGAGGAACTGTCTACTGCGCAAGGACTGTACCCCCTGTGAGTGCTTTGGGATGGTGGACCTGCACTCCAAATCACCTGCTGCACATTGAGGAAATTAAGAGTAGTGGTTCCTGTCAGAGTCTCCAAAAGTCTCCAATAACACCAAAAAAAAAAGTCCCCAGATTTGTTGCTTGTCACTTTTTTTGAAAATAAGTTGCAAGCATGGTCTGAATATAGTGACAAGGTTGGTAAGTTGACAACACTGGGACTGTGGGACTGGGACAGTTAAATGAACCAGTGGTCAGCTGCTCTACAGTACAAGCCAGCCAGCCAGCCAGCATCAAGTCTAAGGCAGTATAAACAAAATCTTAGATGGTTCTGTAAATAGTACATTTAGTCTTCTGTGAAAAAACAATGGTCTTAAGTTTTTTTTATATAGATAATAAATGTAGAAAATTCTGATCAATCCCTTTCAATTTCTTGAAACCATTTCAGCAAATGACGCACTCTTGCATATAAATCACACCCACTTTTCGTTCAAACCACACCCATTTCAAGATTCTCACCTCCTTTAAGTACAGACATTGATCCAGATAATTTTAGTGGTTGTGCAGATACAGATAATGGTGAACTTGCTTCCCTAGGAATAACCATTCTTGCATCATTATTTGCATGTTAATGTTTTAACATCTTGTAATGATAGTGGTGTGATCTTTGGAGGGATCTGGACAAAACAAAGGTTTGTGGTTGAACAAAGTTTGCATGCCGGGATATCTCTGGAGCACCACAAAATATTGTATGTATCTTGTTGCCTTTAACTGGAATTTGTGAGCTCATAGTTCCACAACAAGTTCCGCAAATGTCCAACTGTGAGGTCACAAGTACAATAGGAAGAGCGAGATTAAATAGAATTTTCTCATGAACACTGTGAACACATCCTAATGTGATGGTAACATGGCAGTGCATTCCAATTGTCAGTTATGTGCACCAGTGTTTGTTGTCCCTAGTTTATTGCTGTCCATACCAAAACCACAGCTACCATGTTACACGCAGTTCACAGTGTTGTCATTTGCAAATATCTCATCCTAACTATGCCATACATGATGTGGCAACATGCTTGATTGTTGTACAATGTAACCCAGGATTCATCCATTAGGAAAACACTTCTCAAAAGTGCAACACACCATTGAAGATTGAGATCAGCTTCCCCAAATCAAGAAATTTGTACAGGAAACTTCAATGTTGAAATTCAACAATGAAACAGAGTAAAAGCCTATGTGTGTATCTGTGTATGTATGTGGGCAGCAATTACCTAGTGACGAGGGCTTTGGAGTAGGGGAGTCATCAAGGTTCCAGTTTCATCTGCTTTCCTTCTCTGCTGTCCTCTGCATCAAAGGTTTTTGCTTTTCAAAAAGGAACATAGGTCTTGCTGGGAAGAAAGAGAAAAGGATGTAACTCGTGAGCCATTAGAGCATGATTGACAAGGCCAAGGTAGAGAGGGAGATAGTCACAATAGGACAGCCTCAGCAGGACAAAAAGACATCCACAACAGAATATGTCAGCCTCAGAATGTCTTTTCATACTTGTATTCTTATTTCTGACATCATTTTAAAGAAAATCACACTGCTGCATTGGCAGAGAGGTGATCTGGTGCAGTCAAGAAACAAATGAATACAAGGTCTATGATTAAGCATGTCTAAATCAAACTTCCATCCATCCATCAATCCATTTTCTACCACTTATCCCGTTAAGGGCCGCGTGGGCGGGGGGTGGGGGGGCTGGAGCCTATCCCAGCAGCCTGTGGGTGAGAGGCAGGGTTCACCGTGGACAGTTTTCCAGTCCATCGCAGGGCCAACACATATTGACAGACAACCATTCACACTCACAGCCATGCCGATGGTCAATTTAGAGTATCCAATTAGCCAAGTCCCCATTTGCATGTCTTTAGACTGTGGGAGGAAGCCAGAGTACCCGGAGACAACCCACGCAGGAACAGGGAGAACATGCAAACTCCACACAGAAAGATCCCATGCCCGAACCCGGAACCTTCTTGTTGTGAGGTGACAGTGCTAACTGCCACTGCACCACTGTACCACCCCTTTAAAAAACAGATACTGTTAATTTGTTTTATACCATCAACATCAACAGAATCATGCAAGTGCCCTCATACTTTCTCGGAATGATGGGGCTCCATGGGGAGTATGACATGGTCCACTACCACTGGAAATGTGATCAGTGGGAGTAAATTCCTGTTAATTCGAGTTGAGTTTGAATTCTATTGAAAACCATATATTTATAGGTACAGTTCTTGGTGTAGATGGCCCTTAATACCTACAAATTTAATGGAAAATTGAAATAATGTTGGGGGGTTGACTTCAATTTTAGGAGTTACCACAGTTAATAGTAGCTAGCAACAGTTGTCAAACAACTTTATCAGACATCCACTCATGCTACCTGCAGCATCTGATCTTCGGATGAACCCTGTCCCCATGTAGAAGATTCATGCCTGATACACTTAGTTATACCAAACAATATTTGAGGATGCAGATCCAGAGGGGTCGATAATTTGCTATATACAAGATTTATTCATATTTGTCATTTGAACCAAATTCAGACCTCCATTGTGGTCTGTATTGACAGCAGAGAAACAAGACTGAGGCAAACCAGAGCAGGAGGATCAGGTTCAGAATCGATACTAACTCAATTTCTGTGGCCCTCTAACGATGAAACATTCAGATTGATAGAGATACCATATCCTTATTAACTTTACCTTACATCACATCAGCCTCACATCGATGTTTAGAATGACTTAGCAAGAAGTAAGGTGAGTCCAAAGTTGTTCAACATTAAATGTAAAAAGGACATTGACTCACTAAGCCTCAATAGCCACTTCATAGTGAGCCAACCTTGCAGCTGTATGGTCAATATGATAAATCTTGCAGGCAACATCAAGAGGTTTACTTAGTGTGTGACTTAACATTACCAAGATGTGAAAGTGGTGTTACAGTCGATCTGGTGTGACAGGGAAATTGGGATTGGAGATCACGCAGGCAAAACTGGGGAACCCGAATTCACTGGTATCCTATACCCTTTTTAAAGACAAGTGTATACCTTTCAGTTGACTTGGTAACTTATCTGCTAGTCATAAAATTCTGGCCCCTTGAAGACCTCCATTTTTAGAGTACAGATCAAGTATGGGTCTCAGGCTTCTCACACGATTCTTTATACTACAGTAGCAACCCTTTGGAAAAATAGACATATCAAAGGTACATTAACCAGAAAAGAACCTTGTTGGGCCCTTAGTGTGACAACTCTGGATCTAGGTTTGATTTTAAAATGACAGAATCATTGCTGACAACAAATGGTACACAACTTTTGTCACTTACAGGCTGGATTATTGCAATTCCCTCCTATCAGGCTGCAACATTAAGTCCCTAAAGACTCTTAAGCTCATCCAAAATTACTAGAACTGGGAGAGGAGACTATATCTCTCTTGTACTATCTATGGAATTCAAAATTTTTCCTTTAACATACAAAGCTCTCAACAATCAGGCACCTTCATAGCTGAAGAAGCTCACAGTCCCCTATTATCCAGCTAGAACCCTTCCCTCCAAGGATGGTTACTTGTGGTTCCTAGAGTCTCTAAAAGTAGAATGGGAGCCAGAGCCTTTAGCTATCAGGCTCCCATCCTGTGGAACCATCCCCCAGTTTCAGTCCAAGATGCAGACACCATTTCTATATTTAAGAGCAGACTTAAGATCTTCATTTATGATAAAGCTCATAGTAAGGGCTTCTTAGGCTATCCCTTAGATATGCTGCTATAGACTTAGACTGCTAGGGGATCTACCATGGTGCACTGGGCTTCTCTGTCCTCCTCTTTTCAAATGTGTTACTAACTCTTTTTTTTCTCCGGAGACTTTGTGCTACCCCACTTTCCAGATGCCTGATCGATGATGCTGCTGGTGGAGGCTCTGCAACTCTTATTATTACCTGTTCATGTCCCCATCTGTCCATCATTCTCTTCCCCTTTCTCTAATTCTTTATGTCTGCCCCTCTATTTACTTCTGTATATCTGCCTTTCTCCATTATCTGTCTTTGTCTCTTCCCTGCTCTCCTGCTGTCTTTCCCACCCAACTGGTCAAAGCAGATGGTCGTTGTCCCTGAGCCTGGATCTGCTTGACGTTGCTGCCTATTAAAAGGGTTGTTTTCGTCACCACCGTTGCAGGGTGTGCTCGCTGGAGAATTGTTAGGTGTAAATTCATTGAAGGAGTGTGGTGCTGGACCTGCTGTACTTGTAAAGTGTCATGAGATAACTTTTTATTTGATTTGGTGTTATTCAGATAAAAATGGACTTCATTTGACTACTCAGTTTTTGGTCTGCATAGGCTTTAACATTTAATGTCATTATGAGGTACATTAAAAACTTAGCTGGGAGGGAATTGGGGATTTCAATTAGTCTTTCATGATTTTTTTTGGTTCTATTCAAATACCAAGAAGTGATCACCCATATATTACTATTTCAAAAGGCCAGCACGGGTGAGCGTTTCAGAGTTCATCCCTGGTATTTCTCTGAAATGACACAGTAGTTTGAGAAATGGTGGACAATTTTCCCCCTGCTTTGTCCATCTTGTCTACTGATAACCTACTTGACAAGCCATAAACAGGTGGAAAACAAAGTTATGAGGAAGAGGAAAGGAAATTCAAGGGTAAGTAACCTTATCATTTCAGGATCATTGAGTTATCTAACAAGCTAGCTGAGGGTGTGTTTCCACTGGCTAACTTTGGCTCGGGTCGAGTGGGGTCGGGTCAGTATGGCTTGGTTTACATGCGTTTCCACAAGCACTGGGTACCACGTCAGTGTGGGTGGACTCACCAGCCAGGAGTTCCCCAGCCTAATTTGTGTGTGACGCAACAACAATAATGGACAACATGGAGGCAGCATTATACCTGTTGCTCAGTCAGTGGTATTTGCTTAAACTAAAAGTAAGGGATGACAGACAAGCAAGGCTTCAAGCGGTGAAACAGAACACCAAAGAAAGGTATATGAATTTACCAAGTGATCAACCAGTATTCCTCTGAGGCCAAGATGATTAAAAAGTAGAAAGCAAAAGTGGGTAAATTACCCAATCAGTGCCCCGCTACGTGTTCATGTCACATCTTAGTCCCCAGTTTGCTTGCTTGGAACCCCAGTGGAGCAAGGACCAAAATGTTAACGGTTTATACCGTGTTGGGGCCAGTGACAACGGGGCCAAACTGACCCCACCTGAGCCGAAGTGAGCCAGAGGGAACGCGTCCTTACTATATGAGGCCCCACTGTTACTAATGTTGGTTAACTACCTGAAGCATCCTTAGACTTGTTGACAGACTCAAGGCATATTTGCTTGAGATCAGAGAGAGATTGGTCGTTTTGTCTGGTAAATGGTAACCTTGTGAAAGGATAGTTAGTATTTCAGAGTGATTTTGCTCACTTAATGATAATTTGCTCACTTAATAATATTTAAATGATTAGTGTAGGATAATTTTAGGCACTCACTGCCACAATGTCCCCTCATTTTATTGTCTATTATAAGAACTAGGACACATCTAGCTGCAGAACTTTGATATGTGCAATTCTCATGACATTTGTATGCATGGTTTCTTCATTGTGTACTTAGTGTCGACTAATTTTGTTTGAGTGCATGACTTTTTCCGACATCCTGAGCTTGGTGCATTAGTGACAGATAACACTTGGTTAGAATTGGGGGAAATTGTTGTTTGAGAAAGAAATTATAACTCTCAGGAGGTCTACTATTCCCTCCTTGAAGTGACTGCACTCTCCCCGCCTGTGACAAGTTCGTTAATGCTACCCATTTTTATCCTAATGTCCATATTACCATTTTATCATTTCAGATTAGCTTTAATCTGCTCATTCATTTAGGCAGTTGAAAACTGTTGTTTGTTTAGTTGTTGACTTTGTTACTGCTCTATGCCTCATAACTAGTCTTTTTCTCTAATGATTATGATATGGCCACGAGAAATTGACTGCAAATCCTGAAGACTTAAAATTATTAAAATTTTGGCCCTGTAATGTGTACATTCATTTTATGTAATGCAAAATATCAGCTAAATGTTTGTGACTTGTCAGATTTCTAGTCAAATGTGTTTCAGTGTTATATGTGTATTTTAGATCCCAAATGGTGGACCAACTGGGCTGTATCTTAATTTAGCATTAGCATTGTTGCTCAGAATCAGTATCAGAATATTTTATTCATCCCCAAAGGAAATTCCGTTTGTAACAGTGCTCCACTCAACAACAACAAACACAGGATGAAGAGAGAACAAGGCTATGCAAATAGTCAAGTCAAGTCAATTTTATTTATATAGCGCCAAATCAAAACAATAGTTATGTCATGACACTTTACAGGTAGAGCAGGTCTCGTACCACACTCCTTCAATGAATTTACACCCAACAATTCTCCATGAGCAAGCACATGAGAGGGTGTCTGCATCCCGGACCGAAACTGGGAGACGGTTCCACAGGTGGGGAGCCTGATAGCTGAAGGCTCTGACTCCCATTCTACTTTTAGAAACTCTAAGAACCATAAGTAACCCTGCATCCTAGGAGTGAAGGGTTCTGGCTGGATAATAGGGGACTATGAGCTCTGTCAGATATGAAGGTGCCTGACTGTTGAGGACTTTATATGTTAGAAGGAGAATTTTGAATTCTATTCTGAATTTGATAGGGAGCCAATGCAGAGAAGCCAGTACAGGAGAGACACGGTCTCTTCTACTAGTTCTCGTCAACATGAGGGCAGCAGCGTTTTGGACCAGCTGGAGAGTCTTTAGGGACTTACTGGTGCAGCCTGATAGGAAGGAATTGCAGTAATCCAGACTGGAAGTGACAAAGGCATGGACTAATTTTTCTGCATCTTTTTGAGACAGGATGTGGCTGATCTTAGCAATGTTTCGTAAATGAAAGAAAGCAGTCCTTAAAATTTGCTTAATGTGGGAGTTAAAGGACAGATCCTGATAGAAGAGAACTCCTAGGTTCCTTATGGTCATGCTGGGGGCCAAGGTAATGCCTTCCAGGGTACGTATCTCAGTGGATGTCTCTAAGAAGTTTTGGGCCCAGGAAAATAACTTCAGTTTTATCAGAGTTTAATAAAAGGAAATTATGGGGTTAGGGTTTAGGGTTATCATCCAAGATTTTATCACCTTTAGACAGGCCTCCAATCTACTCAGCTGATTTGTTTCATGTGGATGCATTGATAAGTACAGCTGTGTGTCGTCTGCATAGCAGTGAAAATTAATAGAGTGTTTCCTAATAATGTGACCTAGAGGAAGCAGGTATAGGGTGAAGAGGATTGGTCCAAGCATAGACCCTTGTGGAACACCATAAGTGACTGCAGTGGTTTCCAAAGGTTTATCATTAGTTAGTACAAACTGAAATCGACCAAGTAAATATGACCTAAACCAATTTAGTGCAGTTCCTTTAATGCCAATGACATGTTCTAGTCTCTGCAGAAGGATACCATTGACCACCAGGTCAATGGTATCAAAAGCTGCACTGAGATCTAATAGGACCAGCACAGAGACCAGTCCCTTATCTGATGTCAGTAGGAGGTCACTGGTAACTTTGACTTGTGCTGTTTCTGTGCTATGATGAATCCTGAAACCTGACTGGAAATCCTCTAATAGGCTGTTCCTGTGGAGAAAGTCACAGAGCTGTTTAGCAACTGTTTCTCCAGGATTTTGGAGAGAAATGGAAGATTTGATATTGGTCTGTAGTTGGCCAAAACCTCTGGATCCAGGGTTGCTTTTTTGAGAAGGGCTCTAATTACTGCTACTTTAAAGGACTGTGGGACATAACCAGATAACAGCGACACATTGAGCATGTCCAAGAGAGATGTGCGAACAAGGGATACAGAGTCCTTAAGCAGCTTAGGTGGAATGAGGTCGAGAAGACGTGGACGGTTTAGAGGAGGAAATTATTGCACGAAGCTCATGACGGCTCACAGTAGAAAAACTATCAAAATTTATGTCTGATTCTACAGCTGCCTCTAAGAGGCAGAGGTTATAGGTGCCATGTTGTCAGCTGATGCAAGGAGGAGATGAATTTTTCTCTAATAAGGAGAATTCTGTCACTAAAGAAGTCCATGAAATCTTTGCTGCCCAGGGAAAAAGGAATGCTTGGTTCAATAGCGCTGTGGCTCTCTGTCAGTCTGGCTACAGTGCTGAAGAGGAACCTGGGGTTGTTCTTCCACTCCTTGATTAATGCCGAGTAGTAGGCTGCTCTAGCTTTACGAAGGGCTTTCTTATAACTTTTAAGGCTTTCTTGCCAGATTATATGTGACTCCTCAAGTTTGGAGGAGCATCAAATTCTCTCGAGTTTCTGGGTTTTTTGTTTAAGCTGTCTGGTTTCAGAATTGTACCAAGGTTTTTGAGGTGGGTGGTCTGAGTCTGTTGGTCTGTGTAGTCCTGTGTTGGACCAGGAGCTGATGGAGGGGGTGGGTGATGTTTTCCAGGATGCATTTCAGGAGCATCCGTCTCTCCATCACTGTCTCTAAGGAGTCCAGTTGCCCCCCCCCCCCACCACCACCACATCACCAGCTTTGCGGATGAGTCTATTGAGTCTGTTTGCATCTGCAGCCCTCAGTCTGCTGCCCCAGCACACCACAGCCAACAGACTCAGACACTCGAAACCAAAGACTCATGGAACATCCTCAGCATCATCCTGCAGATGTTGAAGGACCTGAGACTCCTCAGGATGTAAAGGCAGCTCTGTCCTCTCAATACAGCACTTCAATGTTCCGAGCCCAGTCCAGTTTATTGTCTATGTGGACTCCCAGATATTTATAGTCCTCCACAGTGTCCACGTTGACCCCTTGGATGGAAACAGGGGTCACAGGAGACTTGTTCCTCCTCAGGTCTACTACTAGTTCCTTAGACTTTGCCTGATAGAGCTGCAGATGGTTCAGCTTGAGGAAAACAAAATGTATTATTGCAAAAGTCACAAGATGTGATAAGATGTACAGTAAAATCACCCCACCTCTGTCACCCACTGAGAAGAACCGTCTCAACACCGGAATGTCTGACGCGGGGAGGAAGTCCTATCCACTTCCTGACCAAAACCCTGAAACCTTCACTACCACCTTCTGGGACTTCACACCTACATCTGCCTGGGTCCCTCTGATGTCTCCCACCCATTGTCACTGCAGACACCCCCCATTGCTTCCCTTCTGTCTTTATTTACATTTCACTCAGGGCACCAACAGTAAGAAATCAACATCCTGAAGCCAAATGTTCCTCAGTTTCCCTTTTGATTTCATTCGGACCCTTTGATGTGACAGTATAAGAGAAAGTCCACAACAAATGTTCGGGGTTAACTCACGTACGAGGACACAGTCTCTGTAGGTCAGTTCACCAGCTTGTCGGCTCGCTTTTATTAAAACCTCCTCAACCTCACAGCAACCTTGGGTCTGTAGAATTTATCTACGAATTTCTTCAACAAAGATTTTATCGACAAATTTCTACAACAAGCTCACACCATGAGACAAAGTCCTCCACCACAGCCCTGTACTCGGTCTCCTCACCCCTGCTGATACATCCAACCATGGCCGAGTAATCAGAGAACTTCTGAAGGTGGCAGGACAGTGATTGATAGCTAAAGTCCGTGGTGTCAAGGGTGAAGAAGAAAGGAGAGAGAGCCGTTCCTTGAGGTGCCCCAGTGTGACTCTATCAGACACACAGCTCTGCAGGTGCACATACTGTGGTATGCCAGTCAGGCAATAATCCAGGACACAAGTGGGGCTTCAACCTGCATTTCCATCAGCTTCTCACCCAGCAGAGCCAGCCTGATGTTGTCAAAGGCACTGTAGAAATCAAAAAATATGATCCTCACAGTGCTGGCTGGCTGGTCCAGGTGAGTGTAGACTCGGTTCAGCAGGTAGATGATGGCGTCATGTACTCCCAGGTGAGGCTGGTAGGTGAACTGGAGGGGTCCAGGGATGCGGTGACCATGGGCCGGAGCTGATCCAGAATCAGGCGCTCCAGGGTCTTCACGACGAGGGACGTCAGTGCCACTGGTCTGTAGTCCTTACTGCTCCTGGGATGGGGCATCTTCAGGACCGGAACCATCACACAGACCCACTGGAGGCTGAGACTCATACCCCTTTCACACTGTAAAACGCATGTCAACATGAGTTTTTGTACCCACGTTTGCTCGGCTTTAGGGTGCATTCAAGCTTCCATCAGACGCAGGTCTGTTCTCCCGCTGTGAGGGCTGTGTGCCTGTGTTTTTCTCTCTCATACGTCATTGCTCTGGCAACGTCATCATGCGCAGTGTCTCAAAATGCCGGTGATGTTCCCATAAATCACAGTGTCATGTATGGTTCCAGAAATCTGCCGCCGGATCTCCTCTTCACCCCAGATGGCGAGCAGCTCGTGGACCTCACGATCTTGCCAGTGTGCTGCCATAATTGATAAAAAAGATGTGCAAGATCACTATACAAGTTCTTTAGAAACACGGTCACGCTTGCGCAATTCCCGTTAGGGTTCCCCAGTTGGTGGGAGTTCCCAAGCATGACATAGATTTATTCAAGTAAGATCATACACATGTAAATTGTTACAAAAAAATGAGTGCAATAGAGTCTCAGGGACATCAATAGGAAGACTGATCTTATGGCAGAGGCCAAAACTTTATTGAGAGATGAGTGAGCAGCTCTCGCAGGAGATCAAAAGGCGCTGGTCGGGGACAGACTGATGGGGTTTGAACTGGTGCCACTGTGTCGTATCTATTGAAAAACAGATTCAGTTTGTTAGCCCTGTCCATGCTGCCCTCAACATCCCCGCTGCCTTTAGGTCTGTAGACGGTGATGGTGTTCATGCCACCCCAGACTTCCCGCATATTATTTTTCTGGAGTTTGGACTCTAGCTTCCTACTCTAGTTCTCCTTGGCCTCCCTGATTTTTAACTTCAGGTCCCCCTGAATGATCCTCAGCTCCTCCCTGTTGCCATCTCTGAATGCTCTATTCTTATCATTCAGGGTGGCTTTGATGTCCTTTGTTGCCCAGGGTTTGTTGTTTGGGTAAAATCTCACAGCCCTTCTTGGGACGTTGGAGTCCACACAGAAATTGATGTAATCAGTGAGTCTGTCAATGTCGTGTCCACGTGGCTCACAGAGTACGTCCCAGTCAGTGACTTCATAACAGCCCTGCAGTGTCTGGTAGGCCTCCTCAGACCACTTCTGAACAATGCTAATGGTCACAGGATGCCTCCTCACCAGGGGCACAGGTGGGCCTGGTTGTGGTCCGATCTTCCTAAGGGGGGGAGGGATGAGGAGCTGTATGCCTCATTAATGTTAGCATACAGCATGTCCAAAGTTTTCCCCTCCCTAGTTGGACAGTCCACATACTAACTGAATGCTGCCAGGGTTTTGTCCATGTTGACGTGATTAAAAATTCCCTGAGATGGTGGTGAAGGCCCTGGGGTGAGACGTCTGTAGCTCCAAGACTGGATGACGTCACATGCTGTTGGCGGGTTGGTGGACGGGGTGATGGAAACCGTTACAACGATGGTGTGTGAGATGTCCCACAGCATGAAATATGGGTGCAGTCCAACGGCGAACAGTTCAAGGTCCAAGCCACATATCCATTTTGTGTGATATTACCAGGATGACACCACTTCTTGTTAATGAGAACAGCAAGCCCACTTGTCACAAGTGATGAAATCCCAGTCGGCCAGTACAGTCTGGAACCCTACCGTTTTTTTCTGGAACATCCTGGTGAAGCCATATCTCCATACAGTACATGACACTGCACACACAATACCCCTGTTGATTCCTGGCTAGCGCCGTTAGCTCATCCATCTTGTTCCCCAGCGACCTCAAGTTTCCCATGATGAAAGAGGGGAGACACAGTTGATTTCTCCTCCTCTCCAGGAGCTTCTGTCGACACCATTTTCTCTGTCGCTTAGTTCTTCCTCCTCAGCCATGGTATGTTCTCCTCTGGACTTCAGCAGGAATGTCAGACAACTCAATCTCCATGTTGGCTGGCATGAGCATGATCAGCTGATCACTGGAGTACACAAATCGTCCATGGAGTTGCTGGGCAACGGAGAAGTCGCCGCACAAAAGTGTCAAAAAAATTATGTAAAAAACGACCAAAACTCTCTCTTCCAGCATCTTTAGAGAGGGCCCGTAACTACCAAGTTAAATCAAGGAAAGAAAGGAAGAAAAACAATGGAAACAAAAACAAAAGTTTAGACAGAGGTATGTAACTGAGTTTTGTTAGGGTTCAGAGCTCTATTTTAAATTCAAGTGCAGCACAAAATGTGACTGGTAAATATCATAATGGAATTTACTGAGACGGGGTCACGGGGTTACGCAGCAGATAAAATAAAGTTGTTATAACTGGATTCATCAGAGGTGAGGGGGAGCTGTCAGGCTTAAGAAGGAGGCTTACAGGTTATGGTTGTCTGTGGGTCTCCAGAGGCAACCAACCGGTACTGGCAGGCTAAGCGGTGTGCAGCCATGGTGGTCACCAATGCAAAAACTAGGGTGTGGGTGGAGTTCAGTGAGGCCATGGACAATGACTATCTGTTGGCTCCGAAAAGGTTCTGGCAAACCATCCATCACCTCGGGGGGGGGGGGGGGGGGGGCGCAAACTTGCCCACACTGTTTGCCATGTCAGTGTTTGAACTATATTGGAGATTTTAAAAAAAATGTTGTTTTGTATCCTTTTCGAAAACTAAAGATTTAGTAGATTTAGAAGATCTGCTCTCAGAATGCAGGTCTTTTAGTGATTCCAAGTATCTCTAAAAACAGACTGGGAGGTAGAGCCTTCAGTTACCGTGCTCCTTTACTATGGAACCAGCTCTCTCCATGGGTCAGAGAGGCAGACACTCTGACTTCTTTTAAGTCCAGGCTTAAGACTTTCCTTTTTGACAGAGCTTTCAGTTAGGACTGGTTCAGGTAGCTCTGAACCATTTACAGCTATGCTGCTATAGGCTTAGACTGGTGGGGGACACATCAGGTTACATCCCCTCTCCTCTCCGCACATTTTGGAACTGTCTTTACCATTACTTGTTGCACTTTGTAGTTTGGACTTGGTGTTTCGCAGTCTCTCTGTGTTTACACAAATCCACCGGAGCTCCATCTTTCTGCTCCAACCGCCGCCTGCATCGCCCCCCCCCTTTTTTCGCCTGCTGTTACACCGGCCTGCACTCTCCTCCCATGAACCAGTCAGCCATCCAGTCCCCCATCAAGCTGGCTTGCTGTCCCTGCCTCCCCTTCCAGAGGCTTCCTTCTTCAACTGTTATTAACATGTCCATGTTTCCCAAATTTTGTATCATAAACTGTTTTCTTCTCTGTAACAACATCTACTGCACATCTGTCTGTCCTGGGTGAGGGATCCCTCCTCTGTTGCTCACCCTGAAGTTTCTCAGATTTTTCCCTGTTAAAAGGGTTTTCTATGGAGTTTTTCCTCAGTCGATGTGAGGGTCTAAGGGCAGAGGATGTTGTTATGATGCCATGTAAAGCCCTTTGAGACAAACTGTTTGTGAAAACGAGCTATATAAATAAAATTGCCTTGCCTTGCCTAACCACCTGCACCTGTCAGAGCAGTGAGGTCTTCTGGGAAATGTAATGTGAGTGCCAGCCATTTTGTTTGGGTTGTAGTAGCCCTCTATCACCTGCCCCCTTGAGATGGCACCACCACAGCCAACCTCAGACACAGAAGTGGGTCCTTTAGCTGATGAACAACTGTATACTGACAAGAAACATCCCAAAGATCTAGAGGAAAACCAAAATCATCGTTCTTCTAAAACCTGGTAAGGATCCTGCACATACAAAAATCTTCCGCCCAATCTCCCTGCTCTACCACCTGTACAAGCTGTTTGAGCACCTGATCCTCAACAGTCCCACCCCAGTCGTCGAACCAGCCCTCAACCCTCAACAGGCTGGATTCTGACCTGGCAAATCCACAACAGGTCAACTCCTGAATTTCACACAGCACATTGAAGACGGGTTCCAGAAAGGACTGGTGACAGGAGCTGTCTTTGTTGATCTGTCTGCCATGTATAATACTGTGAACCACTGCCTCCTCCTAAAGAAGATCCCAAAGACCTGGCACTAACAGACCTTATCAGAGCCCTCCTGATAGATAAGCACTTCTATGCTGCCCTTAACAATAAGCAAAGTCCCTGAGGATGACAATGGAACGGCTTGCCTCAAGGTAGTGTGCTGGGTCCACTGCAATATAACATTGACACCAATGACCAGCCAATGGACCAGAGCACTGAGCAGTTCATATACACTGATGACCTCTGTGTAACATGCCAAGAGAGTGCGTTTGAAGCTGTAGAAGTGAATCTCACCTCAGCCCTTGATGAAATACTACTCTACTATGAGCGCAACCACCTACATGCAAACCCTGCAAAGACCTAAGCCTGCTCGTTCCATCTCAAGAAACAGACCCCTTAACATCACAAGGTCTGGAACATCTCTTGAGAACGGCAACAACTCTGTCTATCCTGGTGTACCACTGGATCACACTCTTCCCCACGAGGAACAAAACTTAATTATTTTACTTCTCAAAACCTTCTTCAAACTTTCCCCAAGTAAACACAAGAGCACAGGCATACGTATTTTGTGGCCGTTGCTATTGATATGATATTCTGCTCTGGCCCAATTCATCTGGTGCATTAGCCAATCAACGCAGAGGCAGAGGGGATACTCTCACTTCCTGGCTTGAAGGCCCTCTCACTTCCTGGTCGTTCCCTTCTTCCTCTGCTTTCCGTGCGGTGGTCCATAGGGGTTTAGGTGAAGAGCTCCACTGGTTAACCATAAGTACTTTAAAAACTCAGGTATGGACTTAATGTTCTCTTATACAGCCAAAACAATAGCCTGCCAGACTAGATATTGAGTGTTTTACCTGTCCATGTTCGTAGCGCATCCTGTACGCATCATCGGCGAACCACAGACGCTCTGGGTGGCATGGAGTTGGCAGAACCTCCTTGACTTTCTCCTCTCCAGGAGAAAGCCCACTGAATGCTGGATGCTATGCTAATTACAGGAACACTGCTGCTTCTCTGGTTGCTTCGGTGGCTGCTGCGCCTAACTGCTTCATCTGGCTGTTTTGCCTGTGCTTTATGTATGGTGGCTGTTCGGAGCGGGACTGCCTGTCACCTTGCTTGTAGGCTATAGGCGCAGTGCATGCCGCCCTCTGCTTCACTTGCCGCTGTCCGCTTTGTTCATTCCTGTGACTTTTTTCAAGTTGCTCAACCCTCCCAGTCTTTTTCCCCCGAACGACCGGCTTTAGCCACAGCTGATCTGTCAGGATTTTGTGTGTGTTTGTGCGGACGAGTGTGGGATTTGTGAGGAGTGAGAGCATGAATGATTGGCCATACACCCAACCGGCTGTGTGTGAATGAGCGTGAGAGGATGCGTGGGGTTATTATTATATTAAACATGTTTTTTTTTCTGTGAGTGTATTGTATATTCCAGTTGGAATTCCTTGGTTGGTCATTCATTTTTATTTTTCATGCTAATTTAATAATTTCATCCATTTGATTTAGTATCTCTGGCCAGACACCCTGTTTCTTTGCTTACTCATTTTTGTTTTTTTTATTTTATGTAACAATGAAGAAAGAGTTTAAGAATTTTTGTTTCCTAATTGCTATTTGAGTTTCAGCCTGATGCTGTTAATGTTTTGTGATTATTGGTAATAATTGGCAATCAGCAGGTTCCCCTACATCCGGAAAGCCGCAACCTCACAGCCTTTGTGACCCATATGGGGGTTTTCCGTTACACCCGCATGCCCTTCGGCCTCAGCTCTGCACCCAGCTGCTTTCAAAAAATCATGGTCACCATCTTTGCTGGCATCCCGGGCGTGGTCGTATACCTCGATGACATTGTGGTGCATGGACCAACATCTGCCCTGCATGATGAGCGCCTTTCCAGAGTGCTTGAAGTGCTCGCCCACCACAACCTCACTCTGAATGCAGAGAAATGCGTCTTGGCAGTGCCCGCCATTGAGTTTGTGGGGTTCCGTCTAACACCAGCTGGCCTGAGCCCCCTCCACTCAAATGTTGACGCTGTCCTGCGCCTGCCTGAGCCCTCTTGCCCCGCGCAGCTATCATCATTCCTGGGGATGACTGCCTATTACCTGCGCTTCCTTCCCCACTATTCCGAGACCACCTCGCCGCTGCGCGCTCTCCTCAAGCAGGATGCAGCTTGGTCCTGGACCCCGGCGTGCTCGACGGCAGTTCGCCACCTGAAGTCGCAGCTTACTCCACCCCCCCCCCCCCGCGTGCCCACTTTGACCTGCAGAGCCCCACGTTTGTGACCTGCGATGCAACACCGCGGTGGGTACCGTCCTGTCCCAACTTCAACATGGGGTGGAGCGCCCAGTGGCGTTTGCTTCACGGTCGCTTACGCAGGCTGAGCAAAAATACTCGGTGGGGGAGAGGGAGGCTCTAGCCTGCGTCTGGGCATGCAAAAGGTGGCATATGTATTTGTATGGGTGGCGTTTTACATTATGAACAGACCATCAGGCCCTCACATCTCTGCTAGTCACGACTGGATCAGGGCACAGGCCGGTGCGCCTCTACCGGTGGTCTGAGAGGCTTCAGGCATATGATTTCACCACGCAGTTTACACCCGGCAGGGAGAACGTTGTGGCGGACTTACTTTCAAGAGCCATGCCCAGCACCATGCCGGACATCACACAAGACCCCTTGGAGCCTGAACTGGTCCTGATGCTGCACACACTCCTCCAGGCGGCTGTTTCCCTGCAGGAGCTTGAAGCAGCATCAGCACAGGACCCCATGTTCACCCATCTCTGTACTTTCATTAGAGAGGGATGGCCCGCCAGAGTGCCAGAAGAACTGGCGCCATTTCACCGTGTCAGAGACGACCTCTCCTGCTGGAACGGTGTCTGTGTGGCTAGGGGGCTGTGCACAGTGATCCCAGGTGCCTTGAGGGCACGCATCCTGGCTATGGTCCATAAGGGCCATCTGGGCGTCGTGAAAGTCAAACAACGCTGCAGGGGCCTGGTCTGGTGGCCAGGCATCGACAGGGATGTGGAGGTAATGGTGAAAGACTGTACAGCTTGCCTCACCAGTGGTAAGACTGGCCCTCCTCAGGTTCCCCCTTTGCAGCCCTTGCCGTGGCCACCTACACCATGGACTCATATCCAGTTGGATATCTGCGGTGAACTTCGTGGCATCCCTCAGCATCAGCGCTTCCTCTTGGTGGCCTACGACCTCCACTCCAAATGGCCTGAGGTGCTGCCTGTCGGGTCTGTCACCACCAGGGTGGTCACGGATTTCCTCTCCTCGCTGTTTTCCCGCTGAGGTGTGCCTGACGTCATCACAACTGATAACGGGCCCCAGTTCATCTCGGCTGACTTTGCAGCCTTCATGGGGGAGAGGGGGATTAAACACATTCGAACTGCCTTATATCACCCCCAGGCCAACTGTGGTGTGGAGAGGTTTAATCAGACCCTCAAAAACGGGCTGAGGGCACACCTAGCAGACCGCCTACCGTTCTTATCGGCCCTACAGAGCACTTTGCTTCATTATAGAGCAACAGCACATGCCACGACAGGTAATTCCCCAGCTCGTCTAATGCTTGGACGTGAACTGCAGCTTCCCTTAGACTGTCTGCGCCCTCCAATGAGAGGCTGTCCTGCAGTGACAGTTGCCCCCGGAGAGAAAGTGGCAGAGCAGCAACGCCGGATGGGGGAGCGGTTTGACAGATGGCATCGTGTGAAACGCCCTTTACTCACAGTGTCAGACTGGGTTCGGATCCGTCGACCCAATCGGTCCCACAAGCTGCTTACATTTTGGTCAGCACCACAGCAGATCACAGCTCGACTGGGACCAGCCACATTCCGACTGGCCGATGGCTCACGTTGGCACTCCAGCCGCCTGAGGCAAGTGGCACCGCTCACAACTCCGCTCAATACTGATCACGCAGTCGACACTGACGTGCACCCCATGGATGGGGAGGGAGACTTTCCTGCGGCAGGGCCAGGGATCCCGGCTGCAAATCCTCTTGGACCAGATCCATCGGTTGAGCCTCTGCAGCTGGAGCCTCGTCCTGCTCGGGCTCGCCAGAGGCCCCCTTACCTCAAGGACTATGTTACGGACTTTTGATACCCTAGACTAGGGCACAGTCTGTATGTGGCAGAATAATCCACAAGGCTGTGCAGGGGAAACCGGCAGTCTACCTGGTTTGCCGAGTTAGGTTGGCTATGTCCAGGCCATGACAATGTTTTATTGCACTTTGTTCTGTTCTTTTCCGGGGGGGGGGGGGGGGGGGGGTAAATGTGGCATATAGCCATATTTCTGTGTGATGGCAGGGTGTGACCGCTGGGCGTCACTGTAGTGTGAGGAGGTGTGTGTGTAGACAGCGATACAGGTACATGTGTTCTGACAATAAACATGCAGTAAGCATACAGTCGTTGTCCGCTAATTATTAGACATAACACACACCACGCCGGCCCTCCTCACAACCGTTCACCTTACAGTTTCCACCTTGTTTAATAAATCCTTTTCTATTGCACCTTCAACCCGCCTCCGATTTAAGCTTTTGGGTCCTCCACTACAACCCCCGGTTTCATACCATCACAGTAATCCACTGGCCCAACGAAATGGATCCAGCGAAATCGGACAGGATGTCAGAGGCCATCTCCAACCAAGGAGCCCTGTTGGGACAGCACGAAGGCATGTTACGTAGCGTAGCTGGCTCCCTGGATGAACTCTCTCATCAGGTGGTTCAACTTCACACTCGGCTCAGTGAACTTTCACTACAGCTCCCTTCAGCTTCCCCTGTGAGTACTCCTGCTGCCTCAGATCCTGCTTCTTTCTCTCATACCCCCCAACCGTGTAGAGAACCTTTTGTGTCTCCACCAGAGCCTTACACTGGGGATTTTGGGTCCTGTGGGCGATTCCTCTTTAACTGCAAGTTAGTGTTTAGGCTACAGCCCTCCAGTTATTCATCTGATGAGGCAAAAATAGCATATATGGTCAATCTGCTCAGGGGTAATGCAGCTAAATGGGCCACTGCTCTTTGGGAGGGGGGCTCGCCTGTGTTGAGTTCTTTTTCTCAATTTAAGTCCCATTTTCGCAAGGTGTTTGACCACCCCCTTCAGGGTCAGGAGGCTGTGAAACGTTTGTTGTCCCTCAATCAGGGTTCACAAACAGTAGCCTCATATTCAGTACAGTTGCAGATTCTAGCCTATGAGTGTGGGTGGGATAACCAGGCTCTCAAGGCCATCTTTCTGAAGGGACTGTCTGAGAGTCTGAAAGATGAATTGGCAACTCGGGATGAACCTACCTCTCTCGAGGATCTAATATCAGTCAGCATTAGGCTAGATAATAGGTTAAGAGAGAGGGTCAGAGAGAGAGCAGCAAGTCATGGCAGGAGGGCTCCCTCTGCTGGCCGGTTTCACTCCCTTGAGAGGCTTCATTCTGCCCCATCCTCTCCCTTTCCTCGGATGCCCCCTGCTGTCTCGGAGGAACCCATGCAGCTCGGAAAGACTCAGCTGAGTTCCAAGGAGAGACCGCGACACAACGATAAGAGAGGAGACAACCCCTGTCCAACATGCGCTCATTTGCCAAAAGAGCAGACTCATCACTAGAGGAGAGTTTAGTGGTGAGTCAGACCTCTTCTACTGGTAACTCTCCATCAAGAATCTCATTCCCATCCACCCTTTTATGGTCCCAAGACTCTGCTCAGGCTCAGGTTGTTTTGGACTCTTTTGGACTCTGGGGCAGATAATAATTTTGTTCACGATGGTTTCATCAAGGAACACAATATCCCCCTAGAGCCATTGCCACACCCCAAGAGAGTTAATGCTCTTGATGGACGTCTCATTTCCCTGGTCACACACCAAACCATACCCCTCACACTTATCCTTTCTGGTAATCACCGTGAACAAATTCATTTTTTTGTAATTCCCTTACCTCATTCCCCTCTGGTCCTTGGTCTCCCCTGGCTAAGACAGCACAATCCCCACATAAACTGGTCTAATTCCACCATTATAAACTGGAGCACAAGTTGTCATTCGATATGTCTTCAGTCAGCCATTCCCAGCTCCAGGCCCTCTAGCATCATCCCAACTCCTCCTGACTTATCCAACGTCCCTCAAACCTATCATGACCTGGCTCCTGTGTTCAGTAAAGACTTGGCACGCTCCCTACCCCCCCACCGACCCTATGATTGTGACATCAATCTCCTCCCGGGTGCTCCTCTTCCCTCCAGTCGTCTGTACAACCTGTCACGTCCTGAGAAGGAGGCAATGGAGACTTTTTTAAAGGAGTCCCTCGCCGCTGGCCTGATCCGTCCCTCGTCATCCCCTGTTGGTGCAGGATTCTTTTTTGTTAAGAAGAAGGACAACTCTCTCAGGCCATGCATTGATTTCCGTAGTCTCAATGAGATCACCATCAAGGACAAGTCCCCACTTCCATTAATTGATCCCTCGTTTGAACCACTCTGCCATGCACAGGTTTTCACTAAGTCGGACCTCTGCAACGCATACCACCTCATCAGAATTCGGGAGGGAGACGAGTGGAAGACGGCCTTCAACACACCCCTGGGGCACTTTGAGTACTTAGTAATGCCATTTGGGCTCACTAATGCCCCAGCTGTCTTCAAGAGCCTCGTGAATGACATCCTGAGAGACATGCTGCACAGGTTTGTCTTTGTCTACCTGGATGACATTCTCATTTTTTCCCGCACCCGCAAGGAACATGAACAACATGTTCGCCTGGTCCTTCAGCGCCTTATGGAGAATCGCCTTTTCTTTAAGCCAGAGAAGTGCGACTTCCATTCCCCCTCGGTAAGCTTCCTTGGCTACATTATTAAGGCTGGCCAGCTTCGCCCTAACCCTGGGAAGATTCAGGCCGTGGCTGAGTGGCCCACCCCCACATCCCGAAAGGAGCTTCAACGCTTCCTGGGCTTTGCCAATTTCTATCAGCGGTTCATCAGGGACAACAGCAAAGTGGCCTCCCCTCTCAATAGTCTCACCTCCATCAACACACCCTTTGTCTGGACCAAGGAGGCAGACGACGCCTTCAGCAAACTGAAGGAGCTGTTCACCAAGGCGCCTGTCCTCCTACACCCTAACCCCTCCTTGCAGTTGGTGGAGGAGGTGGATGCTTCTGAGACAGGAGTGGGAGCCGTCCTTTCCCAACGCAGCCCCCAGACCCAAAAGCTGCATCCCTGCGCCTTCTTTTCCCGACGTCTTTCTCAAGCTGAGAAGAACTACGACATGGGCAAACGGGAGCTGCTGGCCGTGGTCACTCTTCAAGAGTGGAGGCACTGGCTCGAAGGATCTGAAGTCCCCTTCCTCATTTGGACTGACCATAAGAACCTTTCCTATCTCCGCTCAGCGTGACGATTAAACCCCTGCCAGGCTAGGTGGGCTCTCTTTCTCAGCCGGTTCAATTTCACCCTTTCTTACCGTCCCAGATCCAAGAACACAAAACCAGATGCCCTCTACAGAGTATTTTCTTCCCCCTCGGAGTGCACAGAGCCAGCACCTATTGTCCCCCCCCTCTTGTATCCTTGGAGCGGCAAGATGGGAGGTTGAGAGAGCGGTTAAAGAGGCCCAAAAGGAGCATCCTGATCCAGGTTCGGGGCCTCCTAACCGGCTTTATGTACCTGAGTCCACCCGCTCTCAGGTTCTACAGTGGGGTCACTCATCAAAGCTCACGTGTCACCCTGGAGCGAATAGGACTCTCCTTTTCCTCCAGCAGAACTTTTGGTGGCCCAACATGGCCCGGGACACTCGTGAGTTTGTGGCTGCCTGCTCAGTTTTTGCCAGAGGGAAGGCTTCCCACAAGTCCCCTGATGGTTTGCTGCGCCCCTTGCCCATCCCTAACCGCCCTTGGTCTCATATCACTGCAGACTTCATCACTGGTCTCCCCCCCTCGCAAGGGAACTCAGTCATACTAACAGTTGTTGACCGATTCTCTAAGATGGTCCATTACGTTCCCCTGACTAAGCTACCCTCTGCTCTGGAAACGGCTAACCTACTGGTGATGCACGTTTTTAAACTTCATGGCATTCCCAGTGACATCGTTTCAGATCGTGGTCCCCAGTTCTCATCACGAGTCTGGAAGGAGTTCTGCAAAGCGGTGGGCGCCGCAGCCAGCCTGTCATCTGGCTTCCATCCCCAGACCAACGGCCAAACGGAGCGGGCAAACCAGGACTTGGAGAGCGCTCTCCGCTGTGTGGCGGCTCAGCATCCTGCTTCCTGGCGTGAACACCTACCTTGGATTGAGTATGCCCACAACTCCCTTTCATTTTCGGCCACAGGTATGTCTCCATTTATGGCCTGTTACGGCTATCAGCCCCCCCTTTTCCCAGATCAGGAGGCTGATATAGCTGTGCCATCAGTAAAGGAGCACCTTCAGCGCATCAAGGAGGTCTGGAGGAATGTCAGGGCAGCCCTCACACGATCTGCTGAACTGGCAGACAAACATCGCTCTACAGCTCCAGATTACAAGCCAGGACAGATGGTGTGGCTCTCGTCCCATGACCTTCCCCTGCAGGTGGAGTCGAATAAGCTGGCCCCTCGGTACGTCGGTCCTTCCCCTGTGGAGAAGATCATCAATCCCACAGCAGTAAGGCTGAGGTTGCCAGCTTCTCTCAGGATCCACCCCACCTTCCATGTGTCTCTCCTGAAGCCAGTTGCCACCAGTGAGCTCAGCCCTCCGGCCGAGACCCCTCCTTCCCCCCCTACTCGTCGATGACCACCCAGCTTTCTCCGTCTCCAGAATTCTGGATGTCAGGCGTAGAGGGCGGGGATTCCAATACCTGGTCGACTGGGAGGGTTATGGTCCAGAGGTACGCTCCTGGGTTTCCCGTAAGCTCATCCTGGACAAGTCCCTCCTCCGTGACTTCTACAGGTTACACCATACCAAGCCTGGGCAGACATCGGGAGACGTCCGTCGAGGGGGGGGGGGGGTACTGTGGGGATTCCTCCCCCATAAACTCCCTGCCTTCCTGCTCCCTCTGCTGCATGAGGAGTGGGCGTGGCTCCGGTAGCTGCACACCTGAGAGGAATCACTTCATCACCTACCTACAAAACTGGCTCATGGAGGCTTCACCCTTGCCAGTGGATTCCACTTCTTCTGTGGTTTGTTGGCCCTCTAAGGAGCTTCTTACAAATTACGCTAAGCAAGCTTGATCCCCTTCTTGGAGTATTCTGGCCTAGGCCATTAAAGTATTTATGGTGCTGTTGCCCACGTGTTCATCGGCTCTCTGCTTTTCTTCTCTCTTCGCAGTGCCTCCATGAGCCCACACCTTCAACCCGCCTCCGATTTAAGCTTTTGGGTCCTCGACTACAACCCCCGGTTTCATACCATCACAAAGAAAACAGTTTACAATACAATATATATATATATATGTATGTATGGTGGTCAATAGTGTCAAAAGCTGCACTAAGATCAAATAGGACCAGCACAGAGACGAGTCCCTCATCTGATGCTAGTAGGAGGTCATTGATAACTTTGACTAGTGCTGTTTCTGTGCCATGATGAATCCAGAAACCTGAGTCGAAATCCTCTAATAAGCTGTTGCTGTGGAGAATGTCATAGAGCTGTTTAGCAACAGGATTTTGGAGAGAAAAGGAAGATTTGATATATGATATATATATGTATATATGCATATATATGTATGTATATATACATATATATATATGTGTGTGATGATATATGTAGTTGGCCAAAACTTCTGAATCCAGAGTTGCTTTTTGGAGAAGGGGTCTAATTACTGCTTCTTTAAAGGACTGTGGGATGTAACCAGATAACAGCAACATATTGATCATGTCCAAGAGAGAGGTGCTAACAAGAGGTACAGTGTCTTTAAGCAGCTTAGTTGGGATGGGGTCTAGAAGACAGGTGGAAATTATTGTACTAAGCTCATGAAGACTCATGGGAGAAAAACGATCAAAATGTATGTCTGGTCCTCCAGCTGCCTCAAAGGTTTCTGAGGTTATAGGTGCCATCTTGTCAGAAGATGGTAGGAGGAGATGAATTTTCTCTCTAATAAAGAGAATTTTGTCATTAAAGAAGTCCATGAAATCTTTGCTACCCAGGGAAACAGGAATACTTGGTTCGATAGAGCTGTGGCTCTCCGTCAGTCTGGTTACAGGATTGAAGATGAACCTGGGGTTGTTCTTCTGCTCCTCGATTAGTGCCGAGTAGTCGGCTGCTTTCGCTTTTCGAAGGGCTTTCTTATAGCTTTTAACGTGATCTTGCCAGATTATGTGTGACTCCTCCAGTTTGGAGGAGTGCAAATTCTCTCTAGTTTCTGGGTTTTTTGTTTAAGCTGTCTGGTTTTGGAATTTTACCAAGGTGCTTGTTTCCTTGTGTTTACAGATTTCTCTTTTAGTGGGGCAATAGAGTCCAAAGTCGTTCTTAAGGTGCCTTCTGCACTATTGATAAAATGATCAATTTGGGTGAGACCAAGATTGACAACAGTGTCCTCTGTTATGATGGGACATGACACTGAATTTAGCGCCAACGGAATCGCTTCCTTAAATCTAGCTACAGATCAGACAAACATCTGGAAACTACAGCTTTCCTGAGTGGAGTGTAGTCAATTAGTACAAATTCAAAAGTGATGAATTGATGGTCAGACAAAAGCGCGTTCTGTGGAAATACAACTCGAAGTTCAGCTTCAATTCCTGTTAGGACGAGGTCAAGGGTGTAGTTGTGACAGTGAGTGGGCTCATGGACAGACTGATGGGAACCGATTGAGTCTAGAAGAGATGTAAATGCAGTATCCAGACTGTCGTTATCAACATCCACATGATTATTGAAGTCACCTACAATATTGACTCTGTTTTAAGAACTTAACTGGATATAAACTGAGAATTCAGAGTAAGGGTGGTACACAATAATAAATAAGATTGGCTGTAGTATTTTGCAGGCTGGATGAGACAAACTAAGAATCAGGCTTTCAAATGAATTGAAGTTTAATTTGGGTTTGGTATTTATTTCTAAATGTCTGTCAAAAATGGCAGCAACTCCACCTCCTTGGCCAGAGCCTCGAGGAGTATGTGTGGTAATGTGACTGGGAGGAGTGGATCTATTGAGACTAACATACTCATCATCACACAGCCAGGTTTCAGTGAAACAGAGCAGGGGCCTCATGTATCAATACTTAAGTGGATCTCATCATAAAAAAACGGCAGTCACAAGAATCCCGAATGTTGTGCACGCAGAAAAAAAATCTGGATGGATCAATCTGTGCGAGCACAGAAATCCACACACATTTCCTTGATACATCCCAATCAGTGTGGAATTGATGTTCCCCTCACCTATAAATACGCAAATTTATTTAAATAGGGTCTCTGCTGTCCGCGCTCGCGAATCAATGTAAAAAAAAAAAAGCGGTTCACAGCGTGCAAGCTGGAGGTGGAGGTCAAGTGGCGTACAGCTGCCCTGCGGAGGAGTGCCGGCCAGACAGGTAGGGGTCAGGGAGAGGTGAACCTGACAGAATTTAAGCAGCAGGTGGCGGCAGTCATGGGCAGCACCTCTGTGGGGGGATTGTCGCCGCCACCTACGCCATCGCCATGCCACCAACATGCAGCACCCCTTCCGGCTCCCGCGCCAGCCCGTCTGCCGGCTCAGAGTCATCCGCCAGGGTCAGCGGCATTCGGGCCAGCCTTTCCTCCAGCTGCCCAGCCAGGATCAGTGTCCATCCCTCCAGCCTCTGGGTCATCTCGTGGGGGGACATGCTGCCCAGCCTGGGGGACGCCATGCAGGTTGGCCACATTTGTGAAGGATGCCACATGCCATCACAATGCAGCACACCAATAGAGCAGCACGCCCCCCCCCCCCCCCCCCCGGTCCAGACTGCGCCACCGACCCTTCAGCTGACCCAGTGCGGGAGTGGACGTTGTTGTACCTCTCGTATATTATTTCAGTTAGTGTGGGGGTTGTGGAGAGGGGTCATCAGCCAGGTTCTCAGGAGGTAGCCACTGTCACCTGCAGTAAAAGCAAAGTGTTGCACACTTTTGGTTTAAGTGAGTGATACAAGTTAAGTTTCTTGAATAACTTAATATAATTAAGCATTTACTCACCCAGCAGCCAGCTGTCCATCATCACACCTGCCAGCTGTTGGACAGACTGTGCAAGTCGTGCGTTGAACCAGGCCACCTTGCAACAATGTTGAGCAGATTAATTTGTGCATCGCAGATGATCTGCACATTGATGGAGTGGAAACCCTTACGATTGACGTAAGCTTATTCCTAATGGGACGGCACTTTTTTAGCAACATGAGTGCAGTCAATGGCTCCGATTACATGAGAGAATCTGGCTATTGCTGTAAATTGCACATTAATATTGGCCTGTTCAACAGCACCGTAAGGGAATTTAATGTACCTGTGGGAGAGGCGGATGATCAGGTCCACCACCAAGGGCGTGGCCCGGCTGACGGTCGACTGGCTCACCCCAGAACGGTCTGCCATCTCCTGCTGGAAGGAGCCAGTGGCCAAGAAGCCGAGCATGCTAAGCACCAGTGTCGGCACTGGCACAGCTCAGCTCCTGGCAGTTCTGCTTCTGCGCTGGAGTGTCGGTCGCAGCTCCTCACAAATTTGCAGGAGGATGGCCCGCGGTAGCCGGCTCATCAGTCCTCACGCTCCCTGAAATGTCGCTTCCGTCTTATTGCACCGTTTGCCACGTCCTCCAACAGTGCAAGTGCTGGAACTTCCAATTTCCAGAGTTGTTTTCTCGGCGGGTGTGTCACCAAGTGGGGAGAACCTATTTGAGACGTGAATTGGTGGTTAGTCACTGACAGTAGGTTTCTGTTTAGGACTATGCTTTCTTCGGACAGTCACCCAACCGCCCCGGTTTTCCAGCCACTTGGAAGCTGCCGGGGGAGCACTAGTCAGGGCTAAGCTAAAGCGGTCCGCACTAGCCAATGGGGACTTGCTAGCTCTCTGGGCTAATTGTTTGGATCCATCGGTGCAGAGCCGCCACAGGTCCAATTCAACCTCACTAAGCCTTGCCTCCAATGCTACAAACAAACTACATTTAACACACACATCAGTATCACTAAAGGAGGCTGAGGAGTAACTAAACATGTGGCACACTGAGCAGGAGAGAGGAGAGTGAGAAGGAGAAGCCATTGTTAGCTTACGAGTGGAGAGTTTACAGGAAAGAAAGACTGTCGCTACAAGACCAATGGTCTTTAAACTTTGGCCACGTAAATCAAATAGGTATGTAGTTTTGGCAAGTAATTAGTCAATAAAAAAGGAATTAGTAGGGATGATCACACTTTACCCAGCACAACGAAGCAAAGCACTATGTTCAGCAATGCTCAAACAGGAAGTGAGGTCACACACTTACAGCAATGCAGGTAGAGCAGGACACAGCTCTCAGAAAAAAAAAAATTAGAGATTGACCTTATATTGATCAAGATAATAGCTCAAAAGCAAAGGATGTACAATTACCCCAAAATCAGCTTGGGTCCCTAAGCATTAAAAAAAAATTAAAAAAACAAAACAAAAGATGGTCCAATAAGAAGTCTGAATTACAGCAACACAGCTTTTACCTGGATCAGCAAGATTCAGAGACCAATCCCATACAGAATTAGCATCCTTGTTATTCTTATTCAAACAATGATGAAATTCAGTTTATTCCTGCATGTGAGTCCATGAGTTATTTTTTCTCAACTGAGTTACTGAGTTACTACGTTATGAAATGCAGTTTTTGCTGCAGTGAATAGTGAATGACTTTACTTAAACCCAATGTTGATATAGGTTTTGCTGTTTGCTGGAGCTCATTAATGATGTGTCATTTCCAAAATGCTAATCATGGAATGAAAATGATTGGCTATATGTACCATGTTTGTGATTTTACCTCCATTATTAAATATATTTTTGATGAACAATTTTAATCATTTTTATGTCTGAATTTAAAGGATGTTTTTTTTGCCACATAAAGGTACAAAAAAATTGTAATTTCAAGGTACAGGATTGGAACAAAAGAGGTACATTTGCTTTGTTGCTCTATCCTTATTGAATACCTTTTCAGAGTGTACATATTTAGCACCAGGACATTAAGGTACATATTTTTCACTTGGGGGTACAGAAATGTTACTTTAGAAGTGAAGATAAGAAGGTATAAATGTTCCCTTGGGAAAGGTAAAGTACAAAAGAAAATAAATTGCTAAAATAAACTCCAGAGTTTGTCTCAAAAGTCACAACAGGAAACTCAATGTCTTTGAAAAAATTTCTGATTATACTGATTACATTTAACCTCTTCAGCTCACCCTCTTCAGCCCCCCTTCTTCCCAACAAAGTTTTTTCTTGCATTCTCAAACCTCTTAATTGACGCATTTCACACTCTTCCTGCTCCAATACTATCAGGAGTCATGACTCTGTTGTAATGCCCATCATCATGTGTGATAACAGTGACCATCATTTCTGACACTGACAGTAAGTCTTCAGTGGGAGCTGGGTGCCAGGAAAGGCCCTCCTCAGGATGTGATCAGCATTATCACAGAATGAAGACGAGAATAGTTACTGTTTTTCTCCTTGCTATTATACTGTTAGACATTGTTATGACCACTGCTCTAAAAGACTTGTCAGTGAAGAAAGTTCTTACAGGACACAGATTCAATCAGCAGACAGGCTGCTGATTGAATCTGTGTTTCTAATCAGTCACACTCAAATAAAAGCCATCCTTTCAATAAGGTAGTTCATTTAAATATAGCTCCCTCCTATGCTGCAACATCTGTGATGCCAGAATCATGCTGTTGCAGCTCTTGCCTCCACCATCCCAGCCTTCATCCCTGCCTCAGTGTCATATAGGTCAGTGGTAATTTGGAATTCATATCCTGCTTTACATCCACAGTTCTGCATTTGCCGGTTAACTAATGCATCCTGTTTCACTATTCCAGGGAGCGATTTTGAATGGAGCAGTCAGTGCTAAGTCAAGTGAAGTTGATTTTATTTAAAATCTGAACCCAACTGAATTTGTAATTCTAAAGCCCTGTGCTTGCAGATTTACTTATTGAAATGTGTAACATCTCTTCTCCAGAACTTATGTCTTTCACAGGGACAGTCTGACAAACTCACCATTGCTGACCATGACCTTTTTCTCAACAACCATTGATTTCAACACACAGTAGTTTAAAAAAAACAATAAAATAAAAAAATTCAGATGATACGACTATAAAATTGATCATAGACCTACAACCTAGGATTTCCTGGTGCCATGTGCACCGGTGGGCATCCTTATGTTCGAACATGGTGTTAGTTATGGACAAACTGCAACTTGCACAGAAGTGATCACCACTCACGTTCAGGTAGGGCCTGCCATTCCTCCCAATAACACCCCTTCAGGTCACGCTGTCATTGCCCATGTGAGCATTGAAGTCCCCCAGTAAGACAATGGAGTCCCCAGTCAGGGTGGGTACTCTGAACTTCTGACAAAGGGATTAATAACATAAATACCTGGCACTGTGAAAAGGATTTTAATTAAATGCAACTCTGAAAATAAATACCAAATTACTAATAATGCAAATTCTCAAACCAAAATTGTGTGTGTTGAATGTGGGGTGCCATTTGACGACTTGCATCCAGAGAACTCCCTGGAGGAGAGAGGAACTGATATGTTTGGGTAAGACTCATTTAAATGAGGAAATATACACAAATTGCAAGCAAATTGTGATCCCCTTCTATTCAGATGAGCTCTATGCAAACAAACTCAAGTTTTTGTCTTCATAGAGTTGGTGGAAACTTAAGTGCAAAATAGCATCCGGGTATCTTCCAGACACTGGATTACCATAGTCTAAATCAAGGCCAGGCAAGGCAAGGCAAGGCAATTTTATTTGTATAGCCCGTTTTCACAAACAGTTTGTCTCAAAGGGCTTTACATGGCATCATAACAACATCCTCTGCCCTTAGACCCTCACATCGACTGAGGAAAAACTCCATAGAAAACCATTTTAACTGGGAAAAATCTGAGAAACCTCAGGGTGAGCAACAGAGGAGGATCCCTCACCCAGGATGGACAGACGTGCAGTAGATGTTGTTACAGACAAGAAAACAGTTCATAATACAAAATGTGGGAAACATGGAAATGTTAATAACAGTTGAAGAAGGAAGCTTCTGGAAGGGTAGGCAGGGAGAGCAAGCCAGCTTGATGGGGGACTGGATGGCAGACTGGTTCATGGGAGGGAAGTGCAGGCCGGTGTAACAGCAGAAGGAAAAAGGGGGGGGGGGGTAGGTGGGCAATGCACACTGTAAAATCTAACAGTACATGTTCATAAAAGAAAAAAGTTAAGGTAACTCAAACTTTGAGAAAAGTTATCATCACTCATTCCATGAATTTATTTAACTCAAAAATGAAATGTTGATGTAATAACTCGGTTTCTTTGAGTGCACTTAAAGTTTTGGAGCGTTTAAGTGTCGGTAATGTAATTCCAGTTCATTCCACTAACTAATTTTCTATAAATTGTGTTTATATCATTATATCATCAAAAAAAATTAAACCCTGTGCAGCACGGGCTGCCGTTTAGCATTTTTCATTCCTTTGTCATCATTTTAGTTCAGAAATTTGTTTATTGTTAAAATAAATAAAGCAAAGGATGCATCAACAAATCTTTTTAAGCATATCTGGAAATCTGAAGACGTGCAGAAGACTGCATCGCTCAAGAAGCATGCTGGGATACCTGCCGGCACGACCCAACGTTGAGTAGACACTTGCACTGCACAGCCTGTTTCTGTCCGTCCTGACGAGGTAACTTGTGTTGAATGCTGATATTGCATGATTGTTTTGTCGACCTGTCTGTTTTTCGGACAGTTTCAGTTGTGAGCTCTTAAATTAGGGTTAAGTTACGTCAGCTTTTTGAGTTTCAAACTGTAGCACTGGGAAGCAGCATGGTTTAAAAAATAACCGCTGTGCCTCTCTTCAGTTGCAGTTAAATTTGTCGAAGAAAAACGACTGCTGGGTCTGTATGTCTCCTCAACTGCTAGTTAGCTAGTTTTCAGAACTAAATCTAAATAGAATTTAGCGCGAGCCTCGACTCCTTAGCGCTTTCCATCACTTTTCCACCGTGCTGTGTTAACATACCAATTCATTTGGTCAATGAATAAAATGTAGTTCATTTCTGCAGTGGACAGATAACGTGTTAACCGCGAAGAATTGTTTGATGAAAAAATGTGGAAATGTAAATTATGTGAGTTTTCTGGTTCCTTAAAAATACAGTTATTGAGACATTACAGGCTCTACCATGGCCAGTATTCCACGGTTTCACCTTTACCATGCCTTTATACCAATTGCATGTGTACATTTACTACTTTAAATTCACTGAAGGTTCGTTTGTCCAGAAATCATTCAGCTAGAAGAGTGGCAGGTGGTGACAGTCATGGTCGGACATTTCATTGGCCTGTTTGTGAATTTAAGCAGCCATTTGTTGAGAGGGAAATGTTCAGTCATCTAAGGAGCATTTAAGAAATAAGGAAATGGTTTCATGTCTGTTTACGGCTTGTAAGTTTAAAGCAAACGTTTACTCCACATTCAATGCACATAAATGCAGAGAACATCAGAATGCATCAGACTATGATGTAGCTGTTGTCGTGCAAAACATTCCGGATGTTTCCCAGGATAGTGACATTGACCATGACTCTGTGGAGCAATCTCGTGATGATGATGATGATGAAACTGCCCTTGTAGCAGGCACTAGCACTGAGGGATTAGCAGAGAAGTTACAGTACAATCTGGCTGCTTTCTTTTTGAAAATGCAAACTATTCTCCATGTGTCACAGAGGGCAATACAGGAAATTACTGAGCACATTGATCAGTTGTTTTCACTGTCAGAACCTCTTGTCAGAGAAAAAGTAATTGAGATACTGAAAAAACATGACTGAACTTTCACTGACACACTTGTAAGTGAAATTGTCCAGGCAGTTTTGGAGAGTTATATTTTGCATAAATCTGTTACCTCTGAAGGACCATTGTCAACAGCTAAGAGGAGAAAATCTTATTTTGAGGAGAAGTTTCCATATGTTAAGCCCGTAGAATACCGAATTGTCATCAGAGCGCACCTACATGTACAGTATGTGCCTATTCTCACATCATTACAACGGTTGTTGCAAAAACCTGATGTACTTGAGAAAGTCAAAGAAACAACATTGCGTAAGCCTGGACAGTATTTTTCACATTGCGATGGCTCCCACTATCAGGAAAATAAGCTTCTTTCAGATGAGGGTGAAAAGTTATCAATAATTCTCTATGTTGATGATTTCGAAATTGCAAACCCTCAAAGAACGTAAAAAAAAATTCACAAAGTATGTGGAGTGTACTGGACACTATGTAACATACCAGTTAAGTATCGCTCAGTCCTTCATTCTACTCAGTTGGCCATTTTGTGCAACTCAAATGATGTACGACAGTTTTGATATGAGAACGTTTTTGCACCTCTCTTGAGTTATCTAAAAACACTTCAAGAAGATGGTGTCTACATTGAAAAATTTGGTGAGTGTCTCAAAGGTTCTCTCAAATCAGCTTACCTTTTTCCATCCTATCACAGGATTTCCACCGGATGTACTGCACGACCTGTTTGAAGGTGTGGTTCCTGTGGAGCTGGCACACTGTTTGAAAGGTTTGATATCAAAAAAATATTTCACGTTGGAGGAGCTGAATAAAGCGATCCTGTGTTTTCCCTACCAGCATTCTGACAAAGTTGACTGTCCTCACCCAGTTCCTCAAAATTTTGCAAGTCGAGGAACAATGGGTGGGAATGGGCATGAGAACTACACTGTTCGTAGACTGCTATCTGATCTCATTGGCTCCAGAGTGCCAGAAGGGGACAGAATATGGGAGGTCCTAATGGAATCAAAAGATATAGTTGAGCTTGCTATTTCTCATAGTTTCACAGATAGTACCATTCAGTACATGGCCTGCAAGATTTTCGATCACAGGCAACTCCTTCAGGAAGTCTTCCCCAATTTAAGATTGTGACCAAAGCATCATTACATCGAACACTATCCTTTTCTCATCAAGTGCTTTGGTCCTCTGGTGCACCTCTGGACAATGAGATTTGAAGGGAAGCACAAGGTTTTCAAGAAGATAGTTTGTGACACTTGTTGAAGTTCGCCGACTTCACCTGGTCCGTTGATGAGAAGAGATCAACCGGAGTCGTCTGCTTTTGACAAATCAACACTTTATTTCACACAACAAAGCAGACACAGATATATCTGGAGACCCCACTACATGCACCTTGAGAGTGCAGCAGAGAGTCTGAATAAGATATTAACAAACAGTGAATATATGCTTGAAGCCACACCTTTTTTGCATACGTAATTTTACACTCATGCATATCACACTTCTTGATTAGTACTCCAGCCTCCTGCACAGTCAGGTCGTCTTGTCCTGTTGTTTTCGTCATTCAGCCTTGACAGTTCGGGGGCAACTAGCAGCCTGCACAACTTAATACAAACAATCACGTCATGTACTTATACATAATCATAATGGTGACATATGAACAGAACATGATCAAAAGCTCATTTTCTCACACACTCATAACTACAAAAATGTATTGAAAACCTTGGCAGAAAGACACCAAAACATGATGGCATTCTATCTGTCATCACAAAGGTTTTTCAAGCCAACAGTACAGACTTCAAACGTTGAATCTGTCTTTATTGAATCATTGCCTATTGATACACATTCAGTAGTGTCCAGCATCACAGACAGCAGCAGTGTATATGGCTCAAAACAGGCAACCATTCAAGTCACAGCATTTGCAGTAGGCATGTTCATATGTAGTGGGACACATGCTGCCTTGCCTGAGTTTAAAGAGATCAGAAACATATTGCTCATTGGAAGTCATCTCTTTTTTCTGTTGAAAGACTTGTACTCAATCCAATTTCATCAAGTGATTGCCCTAATTGGTTTAAGTAGTCGACAGCATACAAAAATTAATTTGTTCAAGTATAGTCAACTTAAATGTCCAATAGTCAGAATTCAACATTTTAAGTTACAGTTACTTAGATGGTTTAATTAATCAGCAATAGGAAAAAAGAGTGGAGTCTACTTAAAAGTAGTACAGTCATAACTTAATATTATGAGTCAAATAAACTTAAAATTCTAGTTTTATCAGAAATATGAATTGAATTTCAGAATTTTATATTTGGGATTTTAAAAAAAGCTCAAATTAAATTATTCTTTTGTCAATGACCACACACAATGCACTCCATTGAATTGGTTTATTTACAACCAACAATGTGAAATTATAGACACATATTCAAAACAAGACCTTGTCTTCATAAAATTAACAAAATGGGTCTTTGCCAACAGTAACAGTAGGCTACATTCTTACTTTTTTGCTGCAGATATGACCCTAATGTTCAAACCATTTCCTTCCAAATACGATCACAGCACAGTTTTCAATAAACAACAAAATAAACAACACTCATCATATAGCAGCATATCGTGGGTACACTATGAACAAACTATTTGCTTTGTGTGCCAGACAACAAAGCAGGCATTAAGAACAATTATGCTGTTGGGCAGAGTTGTCAAACTACAACGTTCTAACATTTGCCCTCGATTGTTTCAGTAAAAAAAAAAAAAAAACTATACTAGAAGTATCACATACAGTATAAATGTGTTTTATGCTGGCAAATTCAGAATATAAATAAATAAGTAAATTAAAACCAAAAAAAAATAAATAAAAATAACACTGATTGTGTAGCAGCAGGTACTTTACTGTAAGTGCAAAATGAAAAACTGTATGCTTTGTTTGCCGAACATAAATAGATATTAAAGACAGTGGCATCAAGACCAACTATGCAGTGAGGACCAGAGTTGATAAAACTTAGACTTTCTAACATGTCTTCTATAGAGTTATTTCAGTAAAACACAAACACTAGAATCTATGCACTATAATAAGTATCACAAACAAAATGAGCTACTGCAAGAAAGTTTGCTCCATTAAGTGCAGTGTATTTGTGCATCCAGATATTTGTGCATCCAGCGTCCAATCCAGAAATGGACATGGATAATTGTGTCTTGAGTATAAATGTGTTTTACACTGCAAGTTTTGGAAAAAAAAAAAGGTTGTTTGTCACACAACCGCATACATTGTATTGAGAACAGTACCATTAAGAACAACTATGCAGACAGCACATAGTTGAGCATAAATGTGTCCTACACTGCAAGATCATTTTTCAGCTTTTGAAACTTGGGTGGTAGCTCACTGCGACCCAAATTTAGCATCACCTGCTGAATGAAGATGAATGTGTTTTTTAAGCACTTTGGGTACTGCAGGTGGAGAGCGTAAGTAAAGCCAAACAAGAGGCACATTGCCTGAGGTAGGTTGCTGAGGGTGTCCATAACAGCACTGCCCTCAAGTATGATACCCACTCTTGTAGGGTTTAGTTTTGGCGATCCTGAGCTTGCTGAGCTTGCTGGGCTTTCAGCACTGGTGTCCTCATGGCAAACAATTCCCACTGGAATGTCCACAGAGTCATTCTATAGTGCGAGAAACAAAAGAAAAAGAGGATATTTCAGTTAACAGCAATTCATCTGCAATCAGTTGTGTGGTCTTTATTTATATTGTGATTTTTACAATTCGCAGTGGTTTTATTTTAGATAATGTTGCGTAAAAAAGCTATTATTTTTTGTGTGTTTGTGTGTCCGTTGTGGTGTAGATCCCATGTTTTGACAGTAGGTGATGTTTTGGACAGTTTGATATGTGAAAGGTACAAATAGAAAAGGTGTTAATTACTCTTCAGGTGCTGAGAAGGGAGAAGCATGGAGTTTGTTTGTTTTTTGACTGGCCTAATTTGAGCCAATTTGTTTGCCGTTCTTTCAAGTTACTATTGGAATAAGTGTGTGTAGATCAATACAGGAAAATATTAGAAATACATTGAAGATGTTTGGATTAATCCCAGTTACAGCATTAGACTTTGTTTTTTTGGAGAAATCAAGTCACTATACAAAAAAGTCACTATACAAGCCCCATGAATTTTTGCATAATTTGCAGTACAAAATTCAGGAACTAATTTGCTCTTGCTAACAGGAAAGATACATTATCTAGTTAAAATTAACTTAAGTTCAATGAAACATCTTAATAAATAGTAATTATCACAACCCGGCATCCCAAAAAAACAAAACAGGTAAACAGAAGAACTGATCACAAAACTCACCAAACTGGTCTTGAAGCACATGGATGCATCATCGCCAAGTATGATAGGAAGGCCTCGTAGGACAAGACACCTAATAGCTGTTGGCTCAGTGCTCTGAAAAGAGATATAAGGCATGAAAATGTATAATACTTTATTTGTTCATACAAAAAATTACCACAAGGGAAAGTGGAAAAATTATTTTTTGTAAAATGTATGAACTAAACATCAACATCCTTATGAGGAAAAAAAACAGGAATATCAACCCACTGTTGTCTGTTGTAACAGATCAGCTAACTGCTTGCCTATCCGACCTCCTGTCTTCCTCTTGAAGATGTCCATCATGCTTGGGCACAAACCATCAAGAACAGCAAAGAATTCTTCTTTAAGATTTCTACCAACAAGCCGGTTAAACTCCATGTACACCTGAAACATATGAAATAAACTCAATTTTGATATCCAGGCAGAGTTACTTATAACACTAATAACACAAAAACACATGAAATTTAAAGGACACTTTCACAAACCTGGCTTTCTGTGAAGAGTGCTGGCCAGCGTTGCACCATTTGGCTGATATCAGGCTCACGTTTTACAACCTCTTCCTTTCTAAGGGAAAATATGATGTCCATGTTTTTTCTGATGAGAGAATCATTTGGGGTTTTCTTCTGCATTTCGTTGACCATCGCATCTCGAAAAGCTTCAAGCCTTGCAGCATCCATTCCCTCTGGAAATTCTGGAAGGTAATTGACCTCCCCTCTCCGTGCCTTCTTAATGTTTTTGCGAGAAGGCTCACCATCAACATTGTATTTTCCACGTTTACCACCATTAACTGTTACATCAGGCAGTCCCAGCTGGCGCATTTTCGTCCTGTAGTTGCCCATTTTGAATTTGAGACTGTGTATCCATCCCTGGCACCCAGATGAAGAGCCCTGTTCTTTAAGGCAGGGGTGTTCTGCTACCAAAGCTTTTGCAACAATTTCAAACTCCTCTTTTGTTGGGTAAGCTTTGTAGCCATAGATTTTCTCTGCCAGTCCCTCTAGAATATCATGCTTCATATCCTTTGTCAACTTCAGTGAAGTGCTATCACGAACATGGATCAGATTTCCTAGGTGTAATCTGTATTCTACGTCTACAGGAAACTTTGGAATGCCAAATATATCAGGCCACTCTTTTCGACCCTCCGGAGATGAGGTAGATAAGATGTCTGTGTCAGGTTGGCTGCTCATTTCACTGCTTACTTCATTTTGCGGCACTGGGACGAGATCAAGGACAGGGATAATTCGGATGGTAGGTTTCTCGGGGAGCTCAGAAATGTCTGTGAGATTACACAGTGCATTGTTAAATTCAGGGTCCTCGTACTGTAAAGCAAAGTTGTAATCAGGGTCAACTGATTTCTTGAACCAGCTGATTAAATCATCAACTGTATTGGGACGGGGAGTCATCGTCATTTTTCGTATGTCTCCCTCACAAAATATAACCCTCATTGTCAGCTTCTCCTCTGTAGCCATCTGAGGGAAAAAAAGAAACAACAGTTTTAACAATTGACAAATCGTTTGAGAGTTACCATAAGCCTCCCTTGTACTTTGTAGGCTGAGAGTGGAAAGACATCATTTAAATCAGCCAGCTTAACCACACACATAGAGGGGCCATCAGTGTAGCATAGCTGGTAGGACTGAAAGTGCTCATGGTACCATGTTGTCATTTTTTTGCAGACAAACAGAATGTCTGGGTTGGCTGCTATAATCTCTGTAATCTGACCAAATTCAGGCAGACCTGAACAGGAACCAACACAGAGCATCATATCTTTGTTATACTTGATTCCATCAATGCAGACAGATGATGCAACAAGCACAGAGCCAGGAGTGGTTATTTTTTGAGGGAGTACTCTCTGGACATCATTAGGAAAAGTTGTGACCAACACCATTGTAACCTTTGCCATTTCAACTGCTGGTCTGAAAAATGAGCTACAGTCCAAAAGGTAGCTGAGGGCTTTTTGATGTTTAGTAGCAAGAGTCAGGGCCACGTTCTTAAAATTCTGGGTCTCTCTGATTACTCTTTTGAAAAATTTGTGTTTACCCTCAAACCTCATTGTCCAAACATCAGTTAAAGGACCAAATTTCTTTATCAGGTGAGGGTAATGTTCTGCATAGTGGTGTTTTGGTCGCAATCTGAAATTTGGAAAGGTTGACTGCAGCAAGTCCCTGTGCTCTGCCAACTTGCACTCTAAAATATGCAGAGTTTCATCAGTGTGCTTAGGTGCCACAACAAGCTCCACAATATCCTTGAGGAGTATAAGAACTTCCCAAGAGTCATTTCCCTCAGGGACACAGTGACCAATGAAAAGTGGAAGAAGCCTGATGATGGACCAGTTCTCCTGACCGTTTCCACCAATGGTCCCTTTGGTTGAAAATCCTTTGCCAATTGTCTGAGGCTGATCAGTCTTGTCTGTAAATGTGTAATTAAAAGATCTTATGGCCTCATTCAGCATATCTAAAGTAAAATACTTATTGGCAATCAGGTCTGTAAGACACAGAGACACCTCAATGGGGACAATTCCTTCCAAGACATCATGTAAAATGTCCGGAGGGTAACCCTTGACCAAATGGAAGTGTTCCAGATTTTTAGTAAGAGGACATTGTCGTTTCACCCCCAGGTTTTGACTTAAGCTTGAGTCTTTCATCACATCTTGCACATGCCTGTCATGAGAGTTTTTATCTCGGAGAAGAAACAAACCAGAACTTACGTCTTTTTGCTGAATGTCACCTCTGGATGCCATGCAGACTCTGCAAAATTTGTTTACCGTGAAGCTCTCATGGAAACCTGCAATTGAATGGGCGGCAAGGTTATCAGCTGCTACACAGAAAACTGTTCCCTTCACACTGGTGCCTAGCTGCTCTACGTAAACACCATGTTGTTCTAATGAAACAAGATCATGGATAAGAGGTTGTAGAACTTTCTCATAACCACACTGTTTGATTGTGGAGGTGTTGCAAAGTAGAGCAAGCTGAATAGAGTTTAGTGTTGATCTGTATTTGGCCGGTATGTTACCAATAACCCAATATACTGCACTCATTTTGTGTTTCAGCTTTGATGTTCCCAACGGATTGGCTACTTCAAAGTCATCAAGATACAGTATCAGTGCAACTGTGAACTCATCCAATGAAAGAAGGCCATTTTCCTTACAGTGCTCTCCATCTGCATATGAACTATATTCATGTGGAACATGCACCTTTTCTGACATTGCTTTTTCTAAAATGTCAGTTTTGTTTAGTAGTTTTTGTAGCATCTGTTGTATGGGCACATATACAACTGTTTTTGTGCCTTTTTCAACAACATATTCTATAGGCATTACCAAGGGAAACTTATTCCTCACATAGGCTGCCCTCCTTTTTACAGTTCGAAGAGACCCATGTTTGCCACACAATGATGTCATCACATTACTTTCTGAAACAGCAGACATTATTTCTTTTACAACCAAGTCATTCACATCTGGATAATGTTTCTTAAGTACTGCCTTGACATTATTGTACAGTAAAGGTTGTGACAGGTCATGTATTTGGCAAAGGTGTTGTATCACTTCTTGTACAGCACTCTCTGGGATATGCAGAATAGTTTGCATTTTCAATAACAGAGATGCTAGATTGTGTTCAAGCTGTTTTCCTAAACCATAAAGATCATCACAGGCTTCTTCTATGACATCTAAGTCTCCTGTGTCAGAGGTTTCCTGTTGCTCTACCTCAACCTGACCTGTATTTTCTGCATCATCGCAAGTGTAACTGGTTGTACTGACAATTACTTCAGACTTGAAATTCTTCCAAGTATGCTCTCGATGTATTTTACTTTTGTGTGCATTGAAAGTGGAATATACACAGCTCTGAAATACACAGTCTTTAAAAGGACAATCAACTTTGTGATTCACTTTTAAGTGAGTATTCCGCAGATGAGCAAAGTATTCAGTTTCAGTGCAGGGTTCAAGAAATTCACACGACAAACAGCGAAACTTATTTTGAGAGTCTACAGTTGGCAGTTGCTCCACACTTCTGTTGTGAAAGCGGGATAAATGGCTATGAAGTGCATTAAGAGACTTGAATGTACACATACATTCCTGATGCAAGCAAGGAAAGGGCTCAGTTCTAGCATAAGTCCCATGTTTTAGCCTGTAGTGTTTAAAAAGCTGTGCTCTTTTCTCACAGATAGCAGGGCAGTACTTGCATTTCCACTGCATTTTCATATGACTTTAAACAAAAACAAAATAGTGCAAATGAAGCTAATGTTAGTTGGTGTAAGTGGGTATTGATGTTTTTTTAAAGTACATAATAATTTGAATTTTATACAAAACTGTTTGTTATGAACACCCTGCAAAACTGTAGAGAACACATGAGTAGCTAGCTTATCTAAGAACACAATGCTGCAGTTGTTCAATGCTCAACATTTACCTGAGTAAACACACACAAATTTAAATAGGTTTCAGACTAGAAATATTCAAGTAATACTTCAAGAAAGAAAGAAAACTCACCTCATTCTGGGAGAAAATGGAGGCCGAAAAAGGCACAGCTTTCCAACGGACTCCATAGGACAAGCCCAGACGAGTCTTGACTTTTGAACCAATCACAACAGGACTGAGGTAAAACTTGAAAATTCAAGTTTGTTAAACTTACAGAAATGAGTACACTCAATGACTGCCTCATATAGCTCCTTATATACTCATACTGTTTAAGTAATGTGATCAAACTAATATTTAAAAGTGTAATTTACTCAATCTGTTCGTGTAAAATGAAATTCCGGGTTAACAGTGGAGAGCTGGTATATTTGTAGCCCAGTGAAAAAAGGTAAAAGGGACTGGGGTTTATGAATGTTATTGTTTTTTGTTCTTTGTTGTGTCATGTGTTATGTTGACAAATATGTTTTTTGTACAGTTAGAAAGTGTTTTTAGTTGTATGTGTTGTAAACAAAAAGTTACTATGTTTATAGTTAGAAGAATGCTGTTTTCTCTTTTTCGTTAAATGCATGTTGTGCACAGAAGTGTCCAGCAGGGGGCGGTGACTGGTCTGGTGAAGTAGCGACAGGTAAAGAGGAGAGGGAAAGCCGGAAAAAAAGAGAGACGGAGAGAAGCAAAGAGCCGAGCAGAGACTGGAAGAGTTTGTGTTGGTTAAGGTGCGCTGGACACATAAAAGAGGAAGTTCGACTGTCTGTCCTACGTCTCGGAGACGGACTCTGTGTGTGTTTGCAACGTAAGGTGCTGTGTCGTCGGTCTGACGATCAGAGAGGAACCTTTTGCAGTTAGCCTGGTTAGCCTAGCCAGGCCTTCGACGCATCAGGTGCAGAGTGTGTACACGTCCGGCTTGGACCACAAGGGGAGAAGTGAGCGCCACGCTGGAGAGGTCCTGTTGCTGTCTTCTGACGGAAGGAGAGGATATCTTTGTTGACGGTTTGGACGGCTTTTCCGAGGAGTGTTTCATATTCGAGTGGAGCGAGGAGCTGAAGATTGGAGACCCCCGACCCTCGCCGGACATTCAGGCCTGAACTTTATTTACTTTTGGTCATATATCCGTATTGCCGGCTTTAGGTAAATTTATTTGGTAAGTGGGCCCACATATAGCCTATTGTGATTTTATTTGGTGATTGCCTAATTTGCTGGTTTAATTTATTTTCATTTTATCTGATTTCTTCAAACATATTTTTATATAAATACTTAGTATTTTACTCATTTGCTTGTTGAGAGTTTACTTACATTTAAAAGAACCCAGGGCCTTGCTCTTTAGTAGACAGCCAAGAGCAAGTACGATACATCAAATGGAGGCACCACTGGGATTGAGTTTCTAAAATTTTTTTTGTGTTGTTACTGTTAATCTAAAGCATAATCTCTTTAACTGAGTACCTGTTTCGAAAAGTGTATGGTTATTACCCAGAGTAACTAAGTTCAAGCTGTGTTAGTTCATGTGTGCATTAGTGTTTTATGACATTCTGATATAGTTTTATTGTTGTTAAGAGGAAATTTGTGTAAGATGGAAAGCCTCACTGTGTTAGTTAGTGAAATGAAGAACTGGTGCAGGGGTGAAGGTCTTGAAGAGGACCATGCACTGATGGTGATTGTTCCAGAAACAACCAAAATAGCAGCTTTCGAAGAAGCTTTAGAAGCTATCAAGGTTTTGGGTCATGTGCGTGTAAGAGGAAGGATGTTCAGTGCTAGGCAAGGTGGGTTGATGGTGTTGTGTGAAAGCAAAGAGAGAGTTTATGCTGATAATGTTCCACCTGAGGTACATCCTGGGGAAGGGCCAAGAGCATGGCCCGTAGTCATCATTAGTGAAAGGGCGGCTGCAGAAGATGAGTTTAGTGTTAAGTTAAATGCTTTATTGCAAGCAGAGGGAAAGACAGTAGACGATGTGCTGGCTCTCTTTACTGGTCAAAGCACAGCCCCGTCATCCACTGAAGCTATCCTACATGCTGTCTGTGATTTGCTAGACAAAACAGCTAAATCAGCTGCTGAAAGTGGAAGCTATCGTTGCCTTCGCATTTTTTCTGGTACGCTACCAACCCCTTCAGGTGAAGAATCATTTGATCATTGGTTGGAACAAGCAAATTTGATGGTGGCCGAGAGTGATTGCCCTGGAAAAGAAAAAAGGAGAAGGATCATGGAACGTGTTAAAGGCCCAGCCATGGAGATTCTCAAAGCAGTTCGATTATCAGATCCTGATGTCAGCCCAGAGCGTTGCCTAGAAGCTCTTTAAAGTGCGTTTGGGACTGCTGAATCTGGAGATGATCTGTATTTCTCTTATTGGCTCATGCAGCAACAACCAGGAGAAAAGCTGTCTGACTTCTTGAGGAGACTGGAACGTTCTTTGACCAAAGTCGTTCAGAGAGGTGGATTGCCAGCCCATCAAATGGATCGAGCCTGTGTAGAGCAGCTTCTCCAGGGTGCTGTAACGTCTGATCTCATGTTGATCCAGTTGAGACTAAGAGAGAGGAAAAACAACCCCCCTAATTTCTTGCAACTGCTAAGTGAGGTTCGCAGTGAGGAAGAATATGAAGCCTCTCGTGCCAAATTGAGTCCGTCAGTTAATTCCAGCCATGTGAAGCAAGAGGTTAGTGATAAACAAGCTGAGATTCAAACCTTAAAGACCGATATTAAAGAGATAAAGTCAATGTTTGCAGCCATGGCGACAAAGTCTCAGCCTACAGAAACAGAAAGAAATGTTAAAAGTACAGGCAGAGGCATGGCACACAGCTGAGAAGGATGCAGACTCTGAAGTTTTTGCCCTGAGAAAACAGGTGAAAAGACTGCAACAAAAACTCAATAACAAGAGGACTAACATTGCAGATACTCCAGCTGCTGTCATGACAGCCGAGACATCGCAATCAGATCAAAATACTCCAAGAAGGTCCTGCAATGACTCTGATGAGTATTTCTGTTACAAGTGTGGCGAACCTGGACATGTAGCTGGACGATGCAGGAATCCAGAAAACCAGGGCAAAGTCATCCAGAAGCTAATTAAGTCTCTGAAAAAAACCAAAGATGCCAGCCAGATTAGTCCAGGTGAGCTAGCGACCAAAAATGTAGTCTGTAATGCCAAGAGAAGTGCAGTGCATATAGTGAGATCCAGAAATATTCCCCCAGGCTTAATAGGGCCCCCATCCATTGAGCCAGTGAGAGTTAACGGACATTTGTGTGATGCTCTGTTAGACAGTGGGTCTCAGGTGATGGGTCATGTCTTCTCTCTTGATGAGTGGGACGTGGGATTAGCTAAGGGTGTGGAGCACAGCATAAGGCTTGCAGATGACAGACCCTTTCGTGGACGGTCTCGACGTCTTGCCCCAGCTGACATTGATGATGTCAGATGACACATCCAAGAGCTTTTAGCTGCAGGCATCATCAAAGAGTCAAGGAGTCCCCATGCATCACCAATAGTGATCGCTAGGAAAAAGAGTGGAAAAGTATGCATGTGCATTGATTATAGCACCCTCAATCGACGAACAATTCCAGATCATTATACCACTCCTCGGATCAACGACGCTCTAGACTGCCTGTCTGGGAGTCGCTTGTTCACCGTGCTGAATTTAAGGAGTGGTTACTATCAGATCCCAATGAAAGAAGAAGACAAAGAAAAGACTGCTTTTATCTGCCCACTAGGGTTTTATCAGTTTGAGAGGATGCCACAAGGCATCACTGGGGCTCCAGCAACCTTTCAGAGGTTAATGGAGAAAGCAGTTGGTGACATGAACCTCCTCCAGGTACTGGTCTATCTGGATGATCTGATTGTCTTTGGGCGGACATTGGAGGAACATGAGGAGAGGCTATTTAAAGTCCTGGACAGACTGCGTGAGGTTGGACTCAAGATCTCCATTGACAAATGTCACTTTTGCCAACCAAGTGTTCAATTTGTCGGGCACATAGTCTCAGCAGAAGGCGTTGCAACTGATCCTACCAAGATCGAGGCCGTCACCACCTGGCCTCAGCCCACAGACTTGAAGTCCTTGAGGTCGTTTCTTGGATTTTGCGGTTATTACTGTAGATTCATAGCCAACTACTCCTCCATTGTCAGACCACTCACAGATCTAACCAAAGGCTATACTCCAACAGAGCATGGTAAAAAAAAAAAATAGTAAAGACCAGAAAACTTAACTGAAAGAGTCTGAGCCATTTGGGGAGAGGTGGGACCAAGAGTGCACTGATGCGTGCCACAAAATCATCCATTGCCTCACCCAGGCTCCAGTGTTGGTATTTGCTGATCCTAACAAGCCATACGTTCTGCACGTTGATGCCTGTCTGTCAGGCTTAGGCGCAGTTCTTTACCTGGAATATCCTGAGGGATTAAGGCCAGTAGCTTTTGCTCATAGAAAGTTGACCGTGTCTGAGAAAAACTATCCCATACACCAACTGGAGTTTCTGTCTCTAAAATGGGCAGTCATGGACAAGTTTCATGACTACTTATGCGGAGCTAGATTCACTCTATGGACTGACAACAATCCACTCACTTATGTGCTTACTACAGCGAAGCTTAATGCCACTGGACATCACTGGCTAGCCTCTTTGTCCACATATGACTTTGACATTCTTTACAGACCAGGCCGACACAACATTGATGCAGATTTGCTGTCAAGACAAGAGACAGAGAAATGGGAGACTTTACCGTCAGCAGGGGTTCAGTCTATCTGTAAGCGTGCTGTGTTGCAGAACTCAACAGCTACATCACCCAGGTATTTAGAGCAGCTAGGAGCTACTTCTCAGAGTATCCCAGATATCTTTGCTTTCCCCACTCAGTTAGATGTGTGTTCGTTAGGTCAGTTTTCCCGCCCAGAACTGATAGATGCTCAAGCTAATGATGTAGTAATTGCACCTGCAATTCAGGCTTTGAAGCAGGGATGGTGGTCTCAGGAAGTTGTAGCTAACACAGAGTTAGCATTGATTAAGAAAGAGATTGGAAAACTAGTGATGAAGGATGGGTTACTCCATCGCCTTAGCAAAAAGCAGTCAGGCGAAGAGGTTGCACTGCTAGTTCTTCCTGAGGTGTTTAGAGGTGTTGTGTTGAAATCCATGCATGATGATTTTGAGCACTTAGGGGTAGAACGAACTCTTGACCTACTCAGAACCAGGTTCTATTGGCCCAAGATGGCAGTTGACATAGAACAGTACATAAAGAGCTGTGGCGAGTGCATCGCACATAAAACTCAAGGTCAGAGAGCTGCCCCGCTACACCAGTGTTGGTGCTCACATGGGGCACCAAAATGTTGGGGCTCGTAAAGGGGGGAGAGGATTGGCGATATCTTAAATTAAACTATGAAGAAAATAAGCAATTATTAAATAAGATTATTACAATATAATCTATTAACGGGGCACCACCCTGGAATCAGGGAACAGACAATCCTCTCGACCTCAAAGGTGAACAGGGTAAGCAAATTGTCGAATTTGCCTGGCCAAATTCAACAGCTATTGAATCAATTAAAATTAAACAATTAATTATTATTAACTATCAGGTCTATTCAGTCTCAATCAAATAGAAGGTGTGATTCTGAGCACTGACCCAATCAAATCAGCAATCAAAGTTCAATCCACACACAATAAAACCAGGAGTCAAATTGTTGCAAAATATAACACATTCATTATCACAATATTAATTTTACAATTAACACAGCAATAATCAACAGGTATATCTTCACAATTACGGACTATTATCTAACATCTACTTCTATCAAGGGTGTGTGTGTGTGTGTGTGTGTAAGAGAGAGAGAGCGAGCGAGAGAGAGGGAGGGTGCGCGTGCACACCCGAGCGGGTCAGGGTAACTGACCCAAAATGGCGGACTAGGACGAATAGAGCCAAAATGGCTTTCTTGACTTCCGCTGAGTAGGAAAAGGGGGGGCAGGGAGGCTGCAGAGTCCTAGTCACGTGTGTGGAGGTGTGAAAAGTGGGAGCAGAGTGGGGGAGGAAAGGAAAGATCTAACCTTGCTGTAGATTCAGATTAAATGGCGCCGACAAAGAGAGAGCGCTCCCGCTCGCCGTGTGCGCGCGTACAGGTTTCGACCGAGTCTGGTACGTGCGCTTCCACAGACGAGGTTACAGCTCTTTCGACTTCGTAGACGGCCACCAATCATGAACTCAGCTCGGTTGTGGAAACCAAACAGTGATAACTCTTGATGATCAGACGCTGAGGGCACGGCGGCCCGTCTGATACAACAAAGTTAACGCAGCACAACTACACAGTGACAGTGATACAATGATGAGAGCTCGGCGGCTCGTTCACTTGCAGCGTTTACTGTTACACTCTTAACGACGATCTCTGACCAGACCCATTAATGCCTTACGATCGTTGCTCCGCTCCGATGCGGAGATGGAGATGGCGCTTGCAGAGGGCTTTCCTTGGCTCGGAAAGGCACCTCCGCGGTCGACCGGGTCGGGGAATTGTCCTGAGCAACATGTCCTGACAAAACTTGCGTGCTTCTGCAAGGTAGAGGAGATCAGTGGGAGAGAGAGGAACGAAGGGAGACATGTGGTAGTTGCTCCCTTTCGGCAGACGCTACTTGGTGAAGTTAGCGTACATGGGGAAAAGCGAAACTTTTCGGCAGTACGTCTGGTTTTATAGGTCTACTGCTGATGATGACGTAGCGGGGACCCCCTGGGCTCTCAGCCAATGAGTAGTGGTTTTCCCCCTTTGAAGAGGATTGCCACACCTCAACCTGGTGGCTGGCGGGAAAGTTTTTATTGGTCTTTGTCCTGTCCCATCTCCACGTGGAACAGAGGGGGGAAGAAAATGACATTTGTCAGCACATGGGCTCTGAATCCCAACACCAGATAGCGAGCAACGGACCCATGGGTTTGGTCTGTATAGATTTTCTATCAGTAGAACCAGACTGAAAAGGCATAGGTATTGTGTTGTGGTCACAGATCATTTTACTCGTTATGCCCAAGCCTTTCCAGCTAGGAATCAAAAAGCTCCCACTGTAACTAAGTTCCTAGTGGAGAAGTTTTTTGTTCATTATGGTCTGCCAGCTAGAATCCACTCCGATCAAGGGAGGGATTTCGAAAGTCGGTTAATAAGAGAGATGCTAAAAGTGATGGGAATACGGAAATCACGGACAACCCCGTATCACCCTCAAGGTGACCCCCAGCCAGAGAGGTTTAATCGAACGCTTCTCTCTATGTTAGGCACCCTTAGTCAGGAGAAGAAAAGACAGTGGAGTCAGCACATCCCATACTTGGTGCATGCTTACAATAGAACCAAATGTGATGCCACGGGATTCTCCCCGTATTTTCTAATGTTTGGCAGAGAAGCCAGGCTTCCAATAGATGTCTGTTTTGGCACTACACCTGATGGAAGTGATGTAGGCCATCACCTTAGGTATGTGGCCAAGCTGAAAGTAGACCTGCAACAAGCCTTTCAATTAGCCACTGCTGCAGCTGACAAGACACATCAGAGAAACAAAAGGTCCCATGATAAAAGAGTTGTCCTTCAGACACTGGAACCAGGAGACAGAGTGTTACTCAAAAATCTTGGGCTCAAAGGGAAACCCAAACTTCAGAGCCATTGGAGTGCTGTCCCCTATGAAGTTTTGGAGAAACTACCAAATTTACCAGTGTACAAAATAAGACCAGAGAATGGACAAGGCAGCATAAAAACATTCCACAGAGATCATCTCCTTCCTATTGGACAGCTGGTGAGGATGCCAAAGGTGAAGGATGAGAGCAACTTACCTAAAAAAACCTAAGACAAGAGCAGACACGCAGAAAAGACAACAAAAAATGTTGCAGCCCTCCATCCATGAACAGGAAGACACTGATTCGTCAAGCGATTCTTCATTTGAGTGTCGTGTCCGAAGACCCCACAGAACGTACAAAACGTACCTGGATAGACTCCTACAGAAGAGAGCCATGAGAAATGTTCCTGATTCTGAGGAAGAAGAGCCTGCATCTGTCAGGGAGGAGTATGTAGATGAGGAAAGAAACAGTCAGGAGGAGGAGGAGGATCAAGAACAGGGCTCAGATGCTGAGAAGGAGACAGGTCCTGAATCAGAGACAGACAGTGAAGGAGAGCCAGTTAGAGGTCCAGGTGTAAGAGATATTCCAGAGCCACAAGCTAGGCCAAAAAGACGAATGAAGCCAGTTGTTAGACCCACTTACAATGGGCCAGGTAAGGCTAGAGTTCAACCATAGTACATAGAGGTATTGTAATCAAAATAGGCAAATAGGTTTGCCTGATCACAGATGATACGTTCTTTCTTTAAAATGAAACACAGGGTTTCGAGTGAATGAGGGCATTCACACATTTAGAAGGGGGAGGATGTAGCTCAGTGAAAAAAATGTAAAAGGGACTGGGGTTTATGAATGTTATTGTTTTTTATTCTTTGTTGTGTCATGTGTTATGTTGACAAATTTGTGTTTTGTACAGTTAGTAACTTTTTGTTTACAACACACACAACTAAAAACACTTTCTATGTTTATAGTTAGAAGAATGCTGTTTTCTCTTTTTCGTTAAATGCCTGTTGTGCACTGAAGTGTCCAGCAGGGGGCGGTGACTGGTCTGGTGAAGTGGCAACAGGTAAAGAAGAGAGGGAAAGCGAGGAACGAGCCGGAAAAAAAAGAGAGACGGACAGAAGCAAAGAGCCGAGCAGAGACTGTAAGAGTTTGTGTTGGTTAAGGTGCGCTGGACACATAAAAGAGGAAGTTCGACTGTCTGACGTCTAGGAGACGGACTCTGTGTGTGTGCAACGTAAGGTGCTGTGTCATCAGTCTGACGATCAGAGAGGAGCCTTTTGCAGTTAGCCTGGTTAGCCTAGCCAGGCATTCGACGCATCAGGTGTAGAGTGTGTACTCGTCCGGCTTGGACCACAAGGGGAGAAGTGAGCGCCACGCGGGAGAGGTCCTGTTGCTGTCTTCTGACGGAAGGAAAGGATATCTTTGTTGACGGTTTGGACGGCTTTTCCGAGGAGTGTTTCATATTCAAGTGGAGTGAGGAGCTGAAGATTGGAGACCCCCGACCCTCGCCAGACATTCAGGCCTGAACTTTATTTACTTTTGGTTTTATATCCGTATTGCTGGCTTTAGGTAAATTTATTTGGTAAGTGGGCCCACATATAGCCTATTGTGATTTTATTTGGTGATTGCCTAATTTGTTGGTTTAATTTATTTTCATTTTATCTTATTTCTTCAAACATTTATTTTTATATAAATACTTCGTATTTTACTCATTTGCTTGTTGAGAGTTTACTTAAATTTAAAAGAACCCAGGGCTCCCAGTGGATATATTTTTATGAGTGAGTAGTTTAGCAGCCAGTGGAAAGGGGGACATTAACAAGAAATACAAAGAGTTTTTTCTCGTTATATATATTTCAGGTTTCCCCAACATGGTGCAAATGGAGGCGACTGATATTCTCAAACTCAGGGTCATACTTGATGATGTGAACGCCGAGAGGCTTATTTTGCCCACAGGTCCTGAAACTGTAAATGCCCTCATATTGGAAGTGAAGGATAAATTGAATCTGGCCTAGGACTTTTGCCTTCAGTTTCAAGACCCAGAATTTGACAATGCCCTCTGCAATTTGGTTAACATTGAGGACCTACCATCTAAGGCAACCATTAAGATACTTAGGATTACTGAATCAGATCTGAGTTCAACGAGCACAGATGACACTTTGTTGTTGTCTGATAACACAGAATCACCAGAGCGACTTTGCAGATGGCCAGACATCTTTGTTGTTCCAAATTTCTCCTATGAGGTGGAGTATACTCTTAGAGAGCGCAACTCTGCCAATATGAGAGATGGATCAACTGTCAGGTTAACCAGGGATCAAAAGCACAACATATTGGATGTAATGGCTGCTGAAATATACAAGCATAAAGCATATCCTAGTACCAAACAGATTGGCTTGGCTGCAGGGGCTCTGGTGAGCAAACACCCCTGTTTGAGAGAAAATGGGTCTAAAAGAGGTTATGAGGGCTGGCAGAACAGTTTGCGCTTCAAGATGGGCAATTACAGGACCAAACTAAGTCGAGCTGGCATAAAGGATGTGGCTGTGAATGCAGGAAAACGTAGCAGGACCAATCCAGAGGGTGCAGCGTCCAGGGCCAACATCAAAAGACCCAGAAGAGGGGAAGTTAACTTCCTCCCCAACTATCCCCATGGAGAAACAAGGCAGACACTTGAGACCCAAAGACTTGCAATGGTTGAGCAGTTCAAGAGGACATCAGTGGAAAGAGACATGATATTAATTCATCAGCATATGCAACATACGTTTGCACTCAGGCGTGAAGAAGTCGTGAATTTAGCTCCTCCAGTTGCTGAATAGAGAGATGGCCAGCTCTGTTTTGTGAAGCACAAGTGAGTAAGAATTTACAAACAATATTTAAAAATATGCATATATCACGAAAGTCAACTTTAGGTTTTGAGTAGTTTTACTTGGAATGTCCAGCCCAGTTCTACAATATTGCATTTCATTTGTTGTTGTTTTTCCTTGTCTGTATACAACATCCATTGTCCACCCATCCTGAAGGGATCCCTCCTCTGTTGCTCATTCTGAGGCTTCTCCTGTATTTTCTTGTTTTTCCTCAGTTGATGTGAGGGTCAAAGGGCAGAGGATGTTGATATGATGCTGTGTAAATTCCTTTGAGTCAAACTGTTTTTAAAATGAGCTATACATATAAAATTCTTTGTCTTTTGTTTTTCTTTCAGCTCTATAGCGAATTCCACAGGATTACAAATCTAAATCTGCCATCTACATTCTATGCTTCAGTTGACTAGTACACACCCCAGCTGCTCCAGCTCTACAAAAAGAGGAGGACTGGCAGCTTTGGCCAAGATGGAAGCAATTCTGATGGCATTTGAGGAGCAGTTGTTTTTTTTGTTTTTTTTTAACTTCATGCATTACGTTGTTGAATTTGAACAGTGAACACAAACATCCCCTATGCATACGTTGTCTTTGTGCAACAGGACAAAAATGATTTCTGTGCAGCTCGAACAGCAGCTCTGGCCGGCCTACCACACTACCTGAAGGAGGATTCATCAGAAGTCTTCAGAACGTGCAAGGTATTTGTGTATTTGTATTTGGTTTAAATCAGGTGTCATCATTCAGATGAATTGAACAGATTGTCCACCGAATCTGCAGCAGAATTTGAAAGTTTGTAAAATAACTGAGCATCTGCTAGTTTTTACACTTTTTGCTCAATTCTGATTTATTGTTCAGATTTTTTTTTTAAGCTGTGGACATTATATTTTGAATTTGGCTGATATCCGATTCCAGAAGACACAGACTCTTCCCTCATGGTGGAATTAAATTACATGAACAAGTACTCTTGACATAAGGTAACACTGTGTAGCGCTTGTAGACATTTGAAAAGGTGACACTCATCTTACTCTCGAGATAAATATAATTAAGGTGGATAGATTGGACCTGGACAAGGTTTTGAAAGACAAAAACAGTATTTATTGACAGTATCGGTAATATGTAAATCTACGAAAATAACACCATTCAGTGCCTCCTGAATCTCTTTTTGTGTAGAGAAGTGAATAATCAAACCTAGGATTTATAAATAAAAATGAAGACAGACTGTGTTTAGTCAGTCTTCACTGTTTTTTGTCGATGTCCATCTACCAGGGTAGTGTGACTTTCTTTAATCTTATCTGAGTGAAGAGATGATTGTCCTCCTTAAGATGAACAGTGAAGACAACACCTTCCACACTTGGAGGCCTGTATCATGCTTTCCGGGCTGCTGATTCTGGCAATCTTCAGAATCCATTCTTTAAAAAACTAACCTGCATTGTGAGATTTTGCTTGTCACTATAAGAGACCCAAAAGGTGATGCTTATCATCAAAATAAAAAATAAACGCACTCATGAATGTGGGAGTCCACTAAAAAACAAAACTTCAAACAGAATAATGATTTGTCAACTTTACAGAAATATTACTGAACTTGTTTGCATTGGTGTATGCACTGCATTTGAAGTATCCGGAGCAGCTCAGTGTAGGGCTGAACGATCTTAGGAGAAGATCTAATTGCGATTTTTCTGGCAGATATTGCGATTTTGATTTTCTTCACGATTTTCTTCAAATCAAGCTTCAGTGCAATATTCACCATGTACAGTAACATTTACAAACATGACAGAAAATTACATCATAGCATTAAAACATGAAATGCCATTACTCTAATGCAAGAATGAAAACTAAAGTTAAGAATTGATTTCAAATGTATTTATTGACAAGAAACATGCATGTACATTCTATGAAGTCCTTGACCAACGGCAGTTATTACAAATGAAACTAAAAAGAGCCCTCTTTGGCTGTTAACTTAAAGTAGTGCAAAAAAAATCCTTAATTGTGTTAAGTTAAAAAAGTTAAATAAAATACAAAACAATTCCCCCCCAAAAAAGAACTAAATTCAACAATTACCAAATGATCTTGCCCAAGAGCCTTATACTCAAGTAGGTATAGGTCAAGGTCAGTCTTTTATGGCTCAAGGGAGCTAGCTTATCAACATCTGTAGCAGCAGTGGAAGTACTTTATTCAACCCTACATTAAGAAACCTGGACTATCTTTTTACAGTAAATGAAACTGAAAAGTAATGGTAATTAAATAAAACTTACTAAAATAAAATGACCCTACCTCTTCCCTTCTGAAAAATGTCAGACATTACAATAGGTGGGTTATTCATTTATGGCTCAGCAGCAACCAAATATTGCAAATCTATTCTGTAAACAATATAGCAAAAATAGCAAATATCTTTTTTTAAACAAAAGGCTGACACCACAAGTCAGGGTGAAGTGCAGAACAAACAAAATCTCAAAAGTACTAAATCAACAATAATACTTGCTTTCCTGACATCTCTACGTCACTCTTTACAGATTTTTTGTCAAGAAAACCAGCATGTCAACCTTCGATGGTTTTAGACATGAGCGCTGACATGTGACAACATTGCCACTGGCACTAAACAATCTCTCTGATGGCGAACTGGTAGCTGGTATGCATAGGAATTTAAGAGCCACTTTGCTCAGCCATGGAAAGTTAACATTGTGCACTCTCCACCAGGCCAGTGGATCTTCCTCTCCATCAATAGTAGGAGTCATCAGGTAGTTGCCCAGTTCAGCTTTCATGGCATCCTCCAACTGCATAGTGGAAGAAGGAGGGACAGCCTTACTCTTGAAGAAGCTGCCCAATGTCCACTTCCCCTTCCCTGTGGTGGATGGTTCTGCCTCTGCTGCACCCTTGGGCATGGAATCTGTGGTGCTGACACGAGCCCTCTTTTCCTGCAAAACACAGAGATAAGAGCTGTCAAAGTTTTGCAGTCTGATTTGATTTAGAGCAATTGGGCATTCTATGTAAACATTAAAAAATGTAATATGTAAATATCACTTGGATTTGATGTGGCATTTTGTATTATCAAACTACACAAAGAAACAGGATAAGTTACCTTTTGTGCCACCTGTTCCATTTCAATCTTCACTCTCTTTGATGTCTGGGACATTCTCTGCACTTATGTAGTCAGTCTTGAATCTAGGATCAAGGAAAGAAGTAATGTCCAGTAGCTCCTGTGTGGCTGGGTCGCTGTATTTATCTTCAATGTAGCCAAGGGCTCTTGATTTGATTTTCTTGGTAAGATCTGTGTCCTTGTCACTTTCAGTCAGGGTTGATGTTCTCAGGAGATGGAGAACTGGCTACAGGTATGACACACTTACATAGGCTTCACCGGACAGGGCATCTGTAAACTCCTGAAGAGGAGCAAGGGCATTGTTTATCGATTCAAGGACATCTGTGTCGTGCCAAGTGGGGACCAAGTGACGTGTCTTCTTGTCTTCAGACAGGACCTGAGACAACACCTTGCTCTGCTCCAACACCCTCCCGATCATTTTTTGCCTTGAGACCCATCTCGTCGGACATTCTGTTATCAGTGAGTGCTCTGGTACATTTAATTCTTGCTGTGCCTTTTTCAGTGCTGTTTTCTTTTTCCAGCTATGAGAGAAGACACCAACCATCTGTTTGCAAAGTTCTGTTGCCCGTTGAACTCTTGCATCATCTTTAACAGCATTTTCTGGACAAAAAAAGAACAAACATTAAATGAGAATTACAGGCTGAAAATGTAAGGATAATAATGGTAAACTTTTGCAAGGCAGATTTTCTAGCAAGAGAACAAATTAAAACCAAGTCATTATAGACAACAGTAAGGAAATAAATGATCAAATCAATTGTAGATGACAAATACTTTTATGTACACAGTATTCATCATCTACTCTTGATGATAAATAATCTGTTATTATAATATTATTCAAAGTAGGTATTTGTAAGGGCTTCAAAGAAAAACATTAAGAGAAAAGCTATATGGACTATACTGAAAACACGCACACATCATATTAAACCCGTATGAATGGATAAATTAAACAAACACACACTCTTACACTTACCAATTGCAAGATACATCCTGTGTCCAAAACATTGAAGTCTGGTCCAGTGATTAAGTTCCATAGCTTTGATGACGTTTGCTGCATTATCCGTTGTGATGCACGTCTGGTCCTCTTCTTTCAGATCCCAGTTTGACAGACACTCTCGCAATCCCAGGGCAATATTCTATCCGGTGTGGTCAGTGGGAAAGTATGCTGTCTGCAGGCAGCGACTTTTCAACTCAAAGTTTTGTAGTTGTGCCATAATACTCCACATTTTTCAGCTCTGTTGCCACTTTTTCTTTACACTCCGCGTACAGCTGTGGGATGGTAACCTGGTTGAAGAGGTGCGAGAGGGAATCACACATCTTCTGTCCAGCATGCAGAGGAGGTTTTTGAATCCATCTTTGGTGACAGTGTTAACAGACACCATGTCCTTCGCAATATAGTGTGTTATGGCAGTTTTTATTTCCGGGTGTCTTCTGCTGCTCTTATCATACGGAGTTACACTGGTAAAAGATGCTGTAATTGTAGTCTGTTTGCTACTATGGGCCTGAGTAGTATCTTCACCAGACTTTTTCACCGGACTTTTTTGTCATGCACTCGTCACGCAAATGCCTGTGGTGATTTTTCAAGTGCCGGTATAAATTGGTTGTGTTTCCGCTGGATGTTGCAACTTAAGCGTGGCAGCTTTTGCACAGTACCTGTTTCTGGTGCATGTCTGCAGCCTCAAACCCGAGGGACCGACGTACTGTTTTACTGTTTTTCTTGGGGATTAAATCCCCTAACGCCGCTTCCGGTCCAGCTGAAGCCATTTCAGAAATTAAGGAGCAGGTGGAGCAGGTTATACTGATTGGTTAGCGTGACCTGTCCACGAGCAGCATGCCGCTTCTGATTGGTGAGCTTGGCAGGATGGTAAGGAGACGGCATGTATGTGTAAAATAGTTGACACAACAGATCCTGGGTCAGTCAGGAGCACTGCAAAAAAAACGCAGCTTTGGCGAGCACATGATCGCGTTATCTGAAATCGCAATTTCGATCAGAAAACGATAAATCTTTCACCCCTAGCTCAGTGGCTTCTTCGAGTTCATTCAGGTTATCCTCCTTGACCTGGATGATGGGAGGAAGCAGCTTAGGCCGAAACAACGGGCCTTGAAAAATGAGCTGGAGTAAAGTTCTGGAGTAAAGTTGTAGAAAAGCATTTGTTGTCAGCAGTTCCCAAACAAAACACCTTGTGGCTGACCAGTTGATTTATTGTGTTACAAGTGTTCAGTGTGGTTACCTTTTTTACTACTTGTATGGTGTCACCACTTTTGTCACTGTTAATGTGATCCTGGACTGTGATTGATCAGAGCCCAAGAGAGGGAAGTCTGTTTGGATTGTGGGTGTTTAACATTCAGCTTCGTAAAACCGTGAATGATTAATAATTTTACTATACATATTTATATGGTGTCCCCAGTTTCGACATTGTTAAGATACTATGAGTGACCTGAGCCAATGGAGAGAGATGTCTGTTTTGATTTTGGTTGTGTGTTGAGCATTCAACTCTGTGAAACATTTAATGTTCAATAATTTTATTATGCATATTTTTGTATGGTGTCATACATTTTTGTCACTGTTAAGATGATACTGTTCTGTAATTGATCTTGATTTTGGGTGCATTTAACTTAATAAAACTTAAGTTGAGACCCATTTTGAGTTTGTATTATGTTAATAGAACTCAAATAGTATAAGGCAATCAGTTTCCTGAAATGAACTGAGTCGTCAGAACCAGAATGTAGTAATTCATATAGTGAAAGAAAACTGAGTAATTTCAACTTAAGTGGTAATATTTATCTGCAAAAGAGCCATTTAAGTTACTGTTACTTAATTCTGATTAATTAAATTAACCCACCTTAAATTAGCTCATATAATTGTTACATACAAGTAAAATGTACTTGTTCATTTAACTGAGTGGAATGGTAATGACAACTTGATTTAGCCAAGTCTCCTTAACAATAAATAATTGAGTTTCTGGAGCTTAAATAATTCAATTCATTATTCATTCATTATTTTATTTAAGTTAGCAAACTTAAATTGATCAAGGCAATCGGTTTCCTCAAATGGCTTGAGTTCAACTAACTCATCGGGTTTTACTGCAGAATTTAACTGCAGAAGTTAATTCTGACAGGTCGATGGGGGAGAAGCTGTCCAAGTATGCACCAAGTCTGGGAGGTGCTTCTATGGGAGCTGTAATCTGTCCTCCATTACTGGCAATCTTTATTCTGATGTTCACAATCTTTTCAGTAAAGAAAGATAGGAAGTCGTTACTGCTTAGAGTTGGGGGGATGCATGGCTCAACAGCACTATGGTTTTTGGTTAGCCTGGCCACAGTGTTGAAGAGGAATCTGGGGTTGTAGAAAGTGCTTCTAGCATTACGGAGTTCTTTTTTATATATTAATAAACTCTCCTTCCAGGCTTAGCGGTCTTCCTCATGCTGCCTGGAATGTGTCTTCCTTTCCAGTTGTCTGGTCTTCTGTTTTAAGGCACGCAGCTCTGGGCTGTACCAGGGAACTATTCTTTTTTGGTTGATAACCTTCTTTTTCAGGGGAGCTACGGCATCAAGTGTCCCAAGGAGTGCTGCTGCAGTGCTATCCACAAGATAGTCTACCTGCGAGGGGGTGAAATCAGCATAACTGCCCATTATATTACTACAAGATGTGGCAGCAAGTTCTGCTGGAATAAGCTCCTTAAATCTAGAAACAGCAGTGTCAGATAGACATCTACTGAAGCGGGATTTTTTCCCAGGTAGGATATCATTTGTTAGGGTAAATTCAAATGTAATTAAGGAGTGATCAGACAAGACGGGGTTCTGAGGAAGAACTATGATGAGGTCAGCTTCTATTCCATAAGTGAGTACTAAATCAAGGATGTGATTAAAAGTGTGAGTGGGTTTGTTTACCCTCTGACAGAAGCCAACAGAATCAAGAAGCGACTTAAACGCAGTGGCCAGACAATCATCAGAGACGTCCACATGGATGTTAAAGTCACCCACTATAATGACTTTGTCTGAGTTCAATGCCAAGTTAGACAGAAAGTCTGGGAATTCTTCTAAGAACTCAGAATAAGGTGCAGGAGGACGATACACCACAGCAACTAAGAGTGGTTTCTCTGCTTTCCAGTCTGGGAGGGAGAAGCTGACAGTCAGGCTCTCAAATGAGTTACATGAACAATTAGGCTGAGGGTTAATAAGCAAATTTGACTGATAAATTGCAGCTACTCCTCCTCCTCTGCCAGTGGTGAGAGGTACATGGTAGTTAATGTAACCAGGAGGGGAAGATTCACTTAAACTAACATACTCATCTTGCTGCACCCAGGTTTCAGTCAGTGCTAATACACCAATCTGATAATTAGTAATTAAATCATTCACTCGGAGAGACTTGGATGGGAGAGATCAAATATTTAGCAAACCACATTTAATAGTTTTACTGGGTTGGTTTGCCGGAGCAGTGGTTTTAATTTTAAATAAATTGCTATAAATTACTCCCCCAGATTTGGGTGCAGGCTTATACAGCCTCGAGGCAGACACAGTTTCTATAGGCTGGGTGGGTGACAACACGAAGGAACCAGCAGAGGTGAGTGTTAAACTGCAGCTCTGCCTGCTGGTCTGAACTCTGGGTGCTTGTCAGGGATTGGTATGGCTAATAAACTGCGCTATGTTCCTAGATAAGAGAGATGCACCATCCAAAGTAGGGTGGATGCCATCTCTCCGAATCAGACCTGGCTTTCCCAGAAGGAGCTCCAATTGTCTATATAAGCCACGTTGTTATCTCAGCACCACCTTGACATCCAGCGATGGAATGAACGCATGTGGCTAGACATGTCGTCACTCGCTAAATTGGGCAGCGGGCCAGAGAAAACTACAGAGTCCAACATTGTTTTAGCGTAGTTGCACACCGAAGCCATGTTAACTTTAGCTAATTCCGACTGGCGAAGCCGGGTGTCATTAACGCCGACATGTATTACAATCTTACTGTATTTAAACGCATCAACGCAAAAAAGTTTGTAGATTCTTGCCAACTCCAGAGGTGCTGTAGAAGTCGGCGGAAAGCAGATTCTTGCGTTGACTACACTTTGGTCCGTTGGCGGCAGTGTTTGGTAACTGACATTATTTGACAACCGCATATACATCGGGCACAAAAAAAGTCATCAACACAAACACAAACACCTGTTGGTATTACTTAAGCGGCTATAAAAAGATCCTTATGGCAAACGGTGCAATAAGATGGGAGCGACATTTCAGGGAGCGGGAGGACTTGCTCCACAATACTGATGAGTGGCTGATGAGCCAATTCCAGCTACCACGGGCCATCCTCCCCCAAATTTATGAGGAGCTGCAACCGGCGCTCCAGCGCAGAACCGCAAGGAGCCGAGCTATGCCAGCGCTGACACTGGTGCTGAGCACACTCAGCTTCTTGGCCACTGGCTCCTTGCAGCAGGAGATGGCAGATTGTTCCAGGGTGAGCCAGTCGACCCTCAGCCGGGCCATGCCTTTGGTAGTGGACCTGATCATCCGCCTCTCCCGCAGGTACATTAAATTCCCTTACAGTGCATTTGAACAGGCCAAAATTAAAGCGCAATTTGCAGCAATAGCCGGATTCTCTATGTAATCGGAGCCATTGACTGCACTCATGTTGCCATCAAAGCGCCGTCCCATGACGAATATGCTTAAGTTCATCATAAGGGTTCCCACTCCATCAATGTGCAGATCATCTGCGATGCGCAGATCTGCGGTGCTGCTCTATCGCCCGGAAAAGGTGTGCCGCATTGTGATGGCATGTGGCGTCCTTCACAGTGTGGCCAACCAGCATGGCCACCCCCATGCCGAGTGGCATGTCCCCCCGTGAGATGACCCAGAGGCTGGAGGGATGGACGCCGATCTTGACCGGGCAGCCGTCCTTGCATGCCAGAATTTCATTTCCACAATGTGAATGGGTAATAAGCGATTAAACGATTCATGAAGCCAGATTAATTTATTTTTTCCACTAAATGTTCTAGAACATTTATAAGGCGGTTGAGCAGCTCATTGATCCCTGTTATTCCCCTAATAATGTCCTACTGCGACTGCAGGACCGCCTGTATGAGGACCCTCTCACCACATCCGTGTGGGCCGGAGGATGTGCCGCTGGGTCCAGGTGGGCTGGAGGACCGTCCGCCGCTTGTCTGCCTGGTGCTGGGGCCGGGGGATGGGCTGGACCGAATACCGCTGGTCCTGGCGGATGACTCTGAGCCGGGAGACGGGCTGGCGCGGGAGCCAGCAGGGGTGCTGCAGGTCAGTGGAATGGCTGACGGATACATTTCTGTTAAACATTAAACATATTGGTACTGTATATTTAAATGGATGATTCTGTGTATTTGTTGCGTTTACATTTGTGGCAAAGCATGTGGAAAAGCGTAAGAAATGGAGTTGCCACTTACCCTCCAGGCTCTCAGAGTCAGCGTGGGTAGCGGCAACAATCCACTCCAGAGAAGTGCTGCCCATGACTGCCGCCACCCGCTGCTCAGGTGCCCCTCTCCCTGACCCCACCTGTCTGGCCAGCACTCCTCTGGAGGGCAGCTGTACGCCACTTGACCTCCACCTTTAGGTCCAACCACTTTTTCTTAATCTTCACGGGGGTGCGTTGCTCCAAATCCACCACATTCACCCTCTCCAACACCTTATACCACTCACAACGATTTCTTTTTTTGTACTGATACCACTGGATAGATGGTGACAAAATGACAAAGTTATGTAGACCTACCTTCCTGTCTTATTCTGATTTTGTCACTGTGCTGCCTGTCATGCTGTCATCGTGGAAAAAAAATAAAAATAGACAAAAAAATTTGGCTGGGCTGGGCTGGGCTGCAAGAGCTGCTCACTCATTTCTCAATAAAGTTTTGGCCTCTGCCATAAGATCAGTCTTCCCGTTGATGTCCCCATAACTTTATTTCGCTCCTTTTTGTCAAAACATTTACATGTGTATGATCTTACGTGAATTAATCTATGTCATGCATGGGAACTCCCACCAATCGGGGAACCTAAATGTGTACTGCGCAAGCTGTTTATAAACAACTTGTATCGCAATCTTGCACATCTTTTTTATCGATCATGGCAGCACACTGGCAAGATCGCAAAGTCCGCGAGCTGTTCGCCATCAGCGGTGAAGAGGAGATCCGGCGGCAGATTTTTGGAACCGTACTGGACACTGATTTATGGGAACATCACCAGTATTTTGAGGGAGCATGGGTTTTACCGGACTACCAGGCAGGTCATCAACAGCGCCGAGTTTGAATGCTTTGCAAAAGAGACAAAATTGCAATGCACGCAACGACGATGCTAACATTTGACTCAACAATGTCCATGCTATTGTTTGTTTACTTCGCAGTGTTCCGGCACACGATAATGTGTAATGATGACGTTGTCAGCGCGATGATGTACGAGAGAAAAACACAGGCACGCAGCCCTCACAGTGGGAGCTCAGACCCGCGACTCCTGGAAGCTTGAATGCGCCCTGATGCCGAGCAAACGCGGGCACAAAACCGCAAAGACACGCGTGATTCAGTGTGAAAGGGTTATTAAGCTGGAGGAACAAGAGCCTGACACTTGGGGGTTCCTCACAGGTGCCGCAACAAATGCAAAATAGGACTGCATGTCTTTTGGCTGTTAATTTAGAACGTGTAGTAAGCATGTTGGTTAAAATGTGAGGAGAGGTTTGAAAGTAACACTTCTTTTTTTCCACAATATTTGTCTTCTTTAAAAAAAGAAAATGTTTGTATTCTAAAATTCTGTATACAGTTGAACTGCATGATCATTTAATTAGACCAGTGAGAAATATGCATATTGTGCAATTATCAAAGTGTAGTGCCATTTAGAAAACTGTATAGGGCATGTTTAGAGTGGACCAGGTTAGCTACCAATATTATAAATGGTGAATGTAAGTGCCTGTTCAAAAAGTTAATAAAAAGTAAAATGATGCTAGAAACTAGCTTCACCCAAACCACTGTACAGGACTTTTGTTCTCTTTGAATCCGACTGAGTGACGGGATCATAAAGGTTTTGGGGTTTAGGGAATGAATCCAGGGCTGAGTGGAGAATGTAGATTTTGTTTTAATTTTCTTAAGTCCTATTGTCTTATTGTTCTTGAAATGTCCCACTCTTTTTCTTTTGAATATGAACCCCAGGAGGATTATTTGCTACCACTGGAGCAGCTAATGGGGATCTGTAATACACCAACTTTAATTAAGCCTGCAAGCAGGGAGTTGTAATAATCTATACGGGAGGTGACAAATGCATGAGCCAGTTAAGCAGCATCAGGTTGGGCTAGTGAGGGTCTTAGCTTTGAGATAGTCTTCAGGTGTTAGAATGAGGTTTGGCAGACAGCTTTCACATGTGTATCAAAAACAGAATTTGGTAGAGTTTTAAACTTAGTTTGGTGACCAGTGAGGCCAGAAGGATGGACTAACTGTCAATAGTGATGTGGGTGATGCCAGCCTGTTTTGTTTGATGAGATATGCTGATGAGGGTGGCTTCTGGGTTGTTGCCATTGAGTTTGAGAGAATAGTTATTCATCCAATGGCAGATGACATTCGACATTCAGAAGTTCTAACTTATCTGAACAATTACAGTCCTGTGAGTATTTCAGCGTTTGCTGGTTGTGTGATGCTCCTAGGTGTCACAATTTTGAAGAGCCCATGTGAATTTATATGTCTAACAGGCTCTTAATTTGGCTTAAAGGTAGAGTCCATAGCATGGTTAGTTGCAGCTTGTAAACATACCATTCATTCAAATTGGGCATTTTCTCCTAGACTCAACAGCACTATATATATATATATATATATATATATATATATATATATATATATATATATATATATATATATACATATATATATATATATATATATATATATATATATATATATATATATAATACAATATATAGAGTATATTGACTTCATGTTTTCATGTTCACTTCCTTACTTGGTTCAAGCAGACTATCACTGAGAGCTAACATTAGAGGGGAAAATCCATCAGAAGTAGTTATAGTAAGAAGCTGCACAGAAGGCTCCCAGGGGAGAATGGAGTAAGTAGGTGCTCGGGGACAGCTAGTGAAGTAGAGCTTTTGTGGGCAGCATCATCTCTTGATGCACTGACTTGCAATGGAACATCACAGATTAAATTCTGAAAAAATAAAACCATTTAATTCACAGACAAAAAAAAATTGGGAAAAAATATTTTTTTGCAAAAGAATTATTTTTCCAATACAAAATGATTAGATATTTGTACTTATTAACTTTGGGTTTTTTCACACTCCCATGTGGTTATTTTGATGTTATATTATAAATACAGACTACAGTAATCATCCTAGTGGACTGCAAGCCCCCTATGACA
>NC_141326.1:6587500-6687500 GCF_037954235.1 Aulostomus chinensis | reverse complement strand
ATCTGTCAGTTTCTCAATTAGCACTCATTTAAAATGAAGATACATCATATATGCAGTTTTGCCAGATCATTATGTAATGAGCTGTCAGACTATTCTTTGTCCTTCTCTTTGTCGGCGTCTCCTCGGGTCACCATAATAAAGATGCGTGATTTCCATCCGTCTTTAATGTTCAAATCTCCTGGAAAATCATTTCCCCCTTAAAATTCAATCCCATGTATCCGAGGGGGACAAAGACCAATGTGATGCAGGCATTATATGATCTGATTGAATTTCATGAGGCTCGTGACCTACCCATCTTGTCTGCGTGAGGCTGCTGACGCGGGCTGACAGCGGAGGGCTGCAGCTGGATGTCAATATAAGGTGGACGGAGCCCATTTCCCACGAACTCGTTTGTGTTGTGCAGTGAGCAACTTGTGCTGCTGACTTCAGAGAGCTGCAGACGGCGTGGGGAAGTCCTGTTAAAGGTAAGCTGCCACTGGCAACCAGCGCTCTTTCTAAATGCTGGAGCGAACTTCAAATCAGTGAGAGGACAGCTGGTCCATACTAGCTACTGGCATTCGTTCTCACTATAAAATATGTGTTTATACTCACTGTGTTTCTTTTCTTCTTAGATGCAGGGGTGCTTTTGGGTTTTTTGCTTGTCACTCATCTTTTGCACAACTCTCTCTGAGACTGTAGGGTTGGTGATTGCGGTAAGATGTATTACTTATACATTATTCTTATTATTATAAATTTATTTGATTTTATTATTATTCTTCAACATTCAAGAGATCTGCAGTGCTGCATTCTAAATATAAATCTAAAATTTACCTCTAACATATATATATCATCATATGATATAATAATACAATATAAATCTACGTGCAATTGAACTGATCATTGTGAAGTTTGTAGTCTACTGAATACAAAAATTATTTGCTTGTTCGTATAGTGTTTCAGTTTTGAGATAAAGTACTTTATTTGACAACAAAACTGAATTGAAAACTAAAAATGAGCTCTGTCAAGAAGAGAATGGCCAAGTGTGACAGGGAGCTATAACAGACATTTTTAAGCTGAACAGAGGCTTTTTCAAGTGGAGATTGCATTGTCTGTTTTTTATGAAAACAATCAATTCATTTGATGGTTGGGTTTTATGGAGGCACAGTGGTGCAGTGGTTAGCACTGTACCTTCACAGCAGGAAGGTTCCAGGTTTGAGCCTGGGGCATTTCTGTGTGGAGTTTGTATGTTCTCCCTGTGCCTGCATTGGATTTTACCGGATACTCCGAATTCATCGCACAGTCTAAAGACATGGTTAGGTTAATCGGCGACTCTAAATTGACTGTAGGTGTGGCTGTGAGTGTGAATGGTTGATTGTCTATATATGTTGGCCCTGCAATGGACTGGCAATTTGTCCAGGGTGTAACCCCCCCCCCCCCGACCCTAAATGGCTAAGCGGTATAGAAAATGGATGGATGTTTTCTTTGAATGATTTTTTTTTTTTTTTACAGTATTGACCAAAGAATGAAATGGGTTCTTGGATAGAATCAGGGTGTTAACAAGTGTCAAGAAGTGACCCCATTGCAGATATCCATCCATCCATCCATCCATTTTCTATACCACTTATCCATTAAGGGTCGCAGGGGGCTGGAGCTTACAATGTAGATATCAGAATCGCAACTTGACAGCTTGAGCATTGGACAGTGAAACTGCGAGTCATGATGCTTTTGTTTCTTGATCCTGCAGGGAAAGGAGAAGCGAGGCTGGACTCTCAATAGTGCTGGCTACCTTTTAGGTCCCCGTAAGTACTGACAGAGCACACACACACACTGAACATTACGCTGTTATACGACACTATTCAGCTCACACATGACTGAAAGGAACATGGTTTGAAACAGCAAACTGTATTTTTCAACGTCACATTTGCTTGAAAAAAGGTATAAAACATTCCTGTGTAATCTTGGATGAAGCATTGGCATTGACCCTCCCATTTGCAATGTCCTTCTCGTGAAACTCCTCACTGGCAGGTGGAAAAATGTGGTGTACTACTCCACAATTGACAGAGGAAGCATGTGGTAGTTTACAGTGCTCCTCAGAGCAGCAGGGGTGGAGTAAAGACAAGGACAGAAAAAAAATATATAGATAGACGGATCAGATAGATAGATAGTTGTCGATTTGCAATAGACTAAATATTAGAAGTATTAGTATTTATCTGGAATTGCTGGTCTCCTGTTTTGAGTGAAGTTGTAGCCATGAAAGCTGAACAAAGAGTTTAGACATCCACACAAGATGTGGGTTTTGAATTGAAGTGTATGTAATGTGTTTGACTCAGATTCAGAACTTTATTGCTTGATTGTTACCATGTAAACCTGCCCTTAAAAATGGATGATGATTTTCTGTGAATCCATACTGCACTGATCAATTTTGTCTAATTCGGTTTGTTAGAAAAATGGTCTCCTACAGCCTTCAGGATTTATGAAGTGAAAACAATATACAGATGCCTGCGTGTGTGCATGTACTGTATGTTCTCGTGTGTCTGCGTGTGTGTGAGTGTGTGCGTGTGTGTGTGTGTGCGTGTGCGTGTGCGTGTGTGTGTGCGTGTGCGTGTGTGTGTGTGTGTGTGTGTGTGAGAGAGTGAAGCCCAGGTAAAGGTTGCTCCTGCCTCATCCTGTGTTTCAGGTCGTATTGATCACCTAATTCAGATAAAGGATTCACCCAGTGCCAGAGGCAGAGACGAACTGGTCACTCAATGTAAGATAGAAAGATACGGCCTCTGCAGGGCCTTGGTGTCAGGCCAGGAATTGCTCTGTTGAACATCCTGCATTTTAGTTTGCTTGTGTAACTTAAGGCAAATGTCTGTCATCATACTGCTGTCTGTGCTTAAGCATCCCAACACTACATTTCTATGTGAGCTTTGAGCAAAGAAAACATCATGCTGATTTCATGTCTGTTGAGTAAGACATAGTGAGCCAATGCTGCATTCATGCAATATAAACACAAAAGAACAAACCTCCTACTACTCCTAATAAGGAACATTCACATGTTTGTCCATTGTATTACCACAATTGGTATTGGCTTAATTAGTGGAATCCATTGTACCCATGTTAAATTGATTTACTTGATTGATTTGCTGTGGCTATTAACGCCTCTCACATTCTTACTTTTGCATTACAGAGTGGGAGGTATAACTGCCCATTTCATATGCATATTTGACCATGGCCATGTTTCAATAGTGTCAATTGAAACATGCCCTGCCCTCTCAAACAGACACCAGCTGACGTGCAAAAATTCAATAAATCATATATTTTTTTTCATGATTATGTCAACTCTGTCAGCCCTTCTTCCTAGGTATGACCTCAGGTAGAGGACACAGAGTGAGGGAACAAAAAGGAGTTTTCAGGCTGAAAGGGAAAAGGTTCCTTACCTATTCACAAACCTTTATTTTGAACATTCCAAGCATTCTGATGACAAATTAATTAATTGCAGGCTCCATATTGGTGATGACAGTGGTGACTCCTCACACAAGACATGTGCTTCCAATTTAATGAAGTAATTTTGTTTTGATTCACCCCCATTAGGACCTGGGGATCATTTATCCCTGTAAACAACATGACATATGATTGCATTTCAGTTGTTCTAGTCCCATTTATCTAATATGTATATGCTACATGTATATGTATATAATATGCTGCTGAATTTTATAGTTTTCTATTTTACCAGTCTAGGAAGGGATGTAGGTGCAGAGTCCACCACTTAGGTGGACAGAACCAATGTTCAGAAAGTATTCAACTGCACCAGAACCTAATGTCCCAAGTTGATGTTACTTCTTAGGTTTACTCAGAAAAGAATATTTCATTGACCCTAAAAAAAAAAAAAAAAATCCTAATTAAATATCACGCCCTAATGTATTTTTGTTTTGGAAGCCTCACCCCTTGGGTTTAAGACATGAGGAAACATAATCTGACCAAGAAGAGGAATCTGTCTGATCTGTCTGACTGGGAGATTGAAATCTTCACACCACTATATCAACTGAAGCAACTAGTTTACTGACAACCAGAAAAATGAAATAAAAGAAAGTCACAGTGTGCATTTGAAATTGAAATCAAAGTATCTGTTCAACATATATATGATAATCACTCATCATTGATAGATAATTATTAGATCATCTTATGGGCAAGTGGCAGTGCTTGTATGCATCAGTAAATGGTGGAGGAGATCCAGCAGCACCACTGTACACACCTAAATCTTCAATAACACCATGTTCAGTGCACTATTGAGCCCTTAAGCAGCCTGATATTAGCATTGCACCATCACTCATGTGCGCACCAGCGCACTGTTGAACATGTGTACCAGCTCTGTCTCAAAGTTTTTCATATTTATATATTTATGAATGTAAAGCAGCATGGTTAATCAGCTCAGAGATGACTCCACTTTTCTGTAGCCATGTCCCTGCAATCCCCACAAGCTCTGGTTTTAAATTGATATGAGTGCAGATGCTCAGATAATAATCCTTCACTTTCAGCAGGTTTCCTCTGCTGAAATACTCTTTTTGAAGCAGTAACAGGTACTATACTTGCTCCTTTATTCATCTAAATGACTTATACAATTGATTTGTTATTTATTTAAGTAATTTATTCCATTACATTTATGAAAATATTGGAACTACCTAACTGCTGCCTTGTTATTTCCTATTAGAATTCACACACAAACACACACACAAACGCAAATGCAAGCAAAAATATGTGCAGAGGTCAGCTGTTCAAGTGGTTCTGTAGTTCAAGAGGAATTACATATGCGTGAAATAAGCTCTCAGAATTCCAACCCTCGGGAGTAAAGTGGTGAACTTCAGTGGGGATGAAAAAACTAAAGCATGAAAAGTCATAGAAGACAGTGTGTCCAGGTTGATTGCTGATTACTGTATGTACATGTATTATATCAATGAAGGGGAAGGCAAGTTGTACTATCAGTGACTTCTACAAAGCTTTTTCTGATTTCCCTGCAAGATAAAAAGCCAACAATCATTTCTGATTCAATATCAGTGTGGTACAATGTTGGGCAAATTCCTGACTTAATTGAACTTTTTCAGTTCACACAAATATGAAACAGTTTGAATCATATTTGCGTGTTATTCATGTTGCCTTGGAATATTTCCTTGTATTTTCTTCATATGTAATTGCACTTGCACCTGGCTTTCTGTCTGAACACATCATTGAGACTCCTCCCATCCTAAACTTTGACTTGAAGCTACAGTTTTGGTTTATTCCATAACTGATCCAGAGAGCCTTTACGGATGCCCTGATTCACTGGTAGACTGCCAAATTGTATCTGTTGAGGTAAAAAAAAAAAAAAATTAACTTAATGTTTCATTTTTTATGATGAAGAATACCTTATTCTGTGGCGTTAAAGGAAACAAAAGGACAACAGCATCGGCTGTAGCCAAATACATGCCAGTTGTCTCACAGTTGTGTATTTACTAGATATGAAGTAAACAAATGAAACACCTGCCACTACTGTCATGACTGAAATGTAGACCACTGAAAATTCCATGGAATCCATCCATCCATTTTCTACTGCTTATCCTGTGAAGAATCACGGGGCTGGAGCCTATCCCAGCAGCTTTCGGGGGAGAGGTGGGGTACACCCTGGACAGGTGGCCAGTCCATCGCAGGACCAATGCATATAGACAGACAACCATTCGCTCTCACAGCCACACCTACGGCCAATTTAGAGTGTCCGATTAGCCTAGAGCCCAGCACGGTAGTGCAGTGGCTAGCACTGTCGCTTCAGAGCAAGGAGGTTCAGGGTTCAAGTCCCAACTCGGGCACGGGATCTTTCTGTGTGGAGTTTGAATGTTCTCCCCGTGCCTGCGTGTTTCTGGGTACTCCGGCTTCTTCCCACCATCCAAAGACATGCAATTAGAGACAAGGCTAATTGGATGCTCTAAATTGACCATAGGTATGAATGTGAGTGTCAATGGTTGTCTGTCTATATATGTTGGCCCTGCAATAGACTGGCCATCTGTCCAGGGTGAACCCTGCCTCTTGCCCGTAGCTGCTGGGATAGGCTCCAGCCACCCCGTGACCCTTAACAGGAATAAGCGGAAGAAATTGGATGGATTAGCCTAGACCCCTCTTTGTACCCAGAGAGAACCCATGCAGGGACAGGAAGAACATGCAACTCCACACAGAAAGACCACGTGGTCCAGCCTAGGCTCAAACCCAGAACCTTCTTGCTGTGAGGCGACAGTGCTAACCACTTCACCACTGTTCCATCAAATTTCCATGGAATACACACTCTAAATGCATACATCTATTGTTATGGCTGAGCATATCACTTTGTTAAATCATCATGATTTCCATTTGTGTGTATGTTAATGTGTGTATGTTAATGTATGTGTGTGTGTGTGCGTGTGCTTGTGTGTGCGTGTGTGTGCAAAATCTGCTGCCTATACTTCTAATGTGAAGTTTTGTCTCCTCTGCTGGTTAAATGTCTTCCCTCCTTTTTTTTTTTTTACTTGCAATTCCATGAGCCAAGCCCTGCAGGTGGTCTGTACAAGTTTGGAAAAGGAACCTAACAGTGACAAACAAACTGCCATGGACAGCTCCAGGCTGTTCAACAACCACCATTTAGATATACATTCACCATGAAATTGCTTTCTTGGAAGTTGAAAAGGATGCACCCAGTGGTATGACATGCTCTTGACATTTTCTGTTTGTATGACTGGATGGACTGTGATCACTTCTCACTGTCCAGATGGCATAGATGGACACAGGACACTTGGAGACAAGACGGGTCTGGCTGGCAAGAGAGACATGGGACGAGAGGATGACTTCAGAACAGGTCTACGTATGTTTCATGGCTATATTTCGAATCAGAATTCCTCAACATTTTTGAAACCATTCCTTAATACCTCAAGCAAGATTTTGTGTCTTCTTGGAATACATCTTTTCATATGCTGCTTGTTATCTCAAGACCTTTTGTCAAGCTTCACCTGTTGATTTTACTGTGTACTTTTCCTAAACAGGCACCCAAAGAATAGCAGATGAAGACATCATCCACACTGTCATTGACTTCCTGTCGTACCTCAAACTTAAAGGTACAGCAGCTTATGTTTTATGTTTTAAATTCATGACAGGCTTAACACACAAAGCACACATACAAAATTTGTATGACGCTAATATCATGTAATTATTGTCCACACTTGAACCAACACAGTAAGCAACCTTACCTGTCTGAATAGGGATCTTCCAGTCCACTCAGTAGAACAACCCATGCAGCAACTTCAGCTGCATTAAGACAGTATAGACAGATAGTACAGCACCAAAACAAAACTGTGTGGCCTCTAATCAATACAGACAGGAGTTTCTGAATATGCAAAATTTTTCTCTCCATTTTCTGTAGTCCAAAATGTACAACCTCTTATTTGCAGGGCATTAATTTGGGACTTTCCCAAAGTGCTTTGAAAAATTGACATTACTGAGAGGTTGTTCCCTTCAGATTATGTTTTGAGTGGTTCCTACAACTTCTGCTCCAGTTGCACCACATGGGAAACATTTCTTTAGACTGGCGCCATTTTAGAAGCTGGATACTGAAATGCAGAATATCTTTCACAGTTTATTAATGATTTGTTGTTGATTCTTTGAATTTGATTCATTAACTCTAAATTCGGATGTAAATATAATAGCAAAAGGATTGTTTGACATAACCAATTCTGTCTGTGGTCTGAGCCTGAAACTGTGTGTGTGTGTGTTTGTGTGTGTGTGTGTGTATGTGTGTGTGTGTGTGTGTGTGTGTATACCTACAGAGATGGGAGCCTTGGACAGCCTGCCTTCCTCTGTGACATCAGATGAACTGGTCAATCCCTAATGTGTTTTGCCTCTCAATACGTCACATCCCTCTCCCCAGGCTATGATTGTCCTGTCTGGGCTCTAGCTGCCCTAAATGTTACTTTACTGTTGCTCCATTTATAATGTAGCACTGGTTTAGCCCTTGTACCAAATATCTTATTGTAACCCAAACAAATACAAAATAAGATGACATCTTTCTGCTCTTGTGTAAATAAAACCATATCAACAATCAATGAGACATGAGGTGAGGGTTCATTGACTGTAGGTGGTTCTTATAGGGACCTCTGTTTAGAGCCTTCCACACTCTAATACTCTTATATGCTATAATCTGATTTTAAAAAATTGAGTAAAAAAAACCCAAATGGTTCTATATTCACATTGAGATTTGGTTTGTTCTCTTTGATCACAATGAATATCACTGCACACAAAACTAGCCTCATCGAGGTTTTACCTGCTACAGTCAGGAACTGCAACTATTGAATACTGCCAGTGCATGCAGCCTGGTGAAATCAGGGCTCTTTATTACCTGACTATTTAGGAATGGAAGAGTTTTATTAAAAGATTGATTTAGAATAATGAAATCAAATTGAGTTCAGAGAATGTTGTGCAAAACATATTTACAATTTCCTTCAAGATAGCTTTTGAAACTTTGACTTGTTCATCCAGTACAGACATCACTGATCACTGGTCCCTGTAAAAACTGTAATTCTGTATATTTTGAACAGGAGTTGCACATGAAGTGCAAGTCAAATACAGATGAACTGACTAAGTCATATTGATTTACATTGGGGTTTATAAAAACTACATTCCAATTTTCCTTTTTAACAAAGGGTTTGAGCCTATGTCAATGTTCCTTTTGACAAAAAATTACACCTTTCCTATGTTTAAGAGGAAGAAAATTAAATTTAAATTTATATTAAGTCTCTCAAAAATATACTCATATTTTCAAGAGGACCAGAACATTCCTTGGTCAAGCCCTGGGTCAGTTAATCTATAACTCTGTGCCTCCCCCAAACATCTGCAGTTGGTGAGATGAGGAAAGTAATCACTGCTCTCTATTTGTGGTTAACTCTTCAGACCTTCATAATCAGAAAGCATTGTCCCTGCATGATGGTGAGCTGGCAAGTTGCAAATTAATATTTGAGGGATGTGTCAGAACTGGTTTAGGATACAGATATACATATAATCCCATTCTTTGGGCCCAGCTTCATTAAATAATTCTTCAGGCACAAATGCATGTTACTATATTCTTGAGCCATGGCTGGCAAAAAATGTGAGGAAAGTAGAATATTTCCAATTGGGGCTTTTCAGATGGCTCGGGTGGAAGATCATTCTCTCAGCATCTGCTGCAAACACGCTTCACCGACATTCTATCACCAAATTAATAACAGCAGTAGTGAGACTCCTGTGTTGTGTTTGGTAATCATTATCACCAACCACTGTGTGAAATGACTTGCAGACAAATGCGATGTGTTCCCCAAACCTTACAATATTAGAATTTGTTTTTTTTACATTCACTTCAAATATTTGTCAGTTATTTTGTGCAGAAACTACACATAAATATATTTACCCTCTTTTTTAATGCAGCTCCATGCACTAACTAAGGATGCTCTGTGCACTAACAGCTGAGTTGCATCAAGATGGAAGGTTGTTTACTTCTGGTATCCTTAAGCATCTGCAACTGCACCTGTTCAAACCTCCCTCTGGGATAGAGTGTGGTGCCCTCTGGTGGCTTTACTTGGAAGCCCATTATTTTCCACTGGGGTAAACAAGCAAATCTTATTGATTTATTTCACATACAGGTTTAGCTAAAATTGAGCCTAAAGTTCGGTTTAAAGTTGTGATAAGATAATTTAAATATATTTTACCATGTCTCACTCTCTCTACTGTTTGCATCCTCTGCTCTGAACTACAAGGGATGTCTGCCGTTCTCCAGCATCTTCTCTCTGCCCTCCTCTTCTGGCATCTTCTCTACTGTCTTGGTTAAAAAAAAAATACAAACAGTATACTGTAGGTCAGGGGTTGACAATTAAACTTGGCAGAGAGCAAGTTTGTTTTAAGCCATTGGAAGGCAGGCCTATCCCCAAAATCAGCCAATAAAATGCTAAATTGTAATTTTTGTTGTAACAGCATAGTCTACTGTTACACCCTGTGGTTTAATTGTGAAGGAAAGCCAGAAAAATAATTATTTGCTGGGTTTTAGCTACAGTACAATGGTAGTGAACAAAAAAATAAGACTGTACATCTGATCATGAAACAGGAGACAGGTCTTTAGATGGTAAATTGTCTCCCTGTTTCCTTCTTCAATCCTGCCTCATGTTGACAAGCTTTTTGATGCCAAAACACCTGCCTCTTTGGTGATGAGAGTGGATTTTGTGATTGATTATTTGTATGTTTGCAAACCATAACCCATTAATTGATGAGCACAACTGCCAGGTGAATCCCTCTTGAACACAGCAGCACAGGGGAGGGGATTCTAGTTTTGTTGCTGGCATAGGACAGAGAAAGTGGGTGTGGACACACCTTGAACAAATTAGAACCATTATGCCTGATGTTTCCAGCTGTGCTTTGGATATGGTTAAGACAGGGCCCTCTTCTGATATTAATTCTGACACTGATGATTCTGTCTGCAGTTCACTTTAAGTGATACCAACACTGATTCTGCTGTATCAGGTTGCTTCAGGGGAAACTGCTCCGTTATTAAACTGACAACATCTCTGCAATAATTCTGCCAAAATCATGGATGTATGAAGGCCAATATTCCGGCGACCTAGCTACTGAATAAAAGCACAAATATATCTCACATGAATGCGTGGGACATCACCATTTTTTAGAGCATGTTAACTGCTCTGAAGACAGTATTTGCAAGGCATTCTGTCACAGTCCCTGTCTCGTGCTTCCTGTTTTATTTTGTAGTCATGTCCTGTCTTCCTGATCTCCCTCCTGTGATTACCTTATGTGTATCACCTGGGTGATTGCACCACCCATGTCTTGTTTCCCCTCTTGTATTTAACCCGTGTGTTTTCCCCTGTTAGGTTGTTGGTACATTGACGTGTGTTTTGGTTTATGTCTCGTTGAGCGTTGTGCTGGCAAGTTTGTGTTTCACCAGTTGTCAGTTTTCCAGTCACAGTCAAGTCGTCAAGCCTCCAGTCACAGTCTAGTCGTCAAGTCTCCCCGCCTACGGTCGGCAAGTCTCCCCGCCTACGGTCGCCAAGTCTCAAAATAAAACCCTGTTGTGCACCTAGCCACTGTCTGCGCCTGGGTCTACTTCCCCCTCACACCTCCCCGCATGTAACAGAATGGATCAACCAGAACGGACCCAGCAGACTGCTCCCCTCCCACGACGAATGAACCTCCTCCAATACTTCGCCTACATGGCCAGAATGATGGAGGAGAGGGAATCGAAAAAGGAGGAGGACTTCACGTGCACCCAGCTGGCTTTGGGAGGCCCTCGCTCAGTGCAGCGAGCCCTCTGGGAGACCTGGGAGCTCTCAGCCCAAGGGCAAAAAGAGGGCGGGTCCAGCCCTCACCCAAGCCATGCAACTGCCACCCACGGACGCCACTCCTGTTTGGGCGTCGGGGGTCCCGGTGGACGCCACTACTGTCTCGGCGTCAGGGGACTTGGCTTTTGCCAAATCTGCTCTGCCAAGGGCCCTGGCGGGCGCCACTCCTGTCCCAGTGCCGAGGGTTCCGGCGGGCATCATCCCAATCCCAGCGGCTGTTGCTAACCCTGCTCTGCCAAGGGCCCTGGCGGGCGCCACTCCTGTTCCAGCGCCGAGGGTCCTGGCTTGCTCAACTCCTGCTCCGCCGAGGGTCCTGGTGGGTGTCGCTCCTGTTCTGGCCCCGAGGGTTCTGGTGGGCACTATCCCTATCCCAGCAGCTGCTACACCTTCTCTGCCGCCATGGGTCCTGGCGGGTGTCACTCCTGTTCCTGCGCCGAGGGTCCTGGCGGGCGTCACTCCTGTTCCGGCGCCGAGGGTCCAGGCAGGCGTCACTCCTGTTCCGGCGCCGAGGGTCCAGGCGGACGCCTCTCTTGTTCCCAGGGTCCAGGCGGACGCATCTGTAGTAGCACAATGTATGGCCATATATCCAAAATTTATGATTCTCTGTGTTAGGTGGAAGAGCACCAAGGGAAACGTCAGGTTCTGGCAAACACCAAGGAATATTACAACACCATCATCTCCCTGTTTGGATTTGTTATTGAGGAAGATATCGATGTCCCGGGAATTACTCCCATGTTTGGATGTGTTATTGAGATGATGTTAATATCACCGAGAGGAGGGTAATGTTCCGGGAAGTTCGTTGTACCAAAACAAAGTTAGTAGCCAAGACACTCACGCACGTACGTACACACATCCACCAGTTCCGGACATTCCATCTCTTAAGAGTTGGGAGAGAATCTTGCAAATGTTCCGGTCAAAGTGACCGGGACTCACACTCACAAAATACACGCATATTCAAAGACACACTCACCTACGCACACACTTACCCAAGTACAGGCATGCACCGGGTGTCAGAATGCATGCCTCTTTGACTATAAAGATGTGTCGATGAGATGTGAGAGGGGGGCTTTTCTCGACATGGGCAACTTCTGTTACTCTGTGTTGTAGAATTTGCGAGACTATTGAGAATAAAACACGTCGGCTGTACTCTCTCTTTCTCTGGTCTATTCTTACATTTTTGTCACTTGGTGACCGGTTGAGGTTCCGATCAAATCCTCTATACTCTCCTGTTCCCAGGGTCCAGGCGGACGCATCTCCTGTTCCCGCAACTCTTCGCGGCCCCCCGGCCGCCCCCCTGACATGGTGTTATGTTTTACCCCATGGGTGTGGTGAGTGAGTGGTTTTCTGTTGTTTCGTTCACTGGTGTGTTCTTGCCCTTCCCTGACTCCTGGCCACCCTCCACCAACCCTGGTGTTGGGTTTTTTTGGGTTGTCTGGTAGCCAGCCCTTTAGGGGGGGGGGGTTACTGTCACGGTCCCTGTCTCGTGCTTATTTTGTAGTCATGTCCTGTCTTTCTGACCTCCCTCCTGTGATTACCTTATGTGTCTCACCTGGGTTATTGCACCACCTGTGTCTTGTTTACCCTCTTGTAATTAACCTGTGTTTTCCCCTGTTAGGTTGTTGGTCCATTGACGTGCGTTTTGGTTTGTGACTGGTTCACCAGTCTCCAGTTGTCAGTTTTCCAGTCAGTCAAGTCGCCAAACCTCCCCGTCTCCAGCCTCATGCCAAGCCTCCCCATCTCCAGCCTCACGTCAAGCCTCCTCGTCTCCAGCCTCACGTCAAGACTCCTCATCTCCAGCCTCACGCCAAGCCTCCCCGTCTCCAGCCTCACGCCAAGCCTCCCCCTCACACCTCCCCCATAAATGCTCAAAGCAGATGGCTGTTTTCTGTGAACCTGGGTCTGTTTGACGTTCCTGCCCGTTAAAAGGAATTTTTGGTCGCTGCAGTTGCCAGATGTGCTCGATCATGGAGAATTCTTTGGTGTAAATTAATTGAAGTAGTGTGGCGCTTGATGTATTCTTCTTGTAAAGTCCCATGAGACAACCTTTCTTGTGTTTTGGAACTGTCCAGATACAACTGACTTGACAGTGACTTGACATTGATAATCTGCTGACAAAAAATAAACAGAAGTATCTATCAGACCAAAGACCAGCACTGAACTATTAATTTTATTGCACTACTGTGGCTGTGCTGTTTCCACTATCAACTGGAGAGACTCGCTGAGAGAAAGTAGCTGTTCTTCAAAATGATATTTTATTTGAGGATTTCAAGATAGGTTTCAGGGTTCATCATAGCACAGAAACAGCATTTCTGAAAATTACTAATGACATTCTGCTGGTAACAAATGAAGGACTTTTCTGTGTGCTGGTCTTGTTAGAGCTTCGTGCAGCTTTTGATACCGACTGAATCTACATATCTAATGAGATAGGTACCTTGGATGGCATTTCCTTAGACTCTGGCACTGCTATCTTTAATCAGGATCCGTTCTTTGACTCCCACATACCACTTCACACAAATTTTAAAATTCTAAATAAGAACTAGTAGAAGAGATCATATCTCTCCTGTACAGGCTTCTCTGCATTGGCTCCCTATCAAATTCAGAATAGAATTCAAAATCCCTCTTCTAACACACAGAAAGCCCTAAACAATCAGGCAACTTCCTTTCTGACAGGGCTTACTGTTCCCTACAATTCAGCTGGAACCCTATACTGCCAGGATGCAGGGTAACTTGTGGTTCCTAGAGTCTCCAAAAGTAAAATGGAAGCCAGAGCCTTCATTTATCAGTTTTCTCTCCTGTGGAACCAATTGCCAGTTTAGGTCTGGGATGCAAACACCCTCTCTATGTTTAAGAGTAGACTTACTGTAAGATCTTCCTTTTTGATAAAGCTTGTAGTTAGGGTTGGCTTTAGCCTAAACTGCCAGCTGCGTAAACTGCTAGACTTACCATCAGTTTTAGTATACGTACTGGTAGTATTCATAACTGTACTAACATTAACATCAGCATCATGTTTGTATTGCATTTGCAAACACTTAATTGCTCATATTATGTCGAAGTTGATTGATAAAGTAACTGGTGGTGGTTATTGGTAGCTAGTTTACTGTTGTTACCACTGTTGTTATTGTTTGTTGTGTGTCATAACTCCCAGGTCATTCTGTAGTTCTCTCCCCTTGTCCTTCTCCTTCCATCTTATTCATGTCCCCTGTCTGTCTGTCATTCCCCCTCCTCCTGTCTCTCTCTCTTTGTCTCTGTCCCTTCTTGTTCTGCTTGATGTTCCTACCTGTTAAAAGGAAGGCTTTTTTGTTGCTGCTTTTGGTGGTGCTTCAGTAGTGTTATTCTAATTACTGTTGCTGCTTTAGAACCACCTTAGCAGAGCCACTGATAATCTGTAGCATTCTGCGAGCTTTTAGAACCAATTCCAATGTTAATAAAGTAATAACACTTAATACACACATCTGTTATTCTCTGGCCAGGTATACATCACACAACATTTGTATGAATCAAACAGCAGGTCCATACTATCGATATTCTTCAGGGCAGAGCAGGGCTGTGACGTCAGCCAGTGTTTTTGTGCTGTTTTTTTAGTCTTGAGTAAACAGGAGTCCTGCTAGGCATCACAGGTAGCCAGGATCGAAGCTATTACTGTGGCTACTGGTGCAGAGCAATATAAGCAAAGAGATACATAGGGCTGACCACACACACACACACACACACTGGACTGGACCAGCAGAAAACTGCACCAGACAAGGTAAGTGCAATCAAGTACAGTACATGCATTCAAATATATGAAAAGTTGGACTCTGTGTCATTGCAGATGTGCTGTATTATTTAACTTTGATTTTCTTATTACAAGGCCATTAACTTATTTAATTCTTTGAGGAGAAATACTATTATATATCTGGTGTTAATATTCTTAATATGCTGTAATTAATTTTACTTGTATAGAATTTTAAACTAAGTAAAAGTCATATGCAAATATGAAAGAAATACAATTAGATGCAAACACACGCTCACACACACCCACAGAATATGGTAGTTTTTCTGCCATCTGTTGAAACATCAAGCTTTAGAAAGTTATATATTGTAATTTTTCTGCAATCATTTATATGCTGTTTGATTGTTTAGCATCTGAACTGATGCTAAGATTCAAGATTCCTTGACTTGAAGATGGATGAGACTGTGCTCGAACCCTTTTGTGACTTAGGTCATTTTACTTCTGCTCAGTTTGTATCTGCTGAAATTTGACTTGGGGTTGTTGTTGCATTACTTCTCAAGAACCATTTTACAAGATCCTATTAAACGTATCCATTTTCAAATTGTTAAACCTGGATGGTTGCTTGCCACTCTCTAACTTCATAGATATCAAATTGCAATTTCCATGTCTTCAGCTATAGCCAACACTTTAAATCCTTAGCTTGCCGTGATGTTTCTCTGGCCTGCTCCCCAATTTTTTCCTGTCCGTTTCACTTTGTTCCTTGCTGGGGGAATGCAATCAATAAATCGAAGCGAAGTAAAATCTGGTCAACTGGACGTAAGTTTATCTTGAAGACGTTTCACCTCTCATCCGAGAGGCTTCTTCAGTTCTAGTGAAGAGTGTGGAAACTCCAGCTTATAAACCTATGTGGGAGTGGTCAGTGCTATTGTGGTGGAAACGACCCTCCCGAGACTCACCTGGCCTCCCCAAACGAAGAACCTCTTTCACCAGAGCAAGAACTTCTTCACCAGAGAGAGAACCTCTTCAGCAGGGTTAGAACCAAGTTAGAACCAAGTTAGAACCAAGGAGGAAAGCCACTCCTTCCAGGACGATCATGTCCAAATCCTCGACAGAGAGGACAGATGGTTTGAAAGAGGAGTTAAAGAAGCCATCCACGTCAGGATAGAGAAACCATCTTTGAACAGAGGAGGTGGACTGCGACATTTCCTTTCACCAATTTACAACCAAGTCCTTTCAAAACTTCCCCAAAGAGCTCAGCTGAAAGACCCATGTGGAACGGCTGATGCCAGCACAGCCCATTAGCATCTGAGTGGTCGGTGAAACTCCCTAACGACCACCCCTGAAACTCCCTGACACCGCACAACGACTGTCGTTTGGGGAGGCCAGGTGAGTCTCGGGAGGGTCGTTTCCACCACAATAGCACTGACCACTCCCACATAGGTTTATAAGCTGGAGTTTCCACACTCTTCACTAGAACTGAAGAAGCCTCTCGGATGAGAGGTGAAACGTCTTCAAGATAAACTTACGTCCAGTTGACCAGATTTTACTTCGCTTCGATCTACAATGACCTGGATGAATGAGAACCTACACAGACAGCAATCAATAAAATCACTATGGCTAATAAATTGTCATGAAAGATTATTTAAGGTTTTAAATTGTAAGCTATACTGTATATTTTAAAGTTAAAAAACTCAGAAAAAGACTTAACCTTCTATCCAACTATCCTTTATACTTTTTATCCGTTAAGGGTTGGGGGGGGGAGGGGCTAGAGCCTACCTCAGCTGACATTGGGTAAGAGGTGAGGTACATCCTGGAAAGGTCGTGTGAAGTTGAAGTGTGACAGCAGTCTCCAGCATCCGAAGACAATGAGCAGAGACATCGTGCCCCTAAGAGTGGAAGCTTTTATTATGTGGCACAATTTGTAAGGAATACATGTTGAAGATACACAACCATGTAACAGTATCATCAGAGTGGAATTAGAGCTGCTCTGAGGAAGGGCCCTCAAACTCATTAGCCTGGGTTCTGTCTGTGAGGTGGTTTGCAAAGCCCAGAGTTGTACAATATTTACACCAATGCACATTTTAGTATTTATTTAGCTGAGTGTTAGTGTATTACATGCAGCATCTGTCTAACTCATTGTTTTGACATATAATTTCCATTGCATTCTTGATATATCCAACTTTCATTATGTTCTTGGTGTTCCAGATGATGAAAGCTACAGTTGTTTGGACATGCACTTTAGTCATCTGTCTGTGTGTAGAATCTTGGCATGCACAGAAGGTAAAAAATCACCAGCTCCTCATCTTTTGTTTAGGTTGCCTGCAAAACAGAATAAATAATTAAGTACCTTTAGGCTCAGGCCCTAATTGAGGCCTGAGCCCAGAGGTACTCCGGGGCGATGACCCTATTATGTTTATCTTCTTTTCCCCTTAGTTAAATGTCCACTGGGGTCCTCAATCCATGATGTACTTGAAGGGCAAACGTGAGTAATAACTAAACTCTCCTTTAACTCTGCTCTTGCACCCAAGTTACCTAAAGGAATTGTCTGTCTTTTTTAATTAATTGATAATTAGAAATATGTCCCTATAAGGTAACAAAACATTTGCTGTTTACTGTCATACATTGCCATGGGAGCCAGCAAGAAGATCCTTGACCAAAAGCAATTTTTTTTAATTTATTTTTTTAATAATGTCATATAATTATGAATTCAATTCCAGAATGTCAATAGGATTTCATTCAATAAGTCAGATCTTGTGTTTTTCCCACATTTGAAACTTTGGATCTGCTGTGTCAGCATACAGTTGCTGAACCATATGCTGCAACTATATGACAGCTTTATTATATCAGACTCAGTTGCATTCATGCAGTTGCACATTCCATGGTTTGCACCAATGGGGTTGGCTAAGAAGACAGGTGTGCTGTAATCAGCTGCTGTGTTCTTCTGGTTTTATAGCAATGCTTAGTTGTAGCTTAGGTTAATTACTCCTGTCTGACCAAGGTGCTGGCAGAAGTTCTGGAGTTGGTCCCCAAGCACTGCATACAGCTGCTAACTTCTTCCTCTTCTAAAGTCCATCCAAAGACAGTGATTGACATTATGACTATTCCACATAACATAAATCTACTGTTGACCAAATGCTGCTTTCAGCAAAAGGTTTTACTTCAGATGAAGCTGATCAACCCTGAACTTTACCCGTCATGCAAATCAATTCAAGGTTGTTAGGTTTTGACCTTTCAGATCCATCACTTCATCAGTCACATTGTGACCTAAATCTATATCTATATATTTTAAATTCCAGCTCTTCTCCGTTGTGTATGAACATCACTGGTATATTGCATTTGTTTCAGTTGTTGCAGTACAGTAAGCCTTCAGGTAAGAGGCTATTATATATATGATCAAAACTCCAGGTTCACAAGTAGGCCTACTGACAGTCCTTCCTTTGCGCTACACTGACTCAATCAGGTCATTAATGCTTGTGCAAACAAAATAGTAGAATGATAAATGAAGACAGACTTGCAAGCTGATCAAGCTACCTTGTTCAAATGATCCCTTTAAAATGCAGTGACAGGTGAAATTGTGATCCTCTTTTAATTTTGGTTTGTTGATATAACTACACCAGTCAGCTCCATGTAATGTAGTATCTAATGAGCTCAACTGTGTAATCTACCAATGGCCACCAGAGTTATTTGTTGCTGTAATTATTTATTTGATGCACACTTTCACTTTAAAAAGAAATCATCATAAATATCCCCATTTCGTCTCATGACTGAGATACTATAAACCAGAGGCACACTTCCATAATTACTGGAATGTTTGGTAATGTAATGATCTACCAACAAATTCAATCAATCAATACTGAGCTAAAAGACTCTATGTTTATACTACAAGCCACAAAACAATGCTTTATTTTGCTTGTGTGAAGTAACTAAAATTATCTGACTGCCCATTAACCAAAATTCCTGAAAGAAGACTGTACAAAATTATTTTTTTTCACTATACATTTGAAAAAATGTGCAGGGGAAGACTTCTTTTTTCTGTTGTGACAGAAGTGAGCCTCTAATCATCATTCTGCCAGGCCTGATATTTGCAGCTGAATTTTATCTCAAATATTGATTCTCTTCTTGTCTTCAGATGGCAGGAGATTTGTGTCCGGGGATGACAGCAGTATTCTGAAACAGGGTCTGCAGGGCTGGTACATGTATACAGTGCGCCAAGGTACACATCACTTTATGTTTCTTATCCTTTATTATCCTCATGCACTCAGGATTGTTTTCTGAAATCGGCATTCATCACCATAGTTTGAATAAAGTGTATATATTTTATTCATTTTTATTATATTTACGTAATATTTTAATGATAATTAAGGGGTGCTGTCATGCTAATTTGAGCACACCCTTAAATGTCTTGTTGACCAAATTACTCACCAGATTACTTGGTGAGAACATCTTGTTGTATAATTCACATTGGACTGTGATGCTGTTGCAATGAACAGATCAAAATGATGGTTTCTCCACAAGATGAGATCAAGATTTTAAAAGATCTGTTTAGAGTTTGACCATTCAGTTACACAACATGCCTCATCCACTATTTAACATATAAAAGGTACAGTAGTTTTCACCAGCAACAATAGAGTGTGTGTCTGTGTGTAGGCATCGAAAGGCTGCAGTCACTGGAATCTAACAAACCCAGCCGCATCGTGAGCTCTGAGAAAGTCCTGATCCACTTCCTCCCGAGAAGATGAGAGCGGCCTGCACCTGCATTGTTTCACTACTTTTGCGGGATGTGTCATCAGTCTGCAAGTGCAAAAGCATATAAATAAAATACCAGTTTATTAAGTCATTTAATGTATTATCACACATTTTTTTAACCTATAATGTCACTTCACACCTTTGACTCTCCATAAACTTGTGTTGTAATTTATTGAAGGAAAATGTATGCAGTCAGATGTTTGCACTTGCTCAGATAATTAAACAAACACCTTAAAAGCTAAATCAAAAAGGCCTAAATTACACAAACAGCATAAATATGATGGTCCTTATTCAAACTGTCTACAAGCATGGTGCAAGCTTGCAATCAGTCAAGTGCAAAGATCAATTCTTGCCAGCACGTGACATTTTCATGCCAAGTACCATCAACCTTTAACTAACAACTGAACTAGCGTTCCACCTGTGCTGACAGGTACTTACATATGTCAATGAGGCATGGTCTGCCATAACCATGGTGCATTGGTATTTTGGAACATCACAAAACTTCAGCACCATAGAGCAAGGCAATGCCGGTCTTTATTCAATGGCGTTATGTGTGAAGCCCTTTTCAGAGGGCACATCAATCAGATGAGCACATGCACGGCATTGCAATGCAGTTCTATTGATCACAGACAAGGTGGAAACACTGGCCGCCACTTCTTCCAAGGCCTGCTTCACTTTTGATGGCTTTGATAGATTCTTGCTGCTTCCTTATGGTTTCTTTAGATGAATGCCCATTAAATATAAAAACGAATATGATAGAATGTAACAAAATGGTTCTGTGGTTGATGGATGAAATCCTCTCCTCAGTCATGATAATATCACCCATCTTCTCCCTCTTAACCCTCCCTCTCCCTGCAGTTGAGTTGTACAGGCTTATGGCCCAGGGAAATAAAAATTTCCTGAGCCTGTTCATGTAGGAGCAGCATGATAAAAATCTGGTGCTGAATGGGCTCCTCTGTTGTTTGAGCAGAGAACCCATTCCAAACTTTTGGCAATATTGGACAATGTCAGTCACCCTCCATCAACCACAGATCATGCTGACCACTGAACCCGCTCTCCTGATCTTGTTCAGTGACTGGGTGTCTGTTCCCAGTGCAATCCTCTGAGCAGATCCCTTAGTAGAAGAGGAAACTATGCAACCACGCCGTAAATTCTAATTAGTTGACTTTACTTAAAAAAAAACATTCAAACCGATTGCCTTAAAAAAACTAGGTAATGCGTAGACCATTAATTGAGCTAAGAGCAGCTTTATCAGTATAGTATACTACCACTTGAGTTTCAGTAACTTGAAAGCTGTTGTACAGTTAACTCTGGACTTGGTATATACTACATATAATTACTATTGAGAGCTACTTAATCATTTTGAGTCAAGGTACTACAAGCATATTCCAAACAATTTATTAATTCAAGTTAGGCTAATTATTGTCGAATTCTCACAACTCAAAATCTCTGAGTTGTGTCAACTTGATCAGAAGTCTGATGTACTTAATAAAACCATGAAAACCGATTGGCTTTAAAATACCAAGTTAACACAACTCAAAATCTGAGTTGCGTTAACTTGATCAGAAGGATGATTTACTTAATAAAACCATGCTAACTGATTGCCTTACAAAAAAAACAACTTGCAACTTCAAAATCCATTACACATTAATAAAATGGGGGTCTAGTTCTCCACAACACAATGTAAATCATGAAAGTGACAGAGTTCAAAGTTAAATTTTATGATTTATTTTTGATTCATTTTTCCCACTTTGAAAGTGGTTCAAATGAAACTATGGAACAGTATGTCTTTCAAAGATTAAGTATTTCACCGTGTAAGTGAAATACAGATTATTCTTGTGTTAAACATGTACACATATTAGACATATTACTGTTTAACAAAAATTCAACAAATGAAAACTTCACATGGTGAAGTGCTACATCCTACCTAAGCATAACAGAAATAAGTTGTCTAAAAGGATACATTGTCAAAAAAGATTTTGAACATCCTTAATCTGAAAGACCATGTTCTGAACCATTATGATTTTTCACGTGCTGTGCACAAATGAGTCACAGTTGAACTTCAAACTTCTTACAACAGTAACAAAGATACAAAGACTTACAAAAGAAACAAAAATCCCTGAGAAATGGCTTGCGCAACAGATCCCATAATGTGGAGTGTCTTTGTCAACATTGTGTTAAAACAACACACAAAACAACAAAATCCACTCTTAAATCATATTCTCATTCACTCACTCAGCAGGAGATTTTTTTAAACTTTGAAGCTTGGGTAGCAGCTTGTTTTGTCCCAAGCCAAGAAATACTCGCTGCAGGAAGTTCAGAGTGTTTTTCATTGATTTGGGGTTGTCTAAATGGAGGGCATATGACAGGCCAAACAGAACTAGAGCAACAGGTAGGTTTTGGGCGTTTTTCGAGCACAATACCTCCCTCCACAATGACGCAAGTTGCTAAAGGCTCAAGGTGGAGCTGAGTGGTTGAACTTGACATATTGTCATCGATCACTGTCAATACCCCAAACGGCACATCTCTCCACATTTTATCACCACCGGAAACCTGAATAAAAAACACCACAACAAAATTAAAGCTGCAAGCAGCGTTGTTAGGGCCTAAGCCTCCTCGTGCCCGCGGTGGCAGGAGTCATCCCAAATCCAACGGTATGATGCTGGTGGGCCTTGCAGTTTAGTCAAGTCAATTTTATTTATATAGCGCCAAATCACAACAAAAGTTATCTCATGACACTTTACAGGTAGAGCAGGTCTAGAACCACACTCCTTCAATGAATTTACACCCAACAATTCTCCATCAGCAAGCACATCCTGCAACAGCAGCAACACAAACCTTCCTTTTAACAGACAGGAACGTCGAGCAGATCCAGGCTCAATGGGGACGGCCTTCTGCTTTGACCGGTTGGGGGGAAAGAGAACAGGAGAGCGGGGCAGAGACAGACAGATAATGGAGGAAGACAGATATGCAGAAGGAAAGAGAGGGACAGAGATAAAGAGAGAGAGAAGGGAAGAGAGTGATGGACAGACAAATTACAGTTTAGGAGATAGAAGCCTCAGTGTGATGCACAGTCTGAGTGCAGAGCTGAGAGCTGGCCCTTAAACAACCCCACCCCTGCTGCACACTCTGCCGTCTGTGTCAGAGTAGAGAGCAGAGGAGGATTTTGAGATTTTTACTGTGTTCACACCAAACAAATTTTGCAAACAAATTTGACCGCTGAATCATTTTAGTGTCCATTTGTGTCATTCGCGCGAATACGAGAATTCACTCACTTGCCCGAGTACCGACTATTTCCGGCAACGTTTCTTTCTGCCATTATATCATGGATATTCAAAGAACTGTTGCGTTGTACCTGCTGTGGAAGGCCGAAATACGTCGGAAAACTAAACGCCGTCGTCCCTGGGTTAACAACACCATCTAGAGGCGAGCACAGCTCGGTGAAATTCACCGAGCTTCTCCAGGGGCTGCACCTGGGTACCTGCCGCTTCCAGGGGTATTTTCGGATGACGACTGGCCAGTTTGACGACCTGCTAGCTAGGATCGGTGACCGAATTTCACGAATGGACACCAATTTATTAAACTGGTTCTTGTAATTTTGACACGTAGTGTCATATAGCACCTGGTTCCCACACACAGCAACAATCAACTTGTCCTCCATCTTGTGACACAGTCAGCTGTGATGTCGGGACAACCTCAAAGCTGATTGGCTGTTGTAATGCAAATTTTTTCACATTGGGGGGGTCAGGTCTCCCATTAAACACAATAGAAAAGGTGGCAATAACTGTTTATGCTCGGACAAAATTCTTTCTTTCTTCCACCACCAATTTGGCACGCACATCTGGTCTGGCGAAAAATTGAATACCCCCCCCCGCAAAAAACAAACAAACCTAATGACAGAAAAACAGATTTATGCCCATAACTGCCCCTAGGAATGTCCAACAGACATGGGACCAATACCGCTGTACTCGTCTCATCAAGACAGAAAGTCCCATGCTGATGTAATGTTGTTGCGCTATATTATGAACAGGACGTTAAAGCTCACTTTTATTTTGAAGGACAGTATTTTCTCAGTAATCTACTCTTTTTCGTTTTTTTCGTGTTATTGTTGTTATAAAGAATTGTGTGGTTGAAAATGTTCATATTAAGCTTGAAAACACAGCTAGATGCTAGAGGGAAGGTCTGAGAAATACATGAGGTACGATGCGCATTTTATTTTGAACTTGTACTTACCGTGTTGCACTGGGTTTCACTTCCTCTTGCTCGAGACTCTTCCCAGAGAGGTACACATTTCTGCTGCGCTGCATATTTTCATTGTTTTTGTTGTAAAATGTGAATGTAATTTAGTTTAAAATGTTTGTAAAGCTGGTGTAGTCAGAGACACGTAAAAATATATTTTGTTATTTTCATGCATAAACTTGCTAACTAGAGGAGAAGTGGAGAAGTTGCTGCGGTTCGTGTGTGTTGCTAGACTGCTGCGTAGTTTAATACACGAGGGTGTACAGTTGAGAATGAATGCTAACAGGAGCCACGTGGTGACTGTGGTCATGGTGTTATAGAGCAAGGAGAGCATATACAAGAAAAACCTGTGAATATTCTCCATAATGCAGGTAAGATAGTTTATGCAAGTTATTTTTTTTCTCAGTTCATGTTGATATAAATCGTATTTTATTTATTTTTGTACTATACCATCTTTCTCTTGCTCGTGACTCTTCCCAGAGAGAGCAAAGAGAGCATGTATGAGAAAAACCTCTGAACACCTGTGAATATTTCTTCTCCATAATGCAGGTATGTTAGCTTAGGCAAGTTACTTTTTTTCTCAGTTCATGTTGATATAAATCGTATTTTATTTATTTTTGTACTATACCATCTTTCTCTTGCTCGTGACTCTTCCCAGAGAGAGCAAAGAGAGCATGTATGAGAAAAACCTCTGAACACCTGTGAATATTTCTTCTCCATAATGCAGGTATGTTAGCTTATGCAAGTTATTTTTTTCTCAGTTTATGTTGATGTGAATCATATTTTGTTTATTTTTATTGTAGCGCTCCCTTTAGAAATCCAGTCTATAAGGGTAGGACTTCCGAGTTCTTCAAATATATTTATCAACGCTTTTAACCCCGATTTAATCAGTTTTAATTATAGCCTTGGATCGCTCTTTTAAAATTACCCACATGAATTGTTAAGTACCTACTTATGAATTCCCCTTTAACTTATCTTTTTAATAAAAGACGTTTAAACCTACCTGTGTATATGAATTCCAGAGAACAAACAGTGTTCTCTCTTTAAGGTAAGGATCAGATTAGAAATGAACTACACAACACCAAGTTTTAAGAAAAATAATTCAATTATTTACTTAATGAAAAATGTTTCAGACAATAATAAAGGACATGTAATAGGAATGAGTTAAACCTCCAACACAAATGTTCCTGTTTCTCAGAAAATACTAATTTAACATAGTCTCCCTCTTTAAGCGGACATAAAAAATAACATTCACAAAACACAATAACACACCAGTAACCCTTAATTGTTACTTCAAAATCACCTTAATACTGTGGGCCTACAAACACCTCAAGGCACTATGCTAAAGCCGGCAATTAAAATTACGACTACTAAATGGTACCGTAGCAGGCCTGATGCGATGCTTGGGTTCGTAGAGGCCCAAAACTTAGTGACCGCTTCACTCTTCAGCAAACAAAATGTCTCCGTCTCGTTCTCTGGCATTCACAGGGGCAGGCTCGACCTCCGATTAGCTATCCCACATGGACTCTGACTCTCTCTCCTCCATGATGCCAGTGCCTCACAAGTGAAAGTCCTTGGGGCTTTTCACTCTTCTGGGTCTCTTCTCTGTCTCCAGGTTGAAAACAGTGGTTACACTGAGGGAGTTAAACTTCAACTAGAAAAAGTCCGACCAGTGGTAATGAACTGGCGCGGGTCCATACTTCAACGTGGCGAAGCATTAGCATCAGCCTTAGCAGCAGCACAAACAAAACAGTCCGTGAACTTCGTGCAGAAATCCTTCCCGTTTCTCCCCAGGCAGTCCGTCTCTCTCCTCTATGGCTGTTGTGCAAACAACCACAAATGACACACTTAGCCTTGGTTTGTACACTCTTGCTAAAACTCAGAAAAACTCTGAGTCTCATTCACTCTATCTATCAACAAGCGCATGACCCAACATAGAAGAACCAACTCTGGAGGACAGGACTCAGCGGTTTTCCTCCACCTCAAGGATGAAAGCCACTCTTTCCAGGACGACCATGTCCAAATCCTCGACAGAGAGGACAGATGGTTTGAAAGAGGAGTTAAAGAAGCCATCCACGTCAAGATAGAGAAACCATCTTTGAACAGAGGAGGTGGACTGCGACATTTCCTTTCACCAATTTACAACCAAGTCCTTTCAAAGCTTCCCCAAAGAGCTCAGCTGAAAGACCCATGTGGAACGGCTGCTGCCAACACAGCCCATTAGCATCTGAGTGGTTGATGAAACTCCCTAACGGCCAACCCTGAAACTCCCTGACACCTCACAACGACTGTCGTTTGGGGAGGCCAGGTGAGTCTCGGGAGGGTCGTTTCCACCACAATAGCACTGACCACTCCCACATAGGTTTATAAGCTGGAGTTTCCACACTCTTTACTAGAACTGAAGAAGCCTCTCGGATGAGAGGTGAAACGTCTTCAAGATAAACTTACATCCAGTTGACCAGATTTTACTTCGCTTCGTTTCATGATTGTTGCAGTTTATTCGTATGAGATCCACACAAGTATTGATATATGAGGCCCCTGGTCTCTCACGGCTGTCAGCTGTTCGCCAAGTTGTGTGACGCTGGCAGTGAGTTGCTGCAGGTACTCCATTACCTGCATCAGCGATGTCTCGTGCTGGTTTACCCGGGCTGCTTGTGAGGAGAGGGCCTGCTTTAGTCTCTCTGACTCTGCTGGATCCATGCTGGCCAGATGATTCTGTGATGAGTCAGGCAAGGAAGTCTGGACCCAAACGCAGAGTTCACAACAAAAGGTTTTTTCATGAAAGTAGCAACAGAAAATCACCAGAAGGCTGGGAAAACAGGCAAAAAAATCAAAGTACAACTGAAAATAGTGGCAAGCACCAAAAATGCACTACACTACAGAAAAATACAACTGAGGAACAATCACGAGGCGAGGAGAAAGATCTCAAGATACATGTCGGCCACCACTGGAACAATCAACAGAAATCATTCGGCACAGGAGACACATAGAGGGTGGTCAAAGAAGCCAGCTAATTAAACAGAGTGAGCTGCAGGTGTCCCGGGAGCCCAGTGCTCCTGGAGAATGCCCCGCCCCTAGGCACTAGCTCTGCAGGGAGAAGGAGAGGAGTAACAGGGAAAACAGGATCATAAAAGATTCACCAGACAACCACTAGGTGCTGGGTTCTTACCATTAGCTTGCTTCACCTTAGATTCTATTTGCCAAGACACCACTCCCACCACACGGCTCAGTGGTAAGATTGGTACGGGCTCAGGGTTGAACAATCGGACAAGGAGTCAGTTCGGAGTTCGGGGACCCCGGCCTGTAAGACAGCACAAAGTTAAAATGATTAAAAAACAAGGTCTACCTGGCTTGGCATGAGCTCGGTCTCTTGGCTTTATGAATGGATTCAAGATTCTTGTGATGCTGACTGCTAGTCAGTGTCTCCATTCCTCCAGTGCTATCGTGAAAGCCAAGTTTCAAATAAACCACCTGTAAAAGTTAGCAAATCTAAGAATTGCTGAACCTTGTTGCAGGTGTAGGCCACTGAGCCACAATGCTAACTTCAGCCAGATTCGTACCTTTCCAGGCACTATGATGAAGCCGAGGACAGATACAGTGTTGGCATGAAACTCACTCTTTTCAGCTTTTACATACAATTGATTCTCCACCAACCACTGAAGAACCTGACGTACATTGCCAACGCAACAGTCTGAGTCAGGGGATAAGATAAAGATGTCATTAAGGTACACAGACAAAGTGGTTCAGGAAGTCTGTGAGAAAATCATTAATCATAGCTTGGAAGAGAGTAGGAACATTTGTCAAACCAAAGGACATAACAAGACCACAATGACCACTAGGTGTGTTTACCCCCATCTTTCATTCATCCCACTCTCGGATACGCACCAGATGATATGCATTTCTTAGGTCTAATTTGGTGAAGATCTTGGCCTGCTGAAGCTGATCAAAAGATGATGACATGAGTGGCAAAGGGTACTGATTTTGAACAGTACAGTATGTTCCGCACTATAAGGCGCACCCAAAAACCTTGAATTTTCTCAAAAACCGACAGTGCGCCTTATAATCCGATGCACCTTATATATGGATAAATATTGGTAAATTATGGCTACCGTAGTGTGGGGGCGTCGCCAAAGTAACGGCAGTAAAAACGGTATTGTCACTGAACTGCCAGACAACAACAGCAACACTGACAAAATTTCCTTTTATTAAACTCAGAAAAAACTGAAGTTATTGTGCTGGGCCCAAAACATCTTAGAAACACCCTATCTAATGAGACAGGTAACCTGGATGGCATTACCTTGACCCCCAGCACTACCGTAAGGAACCTAGGAGTTCTCTTTGAACAGGATCTGTCCTTTAACTCCACATTAAGCAAATCTCTAGGACTATTTTCTTTCATTTACATAACATCACTAAGATCAAGCACATCCTGTCTCAAAAAGATGCAGAAAAATTAGTCCATACGTTTGTCACTTCCCAGCTGTCGTCGTCGTCCTCCTCCGCTTTATCCAGTGGGTCCGGGTCACAGGGGCAGCAGCCTCAGCAATGAAGCCAAGACTGTCCTCTCCCCAGCCACTTCCATCAGCTCTTCCGGGGGAATCCCGAGGCATTCCCAGGCCAGCCGAGAGATATAATTCCTCCAGCGTGTCCTGGGTCGGCCCCGAGGCATCCTCCCAGATGGGCATGCCTGGAACACCTCCTGAGGGAGGCGTCCCGGGCATCTGCACCAGATGCCCGAACCACCTCAACTGACTCCTCTCAACATGGAGGAGTAGCGGCTCTACTCTGAGTCCCTCTCGAATGGCTGAGCTTCTCACCCTATCTCCAATGGTGACCCAAGCCACCCTGCGGAGGAAACTCATTTCGGCTGTTCGTATTCGCGATCTCGTTCTTTTGGTCATTACCCAAAGCTCATGACCATAGGTGAGGGTTAGAATGTAGATTGACTGGTAAATCGAGAGCCTCACCTTTTGGCTAAGCTCCCTCTTCACCACAACGGACTGGTTTACAGCCCGCAACACTGCAGATGCTGCCCCAATCCGCCTGTCAATCTCTCGCTCCATCCAACCCTCACTCGTGAACAAGACCCCAAGATACTTAAACTCCTCCACCTGAGGCAGGATCTCCCCTCCGACCTGGAGTGGGCAAACCACCCTTTTCAGGCTGAGGACCGTGGCCTCAGACTTGGAGGTGCTGATTCTCATCCCAGCCGCTTCACATTCAGCTGCGAACTGTCCCAGCAAGAGTTGAAGGTCATGGCCTGATGTAGGTAAGAGGACCACGTCATCCGCAAAAAGCAGAGACGAAATTCTCCCACCACCAAAATCAAACCCCCTCCACCACCCAGCTGTGTCTAGAAATTCTGTCCATAAAGGTTATGAACAGAACCAGTGACAAAGGGCAGCCTTGGCGGAGTCCAACCCTCACCAGGAACAAGTCCGACTTACTGCCGGCAATGTGGACCAGACTCTCACTCGTCCAGTAGAAAGACTGAACAGCCCTTTGTAAGGGGCCATCCACCCCATACTCCCGGAGTACCCCCCACAGGATGCTCCTGGGAACAGTCATAAGCTTTCTCCAGATCCACAAAACACATGTGGAACACACCCTCTGGTCCCCTTTCTTAAAAATGGGGACCACCACCCTGGTCTGCCACTCCAAAGGCACCACCCCCGATGTCCACGCAGTGTTGCAAAGTCATGTCAACCAAGACAGTCCCACAACATCCAGAACCTTGAGATACCCAGGGCGGATCTCAGCCACCCCGGGAGCTCTGCTACCACAGAGTTGCTTAACTGCCTCTGTGACTTCTGGCCCGGAGATTGGACGATCCCTCCCCAAGCACTACCCAAACTCTGTCTCCTCCATGGAGTATGTGTTGGTGAGATTGAGGAGTTCCTCAAAGTATTCCTTCCACCGCCTAATTATCTCCCCAGTTGACGTCAAGCCTCCCGTCCCCACTGTAAACAGTGTGGGTAAGTTGCCGCCCCCCCCCCCCCCGAGGCGACGGACGGTTTGCCAGAACCTTTTTGAAGCCGACCGATAGTCATTCTCCATGGACTTACCAAACTCCTCCAACGCCCGAGTTTTTGCCTTGGCATACTGCTTCTGGAGACCCACAGGCCAGCCATGCCCTGTAAGCCTCCTGCTTCAGCCTGACGGCTCCCCTCATCTCTGGTGTCCACCAGCGGGTTCAAGGATTACCACTGCAACCGGCCCCAGCAGCCTTACGGCCACAGCTCACAACAGCCGGCTCACAACAGCCGGCAGAGCAGAACATGGCCCAATCGGAATATTATATCGAATATCGTCAAAGCTCTGCCGGAGGTGGGAGATAAAGATCATTTTGACAGGTTCTTCCGCCAGGCGTTCCCAGCAAACCCTCACTACTCGTTTGGGCCTGTGCAGCGTCTCCCCCTGCCACCTGATCCAACTCACCACCAGATGGTGATCAGTTGACAGTTCAGCTCCTCTCTTCACCCGAGTGTCCAGAACATGCGGTCGCAGGTCAAATGATATGACTATAAAATCAATCATAGACCTGCGGCCTAGGATGTACTGGTGCCACGTGCACCAGTGGGCATCCTTATGTTTGAACATGGTGTTAGTTATGGACAAACTGCGACTTGCTCAGAAGTCCAATAACTGCACACCACTCAGGTTCAGGTTGGGCCTGCCATTCCTCCCAATCACGCCTTTCCAGGTCACGCTGTCATTGCCCACACGAGTGTTGAAGTCTCCCAGTAGGACAATGGAGTCCCCAGTCGGGACACCATCCAGTGCCATTCCCAAGGACTCCAAAAAGCATGGGTTCTGATTTTTTTGACCAGGACGTTTCCTTCAGCTCCCACATAAAGCATGTGACTAGGACCACCTTCTTCCATCTGCGAAGTATCGCTAAGATTAGGAATATCCTTTCCCAGAGTGATGCTGAGAAACTGGACTCCCGAAAGAGTCTCCAGCTGGTCCAGAACGCTGCAGCGAGGGTTTTGACGGGAGTTAAGAAGAGAGAACACATCTCTCCCACTTTAGGTTCTCTCCACTGGCTTCCTGTAGGATCTAGAATCGACTTCAAAATCCTTCTGCTGACTTATAAGGCTCTCAATGATAAAGCTCCATCCTATTTGAAAGAGCTCATTAGTCCCTACTGTCCGACCAGAGCACTCCGCTCCCAGAATGCAGGTCTTTCAGTGATTCCCAGTATCAATAAAAACAGACTGGGAGGTAGAGCCTTTAGTTACCGGGCTCCTCTACTGTGGAACCAGCTCTCTCCATGGGTCAGAGAGGCAGACACTTTAACTACGTTTAAGTCCAGGCTTAAGACCTTCCTCAATGACAGAGCCTTCAGTTAGGACTGGTTCAGGTAGCTCTGAACCATTGATAGCTATGCTGCTATAGGCTTAGACTGCTGGGGGACACATCAGGTTACATGGAGCCCTTCCCTCCTCTCCTCTCCTCTCCCCCTCTCTCCTCCTCTCCTCCCTGCACATTTTTGGAACTGTCACTACCACTACTTGTTGCACTTTGTAGTGTGGCCTTGGTGTCTCACAGTCTCTTTGTGTTTCCACAGATCCACCAGAGCCCCAACCGCCGCCTGCATCACCCCCCCCCTATTCCCTACTGTTACACCGGCCTGCGCTCCCCTTCCATGAACCAGTCTGCCATCCAGTCCCCCATCAAGCTGGCTTGCTCTCCCTGCCTCCCCTACCAGAAGCTTCCTTCTTCAGCTGTTATTAACATTTCCGTGTTTCTCACATTCTGCATTGTAAACTGTTTTCTTGTCTGTAACAACATCTACTGCACGTCTGTCCGTCCTGGGTGAGGGATCCCTCCTCTGTTGCTCACCCTGAGGTTTCTCAGATTTTTCCCTGTTAAAAGGGTTTTCTATGGAGTTTTTCCTCAGTCGATGTGAGGGTCTAAGGGCAGAGGATGTTGTTATGATGCCATGTGAAGCCCTTTGAGACAAACTGTTTGTGAAAACGGGCTATACAAATAAAATTGCCTTGCTTTGCCTTACTCTGAACTGCTGCTTGGAGCATAAGCACAGGCCACAGTCAGGACCCATTCCCTGACCTGAAGGCGCAGGGAAGCACCACTTTTGTCCACTGGGGTTTACCCCAACGTACAGAAAACCTGGGGGTGATCAAAAATCCCATCCCGGCCATCCGCCTCTCACCTGGAACAACTCCAGCGAAAGAGAGTCCATCCCCTCTCAAGGACTTGGGTTCTGGACCCGGAGCTATGTATCCAGGTAAGGCCGGCTATATTTAGCCGATAACGCTCAAACTTTTTCACCAGCTCCGGCTCCTTCCCCACCAGAGAGGTGACATTCCATGTCCCAAAAGCCAGCTTCCATGCCTGGGGATCTGACAGCCAAGGCCCCCGCCTTGAACTGCCACCCAAGCCACAAAGCCCACGGGTGGTGGGTCCATGGGAGGATAAGTTCATGTCTCCCCTTCAGGCTAGACCTAGCCAGGCCCCATGAACCAAGGCCCGGCCACCAGGCGCTTGCCATCGAGCCCCTACCCCAGGCCTTGCTCCAGGGCAGGGCTCTGGTGCCCCTCCGGGCTGGGTAACCAAACTCCTTGCTGTTCCTTCCATCAAGGGTCTATTGAATTGTTCTTTGTCTGGCCCTTTGCCTAGGACTAGTCTGCCTTGGGTGACCCTACCAGGGGTGAAATGCCCCCGACAGCATAGCTCCTAGGGTCACTCGAGCACTCAAACTCCTCCACCACGATAAGGTGATGGTTCCAGGCTTCTAGGCTGGATTACTGCAATTCCCTTCTATCAGGCTGCACTAGTAAGTCCCTAAAGACTCTCCAACTGCTCCAAAATGCTTCTGCCCGTGTGTTCACGAGAACTAGTAGAAGAGACCATGTCTCTCCTGTACTGGCTTCTCTGCATTGGATCCCTATTCAGAATAGAATTCAAAAGTCTCCTTCTAACATACAAAGTCCTCAACAGTCAGGCACCTTCATATTTGACAGAGCTCATAGTCCCTTATTACCCAGCTCGAACCCTTCACTCCCAGGATGCAGTGTTACTTGTGGTTCCTAGAGTTTCTAAAAGTAGAATGGGAACCAGAGCCTTCAGCTATCAGGCTCCCCTCCTGTGGAACCGTCTCCCAGTTTCGGTCCGGGATGTAGATACCCTCTCTACCTTTAAGAGCAGGCTTAAGACCTTCCTTTTTTATCAGGCTTATAGTTAGGGCTGCTTAGGCTGGCCCTTAGATATGCTGCTATAGGCTTAGTCTGACTGGGGGATCTCTCATGCTGCACTGGGCTTCTCTCTCCTCCACTCTTTCCTCTCTGTCCTCCTATATGTGTCACTAACTTGTCTCCTTCTCCGGAGCCTTCTGGCTCCCCGCACCCCAGATCCCGGGTGCTTCTGGAGTAGGCTACAGACCTGATGAGGCTCAAACTGCCATCCGTAGCACCATCTGCTCATGTCCCCTTCTGTCCATCAGTCTCTTCCCTTTCTCTCTCTCTTTATCTCTGTCCCTCTCTTTCCTTCTTTATATCTGTCTCTCTCCATGATCCATCTTTATCTCTGCCCCACTCTCGCTCTTTTTCCCCCCAATCAGTCAAAGCAGAAGGCCGTCCCCACTGAGCCTGGATCTGCTCGATGTTCCTGCCGGTTAAAAGGACGGTTTTCGTCGCTGCTGTTGCAGGATGTGCTTGCTCATGGAGAATTGTTGGGTGCAAAAATTCATTGAAAGAGTATGGTATTAGACCTGCTCTGCTTGTAAAGTGTCATGAGATAACTTTTGTTGTGATTTCGTGCTATATAAATAAAATTGACTTGACTTGACTTGACTTTTCAAGACCAGAGATGGAATACAGTCTACCCTTGGTAAAAGGAGCCCTTGGGATCAGGTCAATGAAAAAATCATACGGTCGTTTTTTTGCGAAAAACTTAACCCAGATCATGGTATCAACTTGGAACAGAGGTCAGATCAAGGGGGTCTGAGTCTGTGTCATGATGAGCAGAGACAATGTTCATGGCAGTTTTCACTTTCAAAGCATGACATGACTTTAAACACTTATTTTTACAATCTCCGGCCCAGCTCAAAACTCTCCCAGTAATCCAGTCAATATGTGGGTTATGTTCTTGGAACCAAGGCAAGCCCAACTCAGCAGGGTGCTGAGTAGAGCAATTCAAGTGAAAACATATGAGTTCATGCTGGCGGTTTCTCAGCACTACTACCTGTACTGCACAACTACTTCCATCATGCACTTTACAAGGCAATTTTTGCTAACCCTGGGAGGTAAAGACTTCCTTGCACTTCCTTTACCTAATGTACGTTGTTGTGTTGTGTTGTTGTTGTTGTTTTGTTGTTGTGAAATCAACTGTACTGCTTTCTTAATTGCCCCCTTCCCCCACAGGAATAAATAAAGTTTTCTGAATCTGAGTAGCCCACAATTATTTCCAGAGGTTCCGTCTTGTGAGTCACCTTGAATGTCAGGCTCCCATCTAAAGTACTGGCTTCTGGGATAACTGTTCAGTTTTCAAATGAAGTTTTGATGCTCTCATCAGCTCCTGAGTCAGTGATTGCCCCAAGAGAAACATGGGTGTAATGATGTTTTACCTTAATCTTGGTTAAACCTTGGGAAGGGAATTCAGCGGAGAAACGGCTCACAAGTACCTTCCTGTCTACTGGCAAGCCTGCTTTTACTGGAGATGCTGCAAGGAGATGACCTTGCTGCCCACAATAGAAACACCTTCCTGCAGGTGATGACGACGCTCCTCTGCCAACATTTTGGCTTGCCCCAGCTGCATGGGTTCCACTAACTCCACAGAGGAAGTCCAGGAGGAGCTCCGCCAACTGGGTGTAGAAGCAGCAGCGCAGTTCCGATGGTACTCACCCAATGCTGCCTCTCGATTTCAGTCTTGTTTTCGCTCTTGTAAACAATCGTTCATTCTTGCGGCTAAGGCTACCAAAGAGTGAAGGTTAGGCGGTAGATCAAGTTGTACCAACAAATTTCGAATTCAGTCAGAGAGTCCTTTAGGGCCATGGGATTCCATCCACTGTCTGTGGCTAGGGTGCGAAAGCGGATGGCATAATCACTCAGAGTCCATACCTTGCTTGATTTTACTCAGTTTGCGATCCTTCTCTTGGCTGGACAAGATGGGATCAGAAGTCCTCCTTAGAGCCTCTATGAATCCTTGAAAGGATTCACAGATCGATGATTCATGGGGCCACTCAGCCATGGCCCAGGCCCTTGCCCACCCACTGGGATGAGAAAACATAAATGCTACCTTGGATTGCTCTGTAGGAAAGGCTGATGGCAAGTGTTCATAATGCATTTCACAGTCAACTATGAATGATTGGCATTTGCCAGGCTCACCAGAAAAGTTCTCAGGTGGAGAAAGGCGAGCAGCTGTGGCAGGGAAAACGGGTACCAATGATGCTCCAGCAGTCAGAGGGGGCAGCGTGGGACCTGTGACAGGAGAGGGGGGATCCTTTGTGAAATGATTGAGGAGTTGTTCTATTTGGGCTGTCAGGTGGTTCACTTGGGAGGACATGGCGGCTTTGGACCCCTCATGACTGTTTGCCATCTCCTTCATTCCACAGCACAGAGAGGACACCAGCTCTTCCTGCTGATTCAGGCGGGCGCCGTGAGAGTGTATGGCTACTGATAGGTGATTTGAGCCAGCTGGGTTCTTGTTGGCTAGTTCGTACTGACAAGGCAGAACTAGGATGAGAACCCAAATGCATGACTTGAAAGCAAGGTGCAAGATGAAGAAAGGTTCTTAACAAAGTGCAAATTAAAATCACTCTTTGCGAGGAAGAGGCTAAACTACAAAAAACTCAAAACCACTCCAAAGAGGAAAACCTGGCTAAACTACAAAACTCAAAATCACTCGAAAGTGGAAAACCTGGCAAAACTACAAAAACCTCAAAATCAAGACAAGGAGCATGGCATGGACTATGGCTTATGTAGGTCTGATGCGGCGGATAAGACAAACTATCACAAGACAAAACAAAACGCAGGCTCTATACACACAAGGTGATGGGAAACAGTTGTACACAATCAGGGCAGGGAAGACAGTCAGACAGGTGGGAAACACACCAGGGGGAAGGAGAAGTTACCTGAAACGAGAGGAGAGTTAAATGTCAAAATAAAACAGGAAGCCACAAAACTACGTAGACACAAGACAAACAAAACACAATCAGATTACTTGGACATGACATTGACCTTCAGTTGCAGGAAACTGTGGTATATAGTTCTGACACAACAAGCGTCACGTGTGTCCCACCCAGTAATGCAACTGAATTTGCTGTTTTTCTCAATCAATGATGCTAAACAAGTGCCAAATACCAAACATCTCATATGTTAAAGGCTCATCAAAACAAGGTAGATGACACATGCAGGAGGTTACATTGGTAACAAAGAGCAGAACATTACTGTGATCAAAAGAATGAAAGGATGAAGGATGAAGAATTATCACGCTTTGCCTTTTATAATAATGCTTTATTACTATGACATGATAGATTGATCATCATTTTGTTGATTTCCAAATGACATTCACAGTGTAGGTACATCCAGATCCACAGACTTCACAGCTCAAAGCAGGTCAAACAGTTGGATCTGACTTAACTGAACACAAACATAGCATGGAAAGGCACTTCCTTTACTTTCTAGGTGCTTGTCCATTGAGGCCATTGTGTCTGGAACAGGCTCAGGCTGGCACTACATCGCACATCAGCAGTGACGTTTGAAGGGGACTGCTTTCATGTCTATGAGCATTAAACAACAAATTCTCAACTGCCAGCATTAAACTAGTCCTTGTCGAAAGAAAGAAACAGTCTGATAATTTAACGAGATCAGCTCAAGGCTCCAGTCTCAACCACTGTTAGCCTAACTTAACATAAATAATGAAATAAAGAAGGAATGCTATTACTTCCATGTATCTCCATCAACTTTCTTTCTGCATCTGAAGCTGAATTACAGCATTTTCTACTATTACCAAAAAGTGCTTTATCTTTAGCCCAATGAAGGTTTCACACACAATCAATCAAGCCACTTCCAAAATCCTTGACATGGAAATTGTATTAAGATGCTACATTTTGAGACTTTTAGTTCTAATAAATATTGTCAACAATGGAACCACTTTGTACAGTCAACAACTTGCTTCGAATAGCTCATGATAGACAGAACTGTCACAGATCTAGGCTGGATGCCCTGCTTCCAATATTTGTGCTGAGCAAAGCCAACTGTGTTGAATGTTTATTGTGTCATTTCTTTTTAAAATGACTGGCCTCTGTGATTTTAGTGTACAGAGTCAAATTGTTTGGATACCAATTGTGGGTCATCTGAACAAAGAAGTGCTTCAAATTTCACACTTTCAACCAAATGTTTGGGTGTCCATTTCCATTGTTAGAGAATGACAATTCTCTTTGCATTTGCTGAAGGTGAAACTTGTCCATTTGCCAGTTGATTTAAATCCCATCGCTACTCTGCGGGCTCAAGCTTCAGAGAGAAAGACCAGAGAGTGACTGCACATTAATGCACACAACATGACAATCTCACTTTGGAGGGCTTCGGCTGGATGTAGAGTCACTATGGCTTGAGTAACAGTTGTCCAGGCCAGTGATGAGTGTTTCAGTGATGAATGCTTATGAGTGTTGGAGCATAAAACGGGCTCATGGACAGAAATTTTATAGTATGGTTTATTTTGGTTTGAGGTGTTGTGCTCAGCAACACTGTATGTTTTAAGTCCTGTCCTCAGAGGGACAAAGTCCAACACATGTCACATCAATGTTTCTGTTGGAAACATGAAGGCATGCAGATATGACGGATTTAAGTAGAGCTGAGGTTCTTGCCTACATTTGATGCCTGTGATATTTGTCTAAATACTGACATAAAACTGTGTGCATGATGTTACACAAACACACAGACACATCCCCACACACACACACTCCTGAGCTCAGCTCCCATTCAAAGAACAAGAATAAAAAATACTCTCCATATTTAAAACATATAAAATGTTCTCTTGCATAAAAACTTCTCCCAGGTAATTAAAATGTCTTTATTACATGAACATACATATAAGCTGTATATTCAGTGTGTGTGATGAAGCAGCTGTTGACATCAAACACTGACTACTAGAAAGAGGCCAGAAGTCAGTTTGTCCTCACACTTGGTAGGTGATGTGCAGCAGTAGATGAAAGACATCAACCCAGCCACCTACCAATGTGCAGCACCTCCCCAGGACAGCGGGGATGCTATTGCTCCAAGTGCCTGAAAAGTTGCACATTAAAGGCTGACCACTTAATGAAGGCAGCTGGAAAATGGATGAGAGAAAAAAGTGACATAATGGTATCCAGGCTGATTGTGAGGTTATGAACTTTTGTTACATATACATTGTTGTCTTTTCTCTTGTAAGAACGTTCAGTTAAGATATTATACCTCTTTGACACAGAAAAAACCCTGTTGACATATGGTTCACCCTCAGGTCAAATGAATCAGCAGTAGCCATGGATATTTAACAGCTCCAGCTGATAAGCCTTGGTGGAACTGGATACCAAAGGAGCTAAAAAGAGCACAGCTATGCTAATTACACATGCCTCTACCGTCACTTCCCATGAACTGGATTCCATCAACATGACCATGAGTGTCAGTCAGAGGACACTCGATTCAGTCAGAGGATGTCAGGATGTCTACTGTTTTACAAGGATGTAAAGAGGAGCAGTGTGTGACTGAGTAAGCAAACATTTCTGACTGGAAGGTGATACCCCCAGTGGTACAAAAGCAAAGACAGACAGGCAGGTAGGCAAGCAGCCAGGCAGACAGAAAAAGACATACATGACAGGTATTTCCTCATTTCCCCCTAGCTCATATTGTATTTGTCTTCAAATCATTGCCAATTTAAAACACCTTTACATTTGCCTCACCCCTTTAGTATTAATAGTTATCATTGTTATTATTATTGTAACTTTTCTCATTAATGTTGCCATCTTGGCAATTCAGTAATGAAGTCTCTCTATAATCAATTGTCCCGTTCATTTGATTGATCTACAGTCAAATTGTAAACCTCTGAAATAAAGCACAGCAACTGAAGAGATAAACATTAGAAGAAATAATAAGACAAGATCAAATATGTCATCTTATTCTGGGCTCATAGGATTCACCCCCCATCTAGAATGTAAATGTCATGTTGTGCAACAACCCATGCTGTGTGGCAGATCAGCTCATCAGCACAAAAGAAGACCAGGCAAAGGGTGGTGAGTGATAACAAGGCTCTCAGCCATCAAATCATTGCTTATTTCCATCAGAGACAGCTGGGAAAATCACAGAATAGGTAGTGTTCATGCAGGCAATGAGGCTAATTTCTCAAACACATTGACTTCATTTGAGTCAAAGCAAAGACAGAAAGAGGAGATGCAAATCTGTGCCAGGCAATGCCATCTCTGTAAGTCATCAGACAAGGAGGTCAAACTCAGGCTGCCACTTTTTATTCATAGTCTGAACAAAGGTAGCATGAAAAGTTTTTCTTCCAACTACAATAACCTTTTTGAAGTGCCATATTTATGATCCCATTAGACCATTTTCAAGTAATTCCCTTGTTATCCAGCAGTGGGTGCTCCAAACCACAAAACTTGATCTGTTGCATGACCTATAACTTATGAGTAAATTAAGCTAATATGATGAGAATTTCAGTTTTATCAAAGAGCATTTAGGCAGCACATTGGTACAGTCTTTAGCACTGTTGCCTCACAGCAACAAGGTTCGGGGTTTGAGCCCCAGCTCAAGAACGAGGTCTCTCTGAGTGGAGTTAGCATGTTCTCCCTGTGCCTGCGTGTGTACAGGTACTCCAGCTTCCTCCCACAGTCCAAAGACATGCAATAGGTGACTAGGTTAATTGGATACTCTAAATTGACCATGGGCGTGGCTATGAGAGTGAATGGTTGTCTGTCTACACGTGTTGGCCCTGCGATAGACTGGCGAACCCATCCAGGGTGTACCCCGCCTCTCACTCGAAGGCTGCTGTGATAGGCTCCAGCCCCCCCACGACCCTTTACAGGATAAGTGGTAGAAAATGGATGGATGGAAAATGCATTTATCAACTTTATTAAAGTCAGTGGTCCAAGAGTTTATTCTTGACAAAAATAAATCTCACAAGTTCACTAAGCTAACTTTAGCTTACCATGAAACTGGGGTAGCACATACTTTACAGAGGAGTGGAGCAATACTGAGTGTACAGCCTTGTTTCACTGCATGTTATTCAGAGCACTCACACTTAGCTTGTCCCTTGCCAGAAGCTTGTGAAAGCCATCTCTGGCAAGATGTCAAGAATTAGTGATGGAGCCTGTAGATGCTCTTCTGCACCCTTGATAACATCCCCAAACCACAACAGGAACTTGGTTAGTCACCATCACTGAAGTCACTCTTGTTAGTATGTAATGTGCCTTCTGCTTCTTGCACCCTCTCAAGTATAGGTAACTTTATATGCCACAAAAACTGGCTCTCACTACAGATAGCTGCCTGTCATTGGCCATCACTGTCTGACTCCCATTTGTGTAGAAGTATGGGTCTCCAGCTTTGTTCAAATCAGATTTTTTTTTTAAGTGACAGTCTCAGGTCAAACTTACCTTGTCCAAATGACATTTAGAAAACATTTTTTTTTTTTTAGAAGTTATTACCTTCTTGTCTTTACAGAGCTGTGGGCCCTCCGGCTGATATTATGGATACTCTGTTTTTCTCAAACTTCATTTGTATTTTTCTGTCACCTCAAACACACACTGGCTGGTCGGAGTATGTGTTTAGATTTGTTAAGATTTGACACTCTCACCTACACACAGTCTATTCAATCAGGGATACGTCAAGCTTTATAAGCACTGCCTGCAGCGGTTGTTGCACAAACATTAACCTTTGTCAAGTGTCTGTGTATTTCTGAGTCAAGTGTTCCGACCACAGTCCACAGCAGCTGAGTTGCTCTTTGTGAATCCACAGTGATCAGCACAAACATATAAATATGTCCCTCTGGGCCAAGACAAAGATCCAAGACCAGAAGATTCCACTCTAGATGTCACTGTGACCATATTGTACAGATATGAGTTTAAACGTTGGCACTGAGGGCACTGTAGAGGATGGTGGTCTGTTGCAGCCACTTTGTTGTTAACGTACCCAGGATAACCAGAACAGAGACTCAGCAAGTCCACTGCCTGAAAATCCCTCGACTTGAGTTTGCTTACCATAATATGTTATAACATGTTGCTGTTTTAGTGGTCATGGTTAAAGTGTTATTATGGTGCCATCCTCTCTCATGTTCTCTTGACTACTACTGGCCATGTGAGCTGGGTTTCCATTGTGACTGGACATGGTCAGGGATCTGTCAAGGGAAGCTGCTACGCCACTAGGCAATGAAACACTCTGTGGGAAGGTCCTAACCACAGAGGTGTTATGCAGTCTCTTGTTAGGTGAGTCTCTGTCCAGATTAATGCTGTTGCTGTTGGTTACTCGGTGAGGTTCATAGGGTGTAAGGCAGTCATTCTCCAGGATGATATCTCCATCATCATCTTCATCATCGCTGTCCCCCTCGGCAATGCTGTTACTGTGGTAACAACAAATAACATGGTGAGTTATGAAGAAAACATTGTCATTATCATATAACATACCGCTGTGTAAGTAGGTTAATGTGTTGGCAAGGATGTAGGCTAGTGTCCTGTCCAACTATTGAATAATACTCATTCATACCAACACCCACTAGCACCTGTGTAACCCCTGGGACAGACTGGAGGCGGAAGCGCTGTGAATAAGCCCAGCATGGAGCAAGTTTGCTTTGGCACTCATGTTAACAGATCAGTCCATTCACACCGGCTCGCACTCTGTAGCCATCGTTTCGGCGTCTAGTCTATCTTTTTCTGTGAGCTGCGAGCGTATCTGTCAAGCTCGGCAGGAAGTCGGACACAGGAACGGCACAGAGCATCCGGTCAACTATCACAATAAAGCAAATTTCTAAATAAAACAGCTCTTTACGAGATAATAAAGGGTGGAGAGCAGCAGAATCGAGGTCGGCGCAGTGATGCAGTGGTTAGTACTGTCGCCTCACAGCAAAAAGGTTACAGGTTCGAGCCCCGACTCAAGCACGGGGTCTCTCTGTGTGGAGTCTGCATGTTCTCCCTGTACCTGCGTGGGTTCTCTCCGGGGACTCCTGGTTCCTCCCATAGTCCAAAGACATGCAAGAGGGGACGAGGCTAATTGGATACTCTAAATTGACCGTAGGTGGGGTTGTGAGTGTGAATGGTCGTCTGTCTATATGTGTTGGCCCTGTGATTGACTAGCAACCTGTTTAGGGTGTACCCCACCTGTCATGCGAAGGCTGCTGGGATGGTTTCAGCCTCCCCACGATCCTTCACAGGATAAGCGGTAGATAATGGATGGATGGATGAGGAGCAAAAACACTAGCTGACCAGCGTGGAGAAATGCGCATGGTATGAACAGCCAGGCGCCTGCTCACAAGGGAAATGACGTTTTGTGGCACTTCTGCCTCCTGTGTGTCCCAGGAGTTAGGCTACAGTTAGGCATTGCTGGGTCAAAAGACTAAGCACTTGACATGGATATTTACTATGAACATTCCAAACATCTTCATTCCTGGTTTGGTGAACAAACTGCATATATGGCTTCTGCACGTCAAACCTTGTAGTGATGGGGTTGCTCTGGGAAGCAGGACTTGGTGAGTCATGGGACAGAGCAGAACCTGTTGATCCAGCTGAACCCACAGAGCCAGCGTTTCCCACTGAGGATTTACTCCCACGATGTACCACGTTGTTCCTCTGGTTCGCTGGTTTCACTGTCACTATGAGGTTATGGCTGTTAGCCACCATCATGTCTGTCACCTGAGGGGAGATGGTACACACACACAGACCCAAAGAGAGACCCTCATACATCTTTCCTAGATTGCACCTTATTGTCCACCTCAAGTTTTGTGAATTTACAGATCAATGAATTCTGTCAACAAAGACAATTTGGGGTCAAGGAGTGGATGAAGCTAATCAGTGGTATCTGGGTGCATGAAATCGTTGCTGGCATAGTGTTTTCCTCTGTCAAAAAATAAAATATTTTGGCGAGAGTAAAAAAAAACGTAATTTTTCCTCTGGTTTATTCCAATTTACTCAGGCTTAATGACAGATACAACACTTCTGACACTTGGAACACATTCTCTGAAGTCCCTAGATGTCCAAGGACACTAAGAACATGCATATAACCTTTCACATTTACTATGGGTATGTCTTTTTAGGCATTTTTTTCTTGAAAATATGCTGTGAGTGGAGGAGGTTAACTGCATTCATTTCAGGTGGACCAGAGTCAGGGCTCTGCTCTCTCACTGATATGGTTACTGGGACATAAATGGACTTGAGCCATTTTACACCTGAGCTTTTCCTTACTTTACAAGTCAAATGTCTGCCAGGAAAAGGGCCTAAAATGATTAATTCTGGGAAGTGTACTTACCTGATCCAAAGATTTGCCAGTTACATCAATGCCATTAACCTCCAGGATCTCATCATTAACCCCCAGCAGCCCAGTGCTCTCTGCAAGCCCACCACGTACCAGACGAGATATAAACACCCCTGGAACCTACAGATGAGGAGAAGACAAAATCACATCTATGGTTCAATTTCTCTGCAGCAGGACATAAGCAGCAGAAAAAATTAACTTTCCTCGTCAGGCTTGTCTTCCACTGTAGCGGGTTTCCCATGTGCAGCAGATTGTGCTGTTTTTATGTTTTACCTCATACTTCATTGTTATACTTTTTAAATATTTCCTAGTATTTCTATCAACATACATACCCCCCCACCACAGTTTGGTTCGCTTCAAGTCCACGTTGTGGTATGCTTGACCTGTGTGATCCATATATACCCTCATGGTGTGCAGCCTCTTTGCTGTGGTCCCTTTTAAGTTGCTCCCATCCATCCATCCATCCATCCATCCATCCATCCATCCATCCATCCATCCATCCATCCATCCATCCATTTTCTTCTGCTTATTCCTGTTAAGGGTCACGGGGGGCTGGAGCCTATCCCAGCGGCTACGGGTGAGAGGCGGGGTACATCCTGGACAGGTCGCCAGTCCATTGCAGGGCCAACACATATAGACAAATAACCATTCACACTAGCACTCATAACTATGGTCAATTTAGAGTATCCAATCAGCCTAGTCCCCAACTGCATGTCTTTGGACAGTGGGAAGAAGCCAGAGTACCTGGAGAGAACCCACGCAGGTACGGGTAGAACATGCAAACTCCACACAGAAAGATCCTGTGCCTGAGCCCGGACTCGAGACGGCAGCGCTAACCACTGCACCACCGTGTCGCCCTTAAGTTGCTCCCTTTTCTTCCAGAGAACTGAATTCGGTTCCCTTAAAATAGACTAAATGTTATAACAGTTTTCTTGTTTAAGATTGATTCTTTTGAGACATCAAGTCAAAATTAAATCATGAAATAAGAAAATCAAATCTGAGAAAAACCCCATACAAGGCTTCCTTTCCACCCATGTTAGTTATCCCAACTACGAACCCTAACCCCTTTTATATTCTATTAAATACTTTTAAAGTCTTTATAATCGACTCTGAATGATGTGCACTGTTTACTCTGAATCCTTCTTATTTGTGCTGAGCTGCAAAGTGTCTGTCCATTTGTTCAATGGACTATTAAATTTGATAAAACACATTGCTTACAAAGATAACATGTTCCCAATCCAGTCTGCTTTTCTCAAAACAAATTAGTTACTAGATGGTGTTAGTGAGGGAAAACCTCAAGTTTTTTCTCCAAACATTTTCTTAAACTGAGAGATCTTTCAGGAATGTATTATCAGTAAGATGAGGACCACGTTCAACTCATCTGAATGACCACTCAAAACAAACGAACAAAGGCAGGGGTGTGGACGCCATCCACATGATTCACTCCTCAACATTAATAGGAGTTCTCAGAGTTTAGTAGCAGGGCTGCGAAAGGGTGGAAAGCTCCATGGAAAGTTCAGCTCTGATTGATAGTCAGTGACTTAAACTGACAGAATTAGGTCAAAGAGCAATGCCGAACTAAACATATTAAAAAAAACATTTTTTTTTTGTCTTTCTGGAATTAAATAAATTAAAAACCAGATTTAATCTGACAGTCAGCAAAGAAACTTTTAAAATATCAAGAATATCAAACAGTCTGTGCAGCAACTAATAATGTAATAGCGGTTCATTAAGCTGATAACAAATGAAATAAATGCCCATAATGTAATAATCAGCTCATAATCTATTAAACTCATCAGTGCACAATTTATTAATGGATTTGTGCATAAGTAGTAATGTGGTACACTATGGACCTAATGTAAACTCAAAATGTAATAACAGCTTGTAATTGTTGAGAAAGGGGTTACATTGTAATCATCTTTGCATCTGTCGCCAGCAGGCAGAGACAGTGTCCGTTATTGCAGGGAGAAGGAAACTTGGAGGAGTGCTGACTTAACTGAATGGCGCTACATAATCAAGAGGTGATATCTAATTGCTTAAGCATCATTCCCCTGCTTAGCACATCATCCAAATTTCATGATTCCTGTTGGAAGGGTGTAGCATCAGTCCAGGAAGAGCCCATGATATTTTGGATTGGGTCTGATTAACAGAGCACCGCATATGAAGCCTCATCCCTTTGACATTTTACTTTATGTGCATGCTCACTAATATCAGGGCAAAATTTAACATGGCCACCACTCAAAGTCAAACCATTGATACATAAATGTGAAGCTAGAACTAACTGCTTTACAAATCATTAGATTTTCATGATACCCACTGGAGGGGTGTTGTGTCAACATCTCTAGATTATACTGTATGTAGTGTGACACTTGCTGAAAGTGAGCTTATAGATCAAATCCATGGTATAAAGGCCCCAACTACAAATACTGATGAAATGGATTCATGGGCATAGGTCTGTGATTTGACAATGATTTGCACATAGTTGGTGCCATAGTAATCAACACACACAAGAAAAAACATTCTTTAGCCTCTTCTTAAAGGATAGAATTCAATTACTAACAATGGGAATTATGTTGCACCAGAGTTGAACACATACATCTGCCAAATACCCATAATGTAACCTTCAGTGACTGTTCTGTTTCCCAAAAATCTTCCTTGTTGCTTTTGAACAGCACTGTGTTGCCACTAGCAATTGATTATTTTAACAAAGAAGCAGGTATTTCCAGCAGTGTAACACTAAAAATTGCCATTTAGCCATATCTTTCACAAGAAAGTCCCACCAGTAGATGGCGACATGTACCGAGTGCAAGGGTTACAGAGCTGGCATGAATCTTTGGAGGTTTAAAAACACCAAGGAAGATGCAGAGTTCAACAAGACAAGGAAATGTGGCTGCAAACACCGGAAACTGCTTTGGAACAATGCAATGAAGTCCACAAAGACAATCTTTTTAAAGTATCTTTATCATTCCTTAGTTCAATTTTTATTTTGTCTTCATCTTTGAAGTTGTATTGCACTACAGTTGTCCATCAATCCATCCATTGTCTACCGCTTGTCCTGTTAAGGGTGGGGGGGTGGGGGGGCCTGGAGCCTATCCCAGCAGGCTTCAGGCAAGAGGCGGGGTACACCCTGGACAGGTCGCCAGTCCATCACAGAGCCAACACATATAGACAGATAACCATTCACGCAAGCATGTTCTCCCTGTGCTTGCGTGGGTTCTCTCCGGGTACTCTGGCTTCCTCCCACAGTCCAAAGAAATGCAAGAAGGGACTAGGTTCATGGGATACTCTAAGTCATCTATAGGCATGGCTGTGAGAGTGCATGTTTGTCTATTGGCCCTGTGATGGACTGGCAATCTGTCCAAGGTGTACCCAGCCTCTCGACCGAAGGCAGCTAGGATTATCCTTAACAAGATAATGGTAGAAAATGGATGGATGAAGATTTGTGTTCATAGACATGTCTGTATATGACAAGGTAAAAACATTCCCAATAATTTTCATGGAAATTTCTAAACTCGATCACATATCACTATGATTCATAAAGAAAAACTAATGATCAATAACAACAAATTCAGACCATTAATAAAAATTAACGATCAATAATGACAATTCATTTAAAGCAAATATCATCTTGTAAGGGGCAATGCTGTCCACAACGTGACACCTCACCTTCTCTACACCCTGTGATGTCACTCGCACACTAACGCCATCTCGGATGTAGAAACCCAGGGGTTTATGGGTACCATGCTTGTTAAGCCGGACACGCCGATGTGTCTCAGGTAAGATGTCCACATCGATGATAGAGGAGATTTGCCTGAAGTTCTGTGGGAGGCCAATCATGAGGCCATGTTTGTTCTTTGAGTGGGTGGAGCTAGAGCCAGTTGTTCGCAGCCCAGTTAGACCCAGCCCTTTCTTACGCCTCTGGAGGGAGTTGGAGGCAAACACCACAGGCTCATCCTCTAATAGAAGGCAGAGAGATAGAGAAACAAAGAGAAAGAGAGAGAGAGAGAGAGAGAGAGAAATGATGATGATGATGATGCTCAATGAATATTCCCTTGAACATAAAATCAAGTTCATTTGATAAACAAATGAAAAAAATATTTCAAAATACACAAATTAATAAATAAATGATATATAAACAAACATGTAGTTTATCGTAAAGTGCAGGCAGAAGCAAGGGTTCATCACTGTTTAACAAAGGGGAGAGCTAGATTTATCAATCATCTACATAATGGCTGAAAGCCACTGTATTTATAACAGAAAATAACACTTGATAACATGCCTAGCCCTTGCTTAGAGTAATGCTATGTGTAAAAAATACTTCTCTAACAGGGCAATTTACTAATCTTTACAGATATATATAGCAAAAATATCCCTACAGATTCCATACAAAATTTTTCTTAATGGAGTAATTGGGTATATTTTGAACTAGATTAGAACATAATATTGAGGGTATATATTCCTGACAAACAGCCCTACCCATCCATCATTCAGTAATCGGTATCACATTGTGCAGGAATAATAAGAGTGTGGTGGTAGCACTACTTCTGTCTCCTATCACAGCAGTGAAGCTGCCAGGTCACACGCTGGATACAAGTATTTATGAAGACCTTTTGAAATTTATTAAGTTGTGGGGACCAACTTGTGATCCCGTCACTAATTCTCACTGAAAAGTTTGTCCTCATGGTGACATATACAAACATCTGAATACTTTCCTTCTTTTTTTATTTCATTTTTCTACAGCTTGTTTCTCTGAAGTGGCATTAAGACAAACATATTTGGTATCATTTGTTGAACGTTTGTTAAAACCACTCATATCTTTCCTTTATTGATTTTAAGAATGACTTCACACTAATGATATGTGTTCTAATTCACAAGGTTAATCTGGTATCATTTCCAAATGTATTCAGCTAGTCGGGAAATTGGAGAGTGAAATCCTATCTAGAGTAGATTCACTCAGTAAATTAATGCACAAAAGATATGCCTGATATGTCTGGATTAAAGTATCACACATGGCCTACAGCAATTTTCAAATCACAGGAAGGCCCAATATTTACAATTACCATTTTAAATCAAATGTGGTGCTGCAGAGATGTCCTGTGTACATATCATCACAAAACAATCCTCACAAAAATCACACCATTATCACTCTAATTTTCAATGAAAATGAGAAAATTAATGTAACAAATCTTATATTTTAATATCAGTAAACATAATTGTTATTACATATTTATTTTCAGGCGGCACGGTGGTGCAGTGGTTAGCACTGTCGCCTCACAGCAAGAAGGTTTCCAGGTTCAAGCCCCGGTCTCTCTGTGTTTGCATGTTCTCCCTGTGCCTATGTGGGTTCTCTCTAGGTACTCTGGCTTCCTCCAACAGTCCAAAGACTTGCAAATGGTGGTCGAATACTCTAAATTGACTTGACTTGACTGTAGGCGTGGCTATGAGTGTGAATGGTTGTCTGTCTATATGCGTTGTCCTGTGATGGATTGGCGACATGTCCAGGGTGTACTCCCACGCCCAAAAGCTGCTGGGATAGGCTCCAGGCCCCCCATGGCCCTTGACAGGATAAGCGGAAGAAAATGGATGAATGGATATTTATTTTAAAAATCCTGTAGCCCTGCTAAAAAAAGAAACTCAGAGTACCACATAGATGTAAGTATGGCTTGAATCTACTGTCACTGTATTATCTAGATGAGACTGAGACAAGACTCACTTGCCTGACTGCGTAAGTAAATTCTGTTGAGCAAATTGCTTTTAGGATTGAGGTTTGATGTTTGAGACTCTGAGGGGGATTTAATCTCTACCTAGTCCTGCACCAGTTGATTCTCTTCTCTCTTATTTGTACACACACACACACACACACACACACACACACACACACACACACACACACACACACACACACACACACACACACACACACACACACATCCTTGTACATATATCTTTGTGAGGACTTTCATAAAACCAAGTCTTGACCTTCAAACGGCCCTTTGAAGATGTGAGGACCGGCTGAAATGTCCTCACTTTCCAAAAATGTCCTCACTCTGTTGGTTAAATGCATATTCTAGTTCTTCATATGTAGCAAGTACAAGCATACACACACACACACACACACACACACACACACACACACACACACACACACACACACACACACACACACACACACACACGTTACCAGTTAACTGTGTAACCAGGTAATTTTAGCAGTTAAAAAGTTAAAAATTTGAGTCATAGTGAACAGTTGCTTAATCAGACTTCATTCCAGCTTTTGTTTACAAGTTGAAGAAAAAAAAAGAAAACACTGAGTACAGAAGTATGATTATCTATTATTACGACTATTATTATTAACTGTCTGTGCACTGTTTGGTGTGTTGTTTACTGTCACAGCAAATGGGACATAAGAGTTTGTCAAACAATCACACAAACATTAATAATTCAGTTTCATTCCCCTACAAATACTAACAAAGGAGGACAAAAAACAAAGTAAAGGAAGCAGGCCAGGTGTTTGTCTCCAACAGAGCAGTTGGAGACAGATATCTAACCTTCTGCATTCCTCGTACAGCATTCCTGCCTCTGTTAGACACATGCAGGCACATACGCATGCATATTTATGTGCATGTATGTATTTGCATGTGTGGCTGTTTTTATGTGTGTGTGTGTGCATGCGTGTATATCAGGGTGTGTATTAGGTCTTTGACAGGAGACCACCTCTACACTGTCCAACAGATATCAACAATCATAGTAAGAAGAGGGATATTTGTCAGTATGACGACAATGCCAAAACCTTGAAAATGTGAAAGAACTTGTGTTCTTTGGTAACAGAAGTATTGCAAGTGCTGGGGATACCAGACAATCCAAATGGGGGCTGCAAAGTACAGGTGCAGCTACAGTGCTGGATTTGTACAGAAAATAAATAAACAGAGACTTTGGAGATTGCAGGGTTTATGCTGAGGTTTTTCATCAAAACAACAAATGGATAGGTAAAGCCATTGCCGGTCACACACCTGGATATCTAGTTGTCACCACTTGCTTAAATTAAAGGGGGTTAGTGGCTAACTGTAAGTTTTAAAGCTAGTAAAAACATATCCAGGACAAGCTTGAGGGTATTTAGAAATGAAATGGTATAACTGATGTAGGCCAGTGGTTCACAAACTTTTAAAGTCAAGTTTTACAGAATGGGTATGATTATATAATCATTGCATTGATGTGATACACACATTGATTGAAAACATGTAGTAATGACAATAAAAAATACACACTACACTACAGTTAATTAAACCAGCACAAAAGCCTCTTTTCTACTGCAGGTTGTAATTTATATCCCACACATATGTTATCAGTGAAGTGTGTGTGTGTGTGTGTCTGTGTGCGTGCACGTACCTGGGCATTTGTTTTGTGTCTGTGTTACACGGTGCAATTTTCTAGTGTGAACGTGATCAGGGCGAGAGGCTGGGTCCACCCTGGACGGATCGCCAGTCCATCACAGGGCCAGCACATATAGACAACCATTCACACTCACTGCCACACCTACGGTCAATTTAGAGTATCCAATCAGCCTCGTCCCCTCTTGCATGTCTTTAGACTGTGGAAGCCGGAGTACCCAGAGAGAACCACACAGGCACAGAGAGAACATGCAGACTCCACACAGAAAGATCCCTTGATCGAGCCGGGGCTTGAAACCAGAACCTTCTTGCTGTGAGGTACAGTGCTAACCACTGCACAGGGTACTCCACAAAAGGTTAAGTAAATTTCTCATTACTATGAATATCAATATAAATATTAATGATAATAATTAATAAAATATGAGGCAATGATGACTATAAGGTTTAGGCTATATCTGACAAGCACATTGCCTAGTTTCTGCACTATGTGGACTTTTTAAAATCTGTGATACTGTATGTTTAGAAAAAAAAATCCAATTACCACCATTCCTCCTCATGGGTATACCAAAGGCCTTCGGAGTGACCATGTGTTTAGAGGTGAATTCATCCTTGATGAAGCTATTTCAGTGGTAATGGTAATGTGAACATTATGTTGGTGGTTATCAAGGGACAGCGAGCAAAAATGGTTCTTGTAAGGCTTTATGAGGAGACGTTTAGTGTACATAGGTTTGGCCATATTCTGTTGCCTATTGAGGCACTGAAAACCCATTTGCTCAGTCAGTAAGATGGAATAGTATCTCTGTTTCATTAGCTCAACAACATGAGGGAACACCAGCATAAACACCCTGAGCTCTGTCTATTGACTGTTGAGAAGTGGTTTATTGGTTTGAAGGATCATTCTTTGCCATCAGATACTAGGAAATATAAATAATAATAAATAACTGCCTAATTTATTGACTAGCTTCTCAGCTGGATGACCACTCAGGACCTAACTGGACTGGGTGGCCATCCATCATACCAACACATTAAAAAACAAGGCATGAAGAGTGTGTTCACGACACAACAGAATATTTTTGGGTTAAAACACAAGACTGAAAAAGAAATATTGTTTAACGGACAAAATAAAAATGGTGTGAAAATTGTAACAAAATATGTTATGAGCATATAACTTTGAACAACCATCTTCTCACTCACACCCAGCCTCCATCACACACTGAATCAAAGGTTTGTCTACAGTACAAAGTCCCATGGACCAAACCTTCAGCTTTATTCAACATTTCCATGTTTCCAACATTTTCTATTATAAACTATTTTCTTGTCTGTAACAACATCTATTGCATATCTATCCGTCCTGGGGGAGGGATCCCTCCTCTGTTGCTCACCCTGAGGTTTCTGACTGTGTGTTCACACTGAACGCGAATTTGCGCATTCGCGCGAACAGTTTCCATTCAAACTCTATGCAAACATGTGAAGGAGGCGATTTTTCAGTCGGGCGGCGCATGAGGAAAATGTGCGACACGAAATTTCGCCATACGTGCAAGTTGTTTTCACAACAAACGCAAATGCGAATTTCACGTCACGTTATTTGCGCAAATTAAACCACTGGATCATTTTAGTGTCCATTTGTGTCATTCGCACAAATATGCGAATTCGCTCACTTGCCCGTTGTGAGATGATGAGCTGTTGATCATTTTCTGTTCATATGACACCGCCATATCAGGAGTTGATTGTGTATAAGTACATGACGTGATTGTTTATGTTAAGTTGTGCAGGCTGCTAGTTACGCCCGAACTGTCAAGGCTGAATGACAAAAACAACAGGACAAGACGACCTGACTGTGCAGGAGGCTGGAGTACTCATCAAGAAGTGTGATATGCATGAGTGTAAAATTACATATACAAAAAAGGTGTGGCTTCAAGCATATATTCACTGTCTGTTACTATCTTATTCAGACTCTCTGCTGCACTCTCAAGGTGCATGTAGTGGGGTCTCCAGATATATCTGTGTCTGCTTTGTTGTGTGAAATAAAGTGTTGATTTGTCTAAAGCAGACGACTCCGGTTGATCTCTTCTCATCAACGGACCTGGTGAAGTCGGCGCACTTCAACAATTTTGGGGCTCGTCCGGGATGAGAGTGAAGTCTTAATTGGGCTGTTTTGACTGAGCACAAAGGACCCCACAAACTCTGGTCAACCAACAGAAAAAGGTAAGCAGAAACCTGTTAGAACAAATTCTGCACATTTGAGAATTTTCCCAAATTAAGAGTTAACAGTGTCCTAGTGTTAAGTTCCAAATTATGGAGTCTATGGTGAAGAATGAAAAGAGTGAATAAGAGTTGATATTGTCCTTGGTTTGGCAACCCAACTATTCTCTGACGAGGGAATAGGGCCTTGGGTCAAAGTCCTATAAGGTGCTGGGTTAAAGTCCCGGGGAATTCAGGACCCCCGAATTCTATTGCATATTTTATATTGTGTGGTCACAGTGGACCAGGAAAGTTTTAAGTCTCTCCGAGGGAAAGAGAGATTTGTGTGGGTGAACTCCATACAAACTGGCTGGCACATCTCACTGTTAGGCAGGGACAGATGGACGGAGAAGTTGATAGAGAGATTGTTGATATTTGGGGCCCAAGGACTCAATGGAGGCCACTGGGGCAGCAAATGAAAAATATTTTGGTTGTAATTGGGAACGTGGGTTCAGATAAAGACAAAGAAAAGGCAAGAAGTGAGGCAAAGAGAAGGACAGAGGAAGTGTTAAAAGAAAACAGAGCAGGGAAAGAGGACCGGATGGCACTTGGTAAGTTGTTGTGGGAGAAGGAGAGAGAACAGGGAAAAGAGAGATGAGGCTAAAAAGAAGGGTGACCAGGCAGGGCTATTGGAAAGGAAGAAGTGGAGGAAAGAAGAGAGAAGGGGGTGGTATGGTCTGGCTGTGTTTTGTCAGGGAGTGGAACATGCAAATCGAGAAACCCTCCCCACCAAGGATGACCCGGAGCACCAGCAGGCCCCACCACCATATCAAAAAGGTGGGTGTCAACCAACCGCTCCACCAGCAGGACTCGATCCTGCGCTACAGGTCACCTCCGGCAGGTTCATCGTGGAGACCGAGAAAATATCCACTGCCCCGACCGCACCTAGGGCAGCAAGTACCGCGCTCCAAACCCGACCAACCCTGGCTGAAAAGGGAGAAGAGGACGCCAGAAGTGTAAGTTCTCGAGGCACAAATTCTGGTCATGCAGAATATGGACTTCTGTTCGCAGACGAAGAAGAGGTGAGTGAGGCGTTCGATGACCGAGTGCGGCGGGAGAAGATTAATGACCCACGAACGCCATCCTTATGGACCCATGAGGCGATGGCAAAATGCCCCAAAAAAGGAAAACGAGTTGAAGTAATGAGCTCACTCTCAGGCTATTGGGAGAAGGAGGAAAACGGTGAGGAGAAGAAGGACCTCATCACACTCGACGAGATAGATCTCAGGAGTGAGGTATCAGGACACGCTATCACGAAATCCAAAACACTGCCACCACGTAGTACATCTAACATGACACTGCACAGCCACAAACAAGCGCCAACACAATACCCCTTGCTGCAAATGGGAGAGGGCAGAGGTGAAAAATACAAACCTCTTGCGTTAGGTGATGTGCAATCAATCATTGATAAAATGCCTCCACTAGCAGAGGGAGGCAGACTGTGGTTGACAAAATCAGATATGTTAACCGCCGGACAGAAACTAGCACTCAGTGATTTCAGAGCTGTAGCATCCCACTGCATGTCCCGACATGACTTGAAAGACATTGAACTAGACGCTGACACTAATGAAGACCCTGATGACGTGCCACTAACAATAGTAATAGACCCCTTAGGGCAAGCTATAAGGAGCAAACTCCCTAACACGGCCGTCATTCCTAAACTAACCTGGACCTCGTCCCAGCATCCTCGAGAATACATAACTCAGTCTAAAGATGAATGGACCAGACACACCGGGTGCCACCCTGGGAAAACTGGGGTTCAACAGGAATGGTTTCGCAAAGCTGTGTTGGATGGAGTGCCTGAATCGGTAAGAGAAAGCATGATGAGTAACCCTGACTTACCAGGAAGGGATTCTAACATATGGGAAAAGCATCTTGTGCACCACCTGTAGAGAGCCAAAGATGAGGCGAACAAAGAAGAAAATACAGTAAGAGATCTTCAAACACAATTACTGAAGCTGCAGCTGGGAGAGGCGAGACAAAAGGTAAATGACAAAAAGAAAAAAGAAACTATGATGCATAAACAAATGATGTCTAGCAGTTTGCAGAAAATGGCTGGGGAACTGTGTCCTGGCTGCCCCCCCGGACTAGAGAACCCAGATCCGTTCCCAGTACCCCTGTGGGCCCCCCAACCGAGACCGCATGGTCCACCAAGGGGACCAGCTGCCCAATGGCGAGCTCAGAACTCATGGGGAGGATACAGGGGAGGAGCTTGAGGTGGAAGGGGCTGGGCGAGAGGTGGAGGAGGCCGTGGGAGACTGCCTCGGGGACAGCAGGCGGGAGGTGAGTGCTACATGTGTGGACAACTTGGACACAGGGTAAGAGAATGTCACATGCAGGGACCTGCACCCCGTGGGCATGGAGGTAGTGGCGGACCACCCAGAGGAATGAGGACCCTTGATCCTCAGGCAGCACCGGTCCAGGATGGACAATATCCCCTGATAGGAGGGGATGAGTGGAAGGAGCCCAGCACCTATCAACAACAGTGACACACCCCACAGAGAAACCCAGATGACATAGGTAAGGCAGATCCTATGTTGTCTCTAAGGGTGTTGGATGACAACCTGTCATTTTTGGTTGACACGGGAGCCACACTCTCAACTCTAAACTCTGAGCCACCACAAGAGACTATCTCCTCGAGAATGGTGAACGTCGTGGGCTTCTCTGGGGTTGAACAGAAACTGCCGATCACAATACCACTGAAAACCCAATTAGGTAAACAGACTCTTTTGCATCCATTTGTTGTCTCTCCGGGTGTACCTGTTAACCTGTTGGGGCGAGATCTTCTCATCAAACGAGGAGCCTCCATCCTGTGCAGTCCGGCTGGACACACTGTGACTCTACCAGATGGAACATGCCTCCAATGTAATACTAATACCCACGGAGCAGGGCAGTACCTTCTTAAGCCACTGGAGTACGAGCTGGTGGACATCTATTGGGGTATGTTAAAGCCTGAAACCCCCCTTTGTAATAGCCTCCTGTCTGCCGACCTGCAGTGGAAACCCTGGATCTCCCTATTCGAGCCCTACGTCCCTCCGCCCGACTCACCTCATGTTACCCTCTTCTACGACCGAATGAGCAATGAGTGGTATCAGGAAGAATTCGAAGCACAAACAAACAATGGCAAATCACTTCACAAAATTTTTATGCTGATCCAGAGGGTGTAGCCACGGCCACAATCCTCTCCAAAGAACAGATGGTATGGTATCGTATACAGGACGAAGCAATTCCACACGTTTCCCTCGCATTACATCCTAACGATCAAGCTAAAGATCTTGGCCTGATGGTCAAAAAAGCTACAGCAGCCACCGATTGGATAACTACTCAGATACCTGCTGTCTCGTTCACACCCACCTGCAAAACCTACTGCATTAACCTAAAAGTAACAGACACAGTTGCACTACAACATGATCACGTTCCCAGAAACCACGGTAGGGAAAAGATGGACCACCCCTCAGTGGAAGAGATGCTATCTACCCTCCCTGAGGAATTGTGGTCCCAAGGGCCCACAGATGTCAGGCTCACTGATTGTCAACCTGTTACATTTTCAGTGGTAGACACCACTCCCTTATGGATCAGACAATATCCCCACAAACCAGAAGCAGAAGCAGGTATAGCTGACACTATTGCAGGTCTCATCAAATCCGGGGTATTAGAACCATCCACCTCCGCATGGAACACGCCCATACTCCCAGTAGAAAAACAAGAGATAGGTAAATATCGCATGGCATATGATCTAAGAGCAATAAATGAAATTCTAACCACAGCCACCATTCCTGTGCCCAACCCCTATGTGGCACTCACTAATTTGGGACCGCACCAACCATGGTTCACATGCATTGATTTGGCTAACGCTTTTTTCTGCTTTCCACTCGCAGATGAATTCAGAGACATTTTCTCCTTTACCTACAGAGGACAACAGTGGCGATACACCAGGGTACCACAAGGATTTGCTCTATCACCAGGACTATTCAATCAGGTACTAAAACAAGCCCTGGATGGTTGTCCGCTTCCTCCAGACACCACTCTAATCCAATATGTAGATGATCTTCTCACTGCAGCACCGACACCAGCAGCGTGCCTGGCCACAACAAAGGCTGTCCTCATCCGATTGGCTGGACACGGTTTTAAGGTCAGTAAAAACAAACTCCAAGCGGTCAGACGCAAGTTACCTTTTTGGGCAGAGTACTCTTGCAAAAAGGAGCTGGCATGTAGCCTGCGCATAGATCTACCATTCTGCATCACCCAAAGCCCATGACGGTAAGGAAATGTTGTCGTTTCTCGGTCTGACTGGGTACAGTCGCAATTACATTCCTGATTATACGGGCACGACACAGGCTCTCCGTAACTTGATTAAAGAGCATGGCATGCGTAGCCTCAATGCTAAACTAAATTGGACCAAAGACACCGAGTCAGTCTTCATACAACTCAAACAGAAACTAGCACAGGCCGCAGACCTGGCCCGACCTGACTACCAGTCTCCCATTTTTCCTCGACGTTTCTGAAGCAGAAGGAGTGGTTAACGGTGTTCTGTTTCAGAAAAAAGGGGGAGAAAGGAGCATACTCATGTACATCAGTATAATGCCAGACTCGATGGAAAAACGACACCCAAAATGCACACAACACGCAGCAGGGGTAGCAAAACTGATTCAAAACACAGCACACATAGTGATGGGACACCCCCTAAGGGTACTCACGTCACATGGCATTATAGCATACGTCAACTCCCAGACATTCATCCTGACATCACTAAGGCAACAGAGACTCAGTAAAATACTGGAGGCACCAAACATCACATTCACACATGAAGGAATAAACATGGCGGATTGGATGAGAACCGGACCACTGCATGAGTGTGAACACGAAGCACAAAAGGATGAAAAGGTACGACCAGATCTGAAAGCTCAACCATTAACAGATGCTGAAGAAATGTTCACAGACGGATGTTGCTACAAAGATGAAAATGTGGACTGAAAGCAGGATACACGGTGGTGAAGAAGAAAGGACCCAACTGGGTGACAATAGAGACAGCAATCGGCACAAAAAGCAGAGGTAATGGCTCTCATTGCAGCTCTCAAACGAGGAGAAGGAAAACGAATAAACATCTATACAGACTCTGCCTATGCCACCGGAGCAGCACATGTGGAACTGGGACAATCGATCAGAGCAGGATGTGTCACGGCAGGTAACAAACCCATTAAACACGAGCGGGAAATGAGAGAATTAGCAGAAGCTCTGCAGCTTCCCCAGGAGGTGGCTATCATAAAGTGCAAAGGTCATGACACCACCACTACATAAGTAGCAACAGGGAACCGAGAAGCAGATGCGGCAGCAAAAAGAGCGACAGGTTATCTGCCCCAACTACAAATGGTGAGTATGGAAGAAGAACTGCAAATGTCTTCACAGGTCACGCTGATGTCAAAAGGGGGCCTCACCACAGGAAAAGACAACATGGAAACAGAGAGGAGGACTTGAAACTGAGGGGGTCTGGTGAGGGCCTGATGGACGGCTAATACTGCCCCCTGGAATCAGAGAGCGGGCACTGGAAGAAGCACATGGAATCGGTCATGTGGGAGTGGCTCAGATGAGTCAAAATCTGAAAGAATGGTGGCATCCGTTTTTATCAGACATGATAAAAAATTGGGTTAAAAGCTGTTCCATATGTTCCTGTACAACTCTAAGCCAACCATTAAACCCGAGACAGGTATGTTTCCGCTGGAGACCAGGCCAGGCAGGGAGATTGTGATAGATGACACGGACATGGGGACGACGGTCAGAGGGTACAGGCATGTGTTGATGTGTGTGAATGTGTTTTCAGGATGGCCAGAGGCGTGGCCAACAAAGAAGGAGGATAGCAAGTCGTGGTGAAGTTTTTGATTAATCAATACATTCCTCGGCACGGGTTCCCACAGAAAATTAGATCAGATAATGGGACACATTTCAAAAACCAAAATCTACAACAGGTGGAGGCAATGTTGGGGTTGAAGCACTCGTTTGGCACAGTGTATCACCCTTAATCACAAGGTAAGGTGGAAAGAATGAACCAAACCATCAAACAAAGATTGGCTAAAATCTGTGCACATTCAAATTTAAATTGGTTGGATGCTCTACCGTTGGCTCTAATGATAGTTCGATGCTCTGTTAATCAGGGAACAGGTTTCACCCCATTTGAACTCTCCACAGGAAGGCACTTCCCAGGACCAGGAGCAGGCCTGCCACCAGTGGAGCTGGAATTCGAAAGAGGGCACAAAGCATATTTTTCTGAATTCCAAGCTCTCATTTCAGATTTCTCCAAACAGGTCCAGGACAAAAGACAGGCGAAGGTCGAGGGCATCCTCCCCACTGCTGACTAGGTCCTGCTGAAGGTCATCAAGCGGAAGTGGTCTGAACCCAGGTGGACCGGTCTATTCCAGGTGACTTAAAGGACGTCCCATGCAGTGTGGCTCAGAGGGAAAGGAGACACGTGGTACCATTGAAGCCAGTGCGCAGCAGCAGAGGAACCAGGCAGATCGGTCCAGGAAATCCACGCAGACCTTCAAAGATGGTGCACTGACTCGGCTGAGTCAGAATCAAACCCTGACCTCAACAAAGGGGCAAAATAATCCCCGGTCAGTGGCAAGGTCACAGGGCAGTCAACCCCTGTGACTGAAGAAAGAAGATACCACCCAGAACGGCTGACAACATGAATGATGGACAATTGATTCTGCTCATCATCCTCTGGCTGGTCATATGTTTTACTTATCTTGCCACAATGCTCAAGTTAGCCCATGCAGGCAGCACTGTGTTTTAACTGCTTAAAGCTGAATCGAGTGTATTAAAGTTTGTTTTGCATTCATTTATTCTCGTGAAATAAAGAAGTGAAATGGGGATGTGGGAGAACCGCAGGGTGTTGGTTGGATTAGGATTCCTAAGTGTCATTATCGCTGCACTAATTGTTATTCTCATAAAACTGCCTGAGAGAAAGGGGAAGCTAATGGTAAAACGGGGAGAACCACCCATGACCCCATCTGACAAGTGTCTGAGAAAATACGGGGGAGTTGAACTAAAATACATTCGTGGGACTACCACCTCATTCCAGTTTGACCTGGTTGTGCAGTAGTTAGCACTGTCCATGGCCACATTTGCGGGAATCATTGTTACTTGTGGATGTTGTTGCATACCGTGTATTACAGCCCTGTCAGTTAGGCTGATAACTGCTATCATCGAAAAACAAGATCTGGGACAATACCCTAGACAACAGATGATGCCTCTGTTAATTGACGAGTCAGAAGTTCCTGAAGAGGAAACTGACTTTCAGCAGTACTAAATAGAGTGATCTCCTAAAGGAGATCAAAAGGGGGAATTGTTAGATGATGAGCTGTTGATCATGTTCTGTTCATATGGCACCACTATATCAGGAGTTAATTGTGTATAAGTACATGACGTGATTGTTTATGTTAAGTTGTGCAGGCTGCTAGTTGCGCCCGAATGACAAAAAGCCGAAATACATCAGAAAACTACACGCCGTCATATCTGGGTTAACAACACCATCTAGAGGCGAGCACAGCTAACCGAGCTCCTCCAGGGGCTGCGTCTGTATAGCTGCCACTTCCAGCGGTATTTTCAGATGACGACTGGCCAGTTTGATGACCTGCTAGCTAGGATCGGTGACATAATTTCATGAATGGACACCAACTTTTTCAACCAGTTCTTGTAATGTTGACACGTAGTGTCATATAGCACTGAGTTCCCACACACAGCCACAATCAACTTGTCCTCCATCTTGTGGCATGGTCAGCCATGATGTCGGGACAACCTCAAAGGTGATTGGCTGTTGTAATGCAAATTTTTCGCCAAAGTTGAATATTTTTGAAATTGCACGAATGGCGAAAGTTCGTGTGGCGTCATTCGCCTCATTCACGCTGCCCGACTGAAAATTTGCGTGTTTGCATCGACTTTGTATGGAAACTGCGCGAATTCGCATTTCGTGTGAACACACAGTAAGGGCAGAGGATGTCGTTATGATGCTATGTAAAGCCCTTTGAGACAAACTGTTTGTGAAAACGGGCTGTACAAATAAAATTGCCTTGCCTTGCCTTGCCTCCATGCATACCAATTTATCACTACTGCATGGGTGCTATCATTGTTCTTTGTGTTTTTGTCAATTTTTGTCAGATGATAGTTAAACCACAGAAAGCATGCCCATTTTTCATTTATGTGGACTAATACTGATTTCAAAACAAAAGCATGAATGAATGCGAATGTGAGCTATCCATCAATCATCATCTAGTCTTGTTGTAAACATGTTGCATATTGTAAATTTGATCATCCTCTTGGCCACAGGAGTAGAGGATAGTTGTGGTACTCTTCTGTGTCATTTACAGTATGTTACACATCTTGCTCATATACGTGAAAAGAACACTTGTTAATACTCACCCCTAAACTTATGAGCTTCAGTCTAGCAGATGATTATGTCAGACCAACTGGTAATCAAGCTCTTTTTTTAATTATAATAATATCATCACCTGCCTGCCAGCCGGCCTGGTTGTGCAGTAGTTAGCACTGTCACCTCACAGCAAGAAGGTTCCGTCTTTATCTTTGAAGTTGTGTTGCACTACAGTTGCAGTGGAGTTTTAAAAAAATAATGGTACAACAATCTGGCGGCACGGTGTTCCAGTGGTTAGCACTGTCGCCTCCTAGCAAGAAGGTTCTGGGTTTGAGCCCTGGCTTAAGCACAGGGTTTTTCTGTGTGGAGTTTGCATGTTCTCTCTGGCTCCCTCCCACAGTCCAAAGACATGCAAAAGGGGACTAGGCTAATTGAATACTCTAAATTGACCATAGGTATGAATGTGAGAGTGAATGGCTGTCTGTCTATATATGTTGGCCCTGCGATGGACTGGCGACCTGTCCAGGATGTACCCCGCCTCTCGCCCGTAGATGCTGGGATAGGCTCCAGCCCCCCGTGACCCTTACTAGTAAGGAGTAAGCGGTAGATGACGATGACTGATACATCTATATATCTCTCTCTCTCTCTCTCTCTCTCTCTCTCTCTATATATATATACAGTATATCATATATTTATTTATCTATCTATCTATCTATCTATCTATCTATCTATCTATATCTATATCTATATCTATATCTATATTTATCATAGGTCATATCGTCATCGCAATATTGAACAGTGTAATCGCACATCGCATGTTTTCCTGAAATTGCCCAGCCCTAGCAAATGGTAAATGGACTCAATTTTATATAGCGCTTTTTCTACCTACCTTACCTTTACAGTGTCTGTCTCATTCACCCATGAACACACACACTCACACACTGATGGTGGAGGCTGCCATGCAAGGCGCCAACCTACTCACCAGGAGCAATTATGGGTTCAGTATCTTGCTCACGGACACTTTGACATGGTTACCGGAGGAAGTGAGGATCGAACCAGCAACCCTTCGGTTGCTAGACAGCCACTCTACCCCTGAGCCATGCCGCTCACTTGTGGTTCCAAGAGTCTCTAAAAGTACAATGAGAGTCTTCAATTATCACGCTCCTCTCCAGTGAGCCGGTTCCTCAGTTTCTGTCCGGACACACACACAGTATATCCAGGTTTTAGAGTAAATTTAAGACATTCCTTTCTGATAATGCTAAGGATTTGGGCTGGCTTAAGTATGATATATAGTGATACCTTAGATAAGTTACTATAGGCTTACACTGCTGGGGATCTCCCATATTCCACTGGGATTCTCTGTCCTCCTCTCTGTCCTATACTCATACTTAGTAACTTGATTTCTCTGTAGCCTTTGTGCTTCCCCACTTCCCAGATCCCTGATTGATGCTGCTGCTGGAGGAGGCTATAGACCTGAAGAGGTTCAAGCTCCCACCCTTAGCATCAGTTTTAGTACTAGTATTTATTTATTCATATTAGTAATCTCAATACTGTGCCACCATCAACATCAGAATTGTGTTTGTATTGCACTTGCTAACACTTAAGTGAAATTATATTTATGCTAAAGTTGATCGCTTGAGTAACCTTTAGATATTGTAATGATTAGTTGTCATTGTTTGCAGTGTGCCTCCCATCCCTCAGTCTTTCTCTCCACTTGTCTTTCTCCTTCTGGCCAGTTCACATCCTCTGTCTGTCACTCTCTCTCACTTTTATCTCCACCCCTCTTTACTTCTCCTTTTATTTCTTTTTACATTATCTGTCTTGCCTCTTCCCCTGCTTTGCTGCTCTCTTTCCTTCCACCTGACCAAAGCAGATGGCTTTTCCAATAGAGCCTGGGTCTGCTTGATGTTCCTGCATGTTCAAAGGAAGGTTTTGTCACTGGTGCTGCAAGATGTGCTTACTCATGGAGAATTGTTGGGTGTACATCACAGATGTACCGATCAATCTGCCACCAATTAAAAACGGCAGTTTCATGTCAAGCCGGCCCAATCGGTCCTCAGCTGGTCACTGTTGTAATTTTCAGGTTTCTGCCAAGCAAATTGACGCACATGTAATACGCAGACTCGCATCTACTCTGCCGGAAATTCAGAAGAAGAAGAAGAAGAAGAAGATGCGAATATGCGCGATGGGCAGCATTAAGCTCAAAGAAGCGGCGAAGCTAGAAGCTTGCACAAACCATACACTTGAGGAAAACATGTCGCTGATTTGGAGCTATTTCATTGTGTGCCAGGACAACCCATCACACGCTCTTTGTCTTGACAGCACATCAAAAGTAAGCCGTGGAGGAAAAACGCCTAAGACTTTTGGAACAACAAACTTAAGACACCACTGCTGCTAAAAAGAGGAGGGATGCAGCAGATTCCCAGCAACCACAACAACCCACTGCTGTGGCTCCCATTTTTGACAACAGTGAAAAGTTCAACGCCACTAATGGGGGTAATGATGATTGCATCATATATAGCCTACCACTAGTTGTGGTTTTAATTGCAGTTAAATATATATGTTGTCTGGGAAAGGGTTACTTGAATTAAATTTGGGAGAGGGTACTCACTACTCAAGCCAAACAAAAACAGTGTCTATATTGCATGATTATAATTATTTCTTAGATAAAAAATCGGTATCGGACAAAACGGTTTTGGCAGGTCAGACCACCTTTTAAACCGGCAATCGATATCGGCCAAGCATTTTGCAATTGGTGCATGTCTAATGTGTATGTATTGAAGGAGTAAGGTGCCAGACTTACTTTACTTGTAAAGTGTCATGAGATACCTTTTGTTGTGATTTGGCATTATACAAATAAAACTGAGAACTTGACTTGCTAACAGTCTAACCAGTGTACTGTTTTTGATATTGGTGCATATTGGAGAACAAATACACCAATTCAATAAATCTGTGATAGGCCTGTTGTTGTGTTCTCATCAACAAAATAGACAGGGAAAGCGGCGTGCAGTTTAGGGAACTTCACTGGCTTCTTGAAAGATTCAAACTGATACAGCATTCATTGCAAATCCTATGTATTGAATCACTATGCGCAGTACGCGGCTGATTACTGCTAAGTTACTACAAAGAAAATAATTCCTTTGACATAACAACTCCTCCCTTCTAGCTTTGGGAGTACACGAGAGAAACTAAAACACTATACTATTCTTTTCCTGTGTTCTTCTTTAGTAAAAAAAACTTTGGTTTCAAATTATAGTCTCTGTGTGATAACTCTAAATAAACATTATCAATTAACTCAATTATCCTTTAAGTACTTAACCTAAGCTATATGTCTTCAAACTAACTAAACTAGCCTACAATTCTAATCTCTGTGGAGGACGTCGCTTTCGGTCAGGATAGCACCGTTCTGGTACATCCGGAACCTGTCTGGGAGAAGCAGCTGGGCTATCAGCCACTGGAGCAGTCTCTGCATTCAGTTCATCTGGCAGTTCATCCGGTGGTTCACCTGGTGTGAACGATGCAAAGTCCTCAGAACTGTCTGTGCAGTCTGCATCGCGATGTTGGTCGTTTCTGGTGGAGTGACGGGTTCCAGTGTTAAGTAACTGGTCCACATGTCTGCGCCAGATCAGTCCAGGTGGCACTCGCACTGTGTATGTCAGTGGGCCGGTTTTGGAAACTATCTCACCAGCTTGCCACTTCTGATTCCGATGACGATAATCTCTGGCAAGCACAGATTGACCCACGTCGAAGGTTCTCAGTGGTGATTGCTTTTTGATCTGATTACTTTGTTTCTTTGACACGTCCCTGTGCAGATCTGGTTTCAGGAGGTCCAGACGTGATCTTAAGGATCTTCCCATGAACAGCATGGACGGTGTCTCACCTGTGGTGGAATGTTCGGTGTTGCGGAACGACAACAGGAAGTTGGCCAGCTTCTCTGATAAGGACAATTTGGTGTTAGCCATGGCTTTCGTGGATTGCTTGAAGGTCTGGACAAATCTCTCCACAAGTCCATTTGTTGCAGGGTGAAATGGCACGGTGGTAATGTGCTTGATTCCATTTCCTTTCATAAACATCTGGAATTCCTCTGAAGTAAACTGGCTACCATTGTCACTGGCTAGTTGCTGTGGGAGTCCAGCAAGAGCAAACAGAGCACGAAGAGCTTCTATGGTCACTCTTGATGTTGCATCCTTTACAGGGAACACTTCAGGCCATTTAGAGTATGCATCGACGACCACTAGGAACATTCTGTCCAGAAAGGGACCTGCGTAGTCGATGTGAACTCTCTGCCACACAGTTGAAGGCCACTCCCAGGTGTGCGGTGGAGCTACCGGTGGTTGACGCTGAATTTGCTGACATCCTGTGCATGACTTTGTGAGGTCTTCAATTTCATGGTCGATACCAGGCCACCAGACATGGCTTCTGGCCAGGCTCTTCATTTTAACTACACCTAGATGTCCATCGTGAAGAGACTCTAGCAGCAGACTCTGTGTTGAAGCTTTGGTGGTATGATGACTCTGGTGCCCCACATTACACAGCCTTGGCATATGGACAACTGGTCTCGTCGGCTTGCATATTCAGGTAAGTCAGCATTACCCTTATGGGGCCACCCCTTCACCGTGAAGTCATAGACTCTCACCATTGTAGGGTCTCGACCCGTTTCCCTCCTTACCTCCAGACAAGTGACAGGCAGATTCTCCATCTGTGTCACGTGAAAAAGTTCAGCTGGATCTGAAAACACAGACTTGTCACCTGACTCATGGGGAAGACGAGAAAGACCATCCGCATTACCGTGAAGCTTGGTGCCTTTGAACTCAATGGTGTAATCATGAGCTCCAAGAAACAATGACCATATCTGCAGACGTGCCGCCATCATGGTAGGGAGTGACTTGCTGGGGTTGAAGATAGCCACTAGAGGCTGATGGTCAGTGATCAGTGTGAAGCGTTTACCGTACAGGTACTGATTAAACTTCTTGACCCCCCAGACTAACCTCAAACCCTCACGGTCAATTTGGGCATAATTCTGCTCAGCTTTGTTCAAGGACCTGGAGGCAAACGTGATAGGCCTTTCAGAGCCATCCTTCATCTTGTGGGAAAGCACAGCTCCGATTCCATATGGCGATGCATCACAGGCTAAACGCAATGGTAGATCGGGGTTGTAGTGCGTCAGTACTTTCTCTGATGTTATCAGTTGCTTTGCTGCCATGAACGCCTGTTCACAGGACTTTGTCCATCCCCACACAGTTTTCACTTGCAACAGACTGTTCAATGGATGCAACACTGTTGCAATGTTTGGCAAGAACTTGGCATAATAATTGACAAGGCCCAGAAAGGAGCGTAGCTGACTGACATTCTCGGGTCTGGGTGCCTTCAAGACTGCATCCACCTTATCTTGTGCCTTGTGAAGACCATCCTTGTCAATCTTGTGACCACAGTACTCGATTGAGTCTTTGAAGAACTCACATTTTTCTTTGTTCACTCTGAGCCCAAAGTCTGAGAGCCTCTTTAAAACTGTCTCAAGGTTGGTCAAATGTGTGCCTTCGTCACTTCCTGTAACAAGGATATCATCGAGATAGCACTGGGTGCCAGGAATGTCTTGAAGAACTTGGTCTATGTCTCTTTGCCATACAGCAGGGGCAGACGCTGTTCCACAGACCAGCCGGTTGTATTGGAAGAGCCCCTTGTGGGTGTCAATGGTTAGATATTTCTTTGAGGATTCTTCTAACTCCATTTGCAGGTATGCCTGCGCTAAGTCGATCTTAGAGAAATGCTGGCCTCCAGCCAGCGAGGCAAAGATATCCTATATCCGGGTTAGTGGATATTGGTCCGCCTGGAGCACTGGATTTATGCTGACACTCTGACCATTCCACCTTTGACAAGATACCTTGGTCCTCAAGGCGCTTGAGCGCTGCTTCCACCTTTGGGCTTTTTTTCCACCTTTGTGGAATTTTGGTTTAGCATTATCAGCTAAAGCTACTTTGGCTTTGATCTGTGCCAGGGTTCCAATTCCGTCTTGAAAAACTGGTGCGAAGCAATCCAGTAGGTTCCTCAGTTGTTCTGGGGTAGGCTGAGTGCTTTCTTTAGACATCTCCATCACTTTGATTGATTTCCAGTTAAGCTGGATGCTACGCAGCCACTCTCGTCCAAATAATGGCACATTTTCATTTTGTACCACATACAAATCCAGTACTTGTTTTGTTTTCTCATACTTTACTTTGACCTTTAATTTTCCCAATGGGGAGACTTTTTCACCTGTATAAGTCTTCAACGTGAGTGATGTACGTTTCAGTTTCATTTTGGGAAATTTGTTCTTGTAGTCTTTGTTGGATATGATTGACAGGGCTGAACCAGTGTCTAGCTCCATTTTGAGTTTCTGTCCCTCAATTTCAGGTGTCACCCACATGACATTTTGTTGACTTTCTTTCACTGAGTGAAGTTCTAAGCAAGCCAAGTCCTGCTCATATTCATCTGAATAGGATTCATTTGAATTATCCTCATTCAATGCATTAACCTTTTTATTTCTCCATTTCACATTTGATTTTCTCTCCCTTTGTTTCGTTTTGCACATCTTTTGTATATGCCCTCTTCTGTTGCACAAGTTACAGTCTTTGTCTTTGAACCAACACTCATCAGGGCTGTGTGATTTCTTTCCACATCGGAAACAAGCTGCCATCTTTTCAGCACGTTTAGCTGTCATTTTATTCACTGTGCAGTCGGTAGACGATGCTGTCTTCTTTTGCAATTCCACTGCGTCCTTTGCAGCGGCCTCCATAGAGACGGCTATCTCCAGAGCGCGCACCAGCGTCAGGTCTTTCTCTGTGAGAAGCCGCTTCTGCGTGCCTTTGCGCACGAGACCACACACACGAGTCGATCACGGAGCGCGTCTGACAATCCATCTTTGAACTCGCAGTGCTCCGACAACCTGCGCAATTCGGCCATGTATTCCGTGACAGACTCATTTTTCTTTTGATTTCTATTGAGAAATCTAAATCTTTCTGCAATGACCAGCGGTTTGGGGTTTCAATGCTCTTGCAGGACTTTCACAATTTCCTTATATGGCTTACTTGCTGGTTTGTGCGGTGCCATCAAATTCCGAAGTAAATTATAAGTCTTTCGACCCATAACGCTGAGTAGCACTGCCACTTTCCTATCGTTTTCGATCTTGTTAGCCAGGATATACTGTTCAACTCTTTCAATGTACGTGGCCCAATCTTCCACTGTACTATCAAACGCATCCATCTGTCCCACGAATCCAGCCATTTTCTTGAAATGCTGACAGTTGCACCAGTTAGCACGGTCCAATTTTATTTCGTGTTAAATTGCTTTTGTTTTCCGTTAGGTTACTCACAACCTCGGCTCCTTTGTTCCCCTCCTCCCTTCACGTGAGCCGGACACTTTTTTTCTCGTAGCTTGCGCCGCTTCCGGGGTAGGCAAAACAACCGTGGAAAGTTGAAAGGAGACAAATTCCACTTCCATGTAACATCCACGCCACGTTAGGTTTGAGACTCGTCGCCAATTGTTGTGTTCTCATCAACAAAATAGACAGGGAAAGCGGCGTGCAGTTTAGGGAACTTTACTGGCTTCTTGAAAGATTCAAACTGATACAGCATTCATTGCAAATCCTATGTATTGAATCACTACGCGCAGTGCATGGCTGATTACTGCTAAGTTACTACAAAGAAAATAATTCCTTTGACATAACACCTGTGATAGGCTGATACCATGCCATAGTTTCTACATCCATTGATGGATAATTGTGGGCTTCTCAAGATATACATCATTGAGCCTGACCATTCCTTTTTTTTTTTGAAAAAAACAAAACACACCTGGGCACACAGAGAGGCAGTTGCAGGTACAAACTAAATAGTGACATCTTTGCTCACCATGCACCACTTCACTGTTCAGAAATTAATACTCCTTTGGAACTGCTACCATGGCTACCACAGCCCTCATAGTTAAGTATAACACAGACGGTTCCCTGCTGCCAGTGCAGTTTTAATACAGATGGATGCAATTCACATGGTGGATTCCTGGCCCACTCTATTTAATCCTTTTAGACCCCCCCCCACCACCACACGCAAGCATGAGCACACGCACACACACACACACACACACACACACACACACACACAAACATACACACACACACAGAGTAACATCAGACAGCTGATATGATTGATGAAGTCTTTTAGAGTAAGATTATCCTATTGAGTGGCTAATGGCTTTCAACACCAGATGGGCTGCTATCACTCTTTCACCCGCTCTCAATCTCTTACTCAGACATACACATGCGCGCACATACACACACAAAACTAGTAGTTTTTTAAAAAAATGAAGGAAAGTAACAAACCTCAGTGACAGAGGCACAGGAGTTTTACAACCTTTCAGATCTGCACACACAAGCACATATACTTTTGAACTTTAAACACAAAATTTTAATGTAGATTTTTTTTTTTTTTTAATCTGGGTAAACTGCTAAAACCTTGCAACTGACCCTTTTCCAATTGCCGGAAGAGAAGTAAGTTTCTCGTGTGTTGACCATGACTAATAACAAGTTACACATGTGTGTGATGTAACTGTGCATAACTATTGAATGGAATGTATTCACCCAACTAACTGTTATGAGGGGATGAGTGGCTCCAAATGTTGGTTTAATATATTATTTTCTAATTGCTCAACTTGACTGATTGTTCGATTCTCTCACATCTTCCATCAATTGCTCTCTTCTGCTCCCACATTACTGCATTAATCTTATTAACTAGTAGTTGTCTGTGATTTTTAACCATAAAAGCTGCCTGATAAACAGCAGATTCACATCATTATATCATAAATTATGCAAGACACAGAGACACAGCAAGAGGGAGGTGCCCCAGAATGCAACAAACCAGCAATGTAGGATAAAATAATCAATCTCATAATCCGTGATGACTGAATAGGTATTTAAAGACCAGGATGGATTCCTTCAGAGCAGCGATAGGACAATAAATTGATGTGTTTAATCTCAGCCAATAGAGACACAACTAATGTGCCACAGGGTTCATTATTGTGTCTTCTTGATATATATCCACTTCATCACTATAATTTAAGAGTACTTCCAGCAGTACCACACGATTAGGTTGGTTCTCAGCAGCAAGAGTAGGGTACCCTATTTTTCAGACAGACATTTTTTGACTTACTGCAGAAGATAGGTTTGAAACTTCTTAAGAATATTACTATTTGTGGGGTAATTTCTTTACCAGCTGAACCTTTCCTTATCATTCCTTGTTAAGTTCAAACCACTAGTGATATGTGATCCCAAAAATATACACATTTACTCTAAAAACATGAATTTACGGTAGTCAGTAATTCAAAATGATGACATGTCGCCCAGGGGCGGGTAGCATATGTCTAGCAGTGAAGTTAAAAAAAACAACAACTTTTAACACTATGTGGTGAATCATTTTTTGATATCGGTACTGCTGAATAATACACACCTGGAGAACATTATTGACTTGATCAGACGCCTTGTGAGTGGTAATGTTTTAATGAGCGCAATATTGTAGAATTTAATCTAAATAGTGTTTGAGACTCACACCACTAACTCTTAAAATAGAGGTGGACCAAGGAATATTTGCAAATGAGGCCAACCATATGGAGGCATTTAAACACAGAAATGGCAGAAATGATAGAGTGTGAGGTAGAATGCTGATAGGTAGAAGAGTGGCCAGCTGTGAAGGGAGCAGACCATCAGGGCTGCGTGACAACACAGCCCTTTCTCTCTCTATGAAAGGTTTAACTCTTGAGCAAGTTAAAAATGTAAAATTGCTTGGAGTCACCCTAGATAAATGGCTCTCCTGGTATGGTCACATTGATAAGATCATCACTAAAATGGGTGGCAATGTCAGCTATCAGGGGCTGAAGGTATTTCATGACTGATCATTCAATCAATTGTAATAAAATCACTAGTTTTGTTGTACTTGGATTATTGTTCTGTTGTATGGTCTTGTGCAACCACAAAGGGTCTTTACAAACTGCAACTTGCACAGAACAAAGCAACACGTTTGGTTCTTCATTGCTCACCCAGGACTAGTGTGGAGAGCATGCATTACACTCTTGTCTGGCTTGAAGTAAAAGACAGATTAATGTGCAATCTTCTCATATTTTAAGAATGTTTTGATTCAAGCGAGACCTAAAGAGTTGTATGCTAAGATTGTGTATGTCAATGACAGACACACTCATACCACAAGACAAGCAACAAAACATCAAATAGCAGTTTCAACACTGAAAACCAGTGCAATGCAGAAAACAGTTCTTTACAGAGTGTCCACTCATTGGAACTCACTACCTCTTGCACTAAAAACAATCTCTGATAGAGTAAACATTAAAAAGGCTCCTAAAAACAGGTTTCTTCAAATGAAAGTGATAACCTCTGATGTCACAGCTTAATCCTAATGTTGTATTTGTTGATGCTAACTGATACACAGGGGAGGAGCGAGGGTATTTGGGGGTTGAGGAAGAGGGTGGGGGTGGGAGATTGGTTTGTGAATTTGTATGATTTTATTTTATTATTATTAGTGGTATTAATTTCCTTTTTCTCATTGTTATTGCTGTTGAATTATATTGTGTTTTGTTTTTAATTTTGTGATGTGATTACTTTTGTGGGCTGCACGGTGGTGCAGTGGTTAGCACTGTGGCCTCACAGCAAGAAGGTTCCGGGTTCGAGTCCCGGCTCGGGCACGGAATCTTTCTGTGTGGAGTTTGCATGGTCTCCCCGTGTCTGCGTGGGTTCTCTCCGGGTACTCCGGCTTCCTCCCACAGTCCAAAAACATGCAATTGGGGACTAGGCTGATTGAATACTCTAAATTGACCGTAGGTATGAATGTGAGTGTGAATGGTTGTTCGTCTCTCTATGTTGGCCCTGTGATGGACTGGCGACCTGTCCAGGGTGTACACCGCCTCTCGCCCGTTGACGCTGGGATAGGCTCCAGCCCCCCCGCGACCCTTAATGTGTAGGAATAAGCGGAAGATGACGATGGATGGATGGATTACTTTTGTGTATGGACTCCAAGAAGAGTAGTTGCTGCCTTGGCACCAACTAATGGGGATCCAATTGTCAAATCAACAAATAAACAAGTAAATAAACAGAAGGCCAAAAAATTTAACCACCTCTCCTTCTCTGTCATTAACCATGACCAAAAGTTTGGCAATGTTTTCCAGTTCCGAACAATGTCCCCTACTCCAATACATGAAATCCATTTCAGTGTACATTAGAAGAAAGGTAGTATAACCATAAAGTTGATTGGTCAGCTGTTTAGCTTAGTGCACCTTCTATCTTAAAAAGTATCAAAATGTTATCAAGGTAGCCTCTCGCTGAGTTGGTAACTCCTTGTCTACGTGGGAGAAGAGACAGTAGGATGGAGTGTCCGAATGGCTGAATGGACACATTATCGTTATTCATTTCAGTGTTCAACACTGTTATCTGCTCATGCAAACGTGAGCATGAGCTGCACTGGGTGAAAAAAATGGAGCATGAGCTCTAGAGAGAGAGGCACACTGGACTATTTTTAACCTGGAGCACCGATCCAAAATAAGTTCCACTCTTCCATCCCTTAGCAGTTTATCAAAGTTTAATATTAAGATCAGTTGTTTTCAATTCAAAACATTTATGTAATTTACATTTAAATGCCCATTAGCAGGCGGTATAGTGGTGCAGTGTTTAGCATTGTTGCCTCACAGCAAGAAGGTTCTGGGTTCGAGCCCCGGCTCGGGCACAGGATCTTTCTGTGTGGAGTTTGCATGTTCACCCTGTGCCCCCTCCCACAGTCCAAAGACATCAAGAGGGGACTAGGCTAACTGGATACTCTAAACTGAGCATGGGTATGACTGTGAGTGCGAATGGTTGTTTGTCTATATATGTTGGCCCTGCGATGGAGTGGCGACCTGTCCAAGGTGTACCCCGCCTCTCGCCCGTAGCTGCTGGGATAGGCTCCAGCCCCCCCCGACCCTTAGTAGGAACAAGCGGAAGAAAATGGATGGATGGATGGATGGATGGATGGATGTCCATTAGCAGGCGGTATAGTGGTGCAGATCTGTCCAGGGTGAACCCTGCTTCACACCTGAAAGCTGCTGGGATAGGCTCCACCCCCCCCCCCTCCCCCCCAGACTCTTAACAGGATAAGTGGTAGAAAATGGATGGATATTTATTTTCAAAATAAAGTTTTATTTTCTTTCCCTCGGATGTGCATAAACTGAATGCAAATCAAATGCACATCTTTGAAAAATGCAAAAAGATGAAGTTAAATTATTGGCTATATAATTTGTATAAGATCTTTATTTGCATAGTGGAGAACAGGAACTATCAACAACCCTTAACACATCTGCTCACTTGAAATATGGACATCATTAAGACCTGCCTATCCACCCTACATTTGGGGCTGAAGGGATATGTTCAGAGCTGATCCAAAGGATCTGTATCAAGGCTGATCTGTGCATATTTTGAAGGATCAGTGTTGGCTAAAATAGAGCAGATTGAAACTTGATCCTTTGGTTTCTGTACCTGACTGTGTTTTGCTCTGCAAGCACTCTGCACTCGGTAGAGAAAACTAGTGTGGATTTGGGCTATAATAAAAAGTACCACTAGCGAAGAACTTTTGAGGCTGATGTCTCGACAACAATGGAAGCAACACCGCTTTCTTCCATGACTAGACAATCAGAGAGGACTGAGATTCTCTTTGATCAGGATCTGTTCTTTAACTCCCACATGAAGCAAATCTCCAGGACTGCCTTCCTCTATCTACGTAACATTGCTAAGATCAGACACATCCTGTCTCAAAAAGATGCAGAAAAACTAGTCCATGCTTTTGTCACTTCCAGACTGGATTACTGCAATGCCCTCCTATCAGACTGCACCAATAAGACCCCAAAGACTCTCCAGCTGGTCCAAAACACTGCTGCCTGTGTGTTGACTATAACTGGTAGCAGAGACCATGTCTCTCCTGTACTGGGTTCTCTGTATTGGCTCCCTGTCAAATTCAGAATAGAATTTAAAATTTTTCTTCTAACATACAAAGTCCTCGACAATCAGGCACCTTCCTATTCGACAGAGCTCATAGTCCCCTATTATCCAGCTAGAACCCTTCACTTCAAGCAGGACCGCAACTACCTACTATCTGAGGGGTATGCAGACACATTACAGGCGCCCCCCTTTTCTTTTTTTTCTAATGTTTATGTGTATTACTCTTATTTATTCACGGACATATACATATATATATACATATGTATATACATATGTATATATATATGTATATACATATGTGTATATATATACATATATACATATACATACACATATATACATATATATGTATATATATATATACATATATGTGTATGTGTATATATATATATATATATATATATATATATATATATATATATATATATATATATATATATATATATATCTCATCATCATCATCTGGACCTCTCTGTTCCTCTCCCTCATCTTCACCTCTCTGTTCCACATTCTCCTCTGTGGTGACTGACTTGCCATGTCTGCCTGCACTGATTAAAGGACACAGTGAATAGGTTGGTCAGCAGAAAGTCAAACCATACTGGGCATCTAGGTTTTTGTGGCCTCACTAGTTTCATTATTCCTACCTGATGTCACCACTGGTCTCCTCTACAGCAGACGCCATCACCGACCTCATGTCTGTCTACTTCACCCCTTGCCTGTGTTCTTCTCCAATAAGTCATATGATCAAACATGCATAATTTAATAGCTTTGAATAAATTACAAAATTTTTCAATTATATTGAAAAATTGCATTAGCAATACTCTTCTGTGTCTCTATCCTCACACCTGAATGACATGAACTTTGTGTTAAGTAGGTTTCAAAAATACAGCAGTCAAACCACATATTAAAAAAACATAAAATTTGAATTTTTTCCCTTAATGGATATCAGTTATTGATTGGATGCTGCATCTGATCAGACTTATCAGATACATCACAACAGCACTGTAGTTTTATATCCGAGTGAAGACATTTAAACTCAAGTGTGTCACTCCCAATTTGTATACTTTATCTGTTTTATGATTCACCATCTAGTTAAAAAAAATAGATAACTGTCTGAACAACAAAATAACCACAAACAAGTTGCTTGATTTTTCTTGTCATGAGCTGCAGGCTTGGGGAATAACGGATTACATGTAACGGCGTTATGTAATTAGGATACCAAAAAAAGGTAACTGTAATCTGTTACAGTACAGAAAAAAAACAAGTAATCAGATTATTGCTATATTTGATAAAAACGGGGATTACTTTTATGTTACAGGCGATGCAGACAGCAGGGCAGGGAAATTACATGTAGGTAAGTTTGGAGCATGTTAATACCTGACATGCCTCTTTCAGATGGTGATTATTTTTTTTTTTTTTTCTTTAACATCTCATAATGTGGCTGCACGGTGGTGCAGTGGTTAGCACTGTGGCCTAACAGCAAGAAGGTTCGGGGTTCGAGTCCCGGCTTGGGCGCGGGATCTTTCTGTGTGGAGTTTGCATGTTCTCCCTGTTCCTGTGTGGGTTCTCTCTGGTACTCTGGCTTCTTCCCACCGTCCAAAGACATGCAATTGGGGACTAGGCTGATTGATACTCTAAATTGACCGTAGGTATGAATGTGAGTGTGAATGGTTGTTTGTCTCTCTATGTTGGCCCTGCGATGGACTGACGACCTGTCCAGGATGTGCCCCACCTCTCGCCCGTTGACGCTGGGATAGGCTCCAGCCCCCCCGCAACCCTTAATGTAGGAATAAGCAGAAGACAATGGATGGATCTAACAATGTACTGGATTACATTTTTAAAGCGACCCTCCCAACCCTGATGATCTGTTAAATTAAATACTGGGCAGGATCGAGAGGAGGAGAGGTGAAAGAGCGAAGGGGCGCCTCATAAATGACGTGCCTGTTATTGAGCATATCATTGACAGGTGCACAAACAGAATAAAGCACAGGCATCAATTAAATTGCCTTGTATATGATGAATAACTCACTTTATGAAGAGAACAAAAACCTTTTTTACAACTTTGTTAGGGACAGGAATCATTAGGATTTCATTGGTTTTGATATAAATACTGCCTGTTGATGCGGATGCTTAACAATACTCTGGTCAACATTAAGCTCTATAGTGTGGTGCATAAATTAAAGACATGACATGAAAAACTACAAAACTGGGAAGCTTTCCCATGTATGACTTCGACGCAACACTGGCTATTCAGTTTTCCTTTGACAAACTATTAAGGAGGGGTCACAATATTTTCAAATATCAGAATATTCGCCAAATTAAAAACAAATAACTATAACAATGCAATGAGGCAGGAGCATGTAGTATATCAAGCTAATGATGATGCAAGTTGAAAAAAATTGTTAAGGGATTCAAGCGCCTCTCTCTTGCTGTCTGTGCTCAAATTTACATTACTCTATCTTATCAATTGAATTCACAATAAAACTATTCTCAGGTTCATATTTGTCAATTGAATTCACAATAAAACTATTCTCAGATTCATATTTGTCCATTTCTGAGAATACAGCTGAATGACTAACATAATGAAATGGCAACTGAACACCGCTCAGCTCAATAATGCAACATGTTAACTCTATTTATGCTATTGCTCGGAGCTGCTAAAACTCTTGATTAAATAGCTGTCACCTAACAAAACCACCAAACACACAATTATGCTGTGATTTCTGCTACATACAAAATTAATGATCACTCAGAGTGTGCTACTTAGTCTGTTACTTGTGCCAGCTAAATCATGTATCTGTACAAATTAATACCAGTCCTCAGTATCCATCCCTAAGCTATGCACAACCACAGTCTCTCTCTCTCTCTCTCTCTCTCTCTCTCTCTCTCTCTCTCTCTCTCTGTCACACACACACACACCAGCAGACAATTGTTGTATCTACAAGTTCTACTGTTCAGTTACCCTTCTTGGTTATGATGATGCGGAGTAGTGGGTTGGCTGAAGAGACAGCTTTGTGGAAGTTGTCATCATTGTTGATTGGGAGTAAATCTCCATGGTCATCAGCATATCCCAGTAGCATATCCACATCAGGGATGTGATGGATGTTTTGAAGGAGGCTGTAGAACTCCATGAAGCCACCTGGGCACTGCCTCTTTAGAGCAAAGCGACGATATTCAGCCTCAAACTGCCAATAGGACAACAAGCACAGACATCAGCTGATGTTTTCAACCACAGCAAGAAGATAAGAACACAGTCCATTCCAGGTTACTATCATGCATTACAGTTTCAAACCTGAAAAAATGAAATAAAAATGAAAATGATTTAATAGCCGTTTTATGGTGCAACCACCAATGAAGCTACAGGTGGAAGGATATACACTGTGATAGTTACAATCATAGAACAATGCAGTGATATCACATATGACAGGAGGGGATGGTATCATTAGGATTTTATCAGTATTAATATCGATACCAATAAATACTCTTACCACTACTGTGCTCCATAGTTTGGTTTGTTACTACTCCTGACTTTTCTTGGTGTCTTTTCTTAGATTTGTCAGTGCTGCAGTACAAGTAAAACTTTTATGTTAGGTTTTATAACAGTTTGGCTGTTTTCTAATTGAGGACAGTATAGAAGACAGTGCTCTGAATACACTTTTGTTCAAGCGAAACATGCAGAGATGACATCAGCAGCCACTGAGGGCTGCTTTGAGGTACAAGAGGAGCAAGATGGCTACATGTGCTCACAGTACTTGATTAACCGGTTATAATGTCTTATGGGTTGACAAGTAGATGATGCATGATGGAGGTCATTTCAGAGAAAACTAAAACAGTTCAAGGGAGTAGGGCTGTAATCAACCAAAGAAATTCTTGGTCGACTGAAGCCCTCAAATTTTGACTAAAAATCGACTAATTTTATGTATGAAAAATATACTGTGTCAACTATCAGCACAAAACCTGTTGAGGAATATTTAGACAATTGCTTTTGTCATGTTGTAATAACTGACCCACACTATCATTTGTCCTGCACACAGAGCGAGACTGAACAGAGGAGCTCGGCATCGCGGCTGAGACACAAATAGACTTTTAACTTAAAACTTTACTCTTAAACACAAAAGGGCAAGTCCATTGTAAGAATTTTTACAATTCAAACAAAACAATTATTAGACTAAAATATTGAAATGTCAATGCCGATATGTTCATATACTCAAAACTGACGGGGCAACCTAAGGGGGACAAGTTAGCTTACCGTTTTTAGGTGATGCGCTGTTGTGTTTGTCGTGGAGCTGTGATACGCAAACTGTTGTTTGCAAACTTTGCATTCGACTTTCCCATTATCTATTTTCATGAAATGCTGTCACACTGCAGATGTCTTTGAAATGGTGGAAGAGGACTGACTTTAAATGAAACCGTCAAAATTAAATATACATTCATCAAACCACCAGACACTGGCCTAGTATTCTTCAGTCTGTCTGTCTCTAGCAGGTCGGGCTAATCCAAAATAGCAAAAACAAGGGGGGTGTTCAAAGATAAATTGTTATTTGTGAAACAGGGGTGCTTTCGGTACTTTCCTCCTGATGAAATTAACGTGGCAAAAAATTGACCAATCAGAATTTTGGTCGAGCCAGAACGTATTGACTAATAAATCGACCAGTCGACTGGAAGATTACAGCCCTACAAGGCAGCAACATTTAGGATATCAAGCCCATGATGATGAGAGCAGACAAGTTAATCAATCTCTTCTCTCTCACTGTCAGTGTTCACACTTCAATGTTATTATTGAATTCTATCTGCTCCCAGGTACTGATTGGTCCATTTTGGACCTGTCTGCTGCCCTTGACACTGAACCATCAAATTCTCCTCTCTTCTGCTTGGTCCCCTACTCTGCTCCTTACACACCACTTCACTCAGTGCTATAATCTGCTCTCATGGCTTCTCCTACCACTGTTATGCTGATGACACAAAGCTTTTCCTGTCTTTCCCACCTGAACTGTCTCAGCTTGAAAATCAGCATGTCTGGCTGATATCTTCACATGGATGAAGGAACACCACCTACAAAATCTGTCTGAAACTAAGCTCATTGTCTTTCCAGCGTGTCCCTCCATTCAACCACAGATCAGTGCCCGATTCAAATCCACTCATGCCCACAAACTTTGCCAGAAATCTGGGTGTCATGATTGACGACCAGCTGACCTTTAAGGGACATGTGGACATGTGTTGAATTATTGATTGTGGTCAGTTGTGGTTAAATGATACTGAGAAAAGGAAACTGGCGCATTTTTCTGCCACTAGATGACAGCACCTGCAGGCAATCAAACTTGAAGCACTTTGTCATACTAACTACGAAGGCTTTCCCTCCAGTCTAAATTCTTGCTTGTATTTTATGTCCCATCCATCCATCGTCATCTTCCGCTTATTCCTACACATTATGGGTCGCGGGGGGGCTGGAGCCTATCCCAGCGTCAATGGGCGAGAGGCAGGGTACACCCTGGACAGGTCGCCAGTCCATCGCAGGGCCGACATAGAGAGATGAACAACCATTCACACTCACATTCATACCTACGGTCAATTTAGAGTATCAATCAGCCTAGTGCCCAATTGTATGTCTTTGGACTGTGGGAGGAAGCTGGAGTACCCGGAGAGAACCCACGCAGACACGGGGAGAACATGCAAACTCCACACAGAAAGATTCCGTGCCCGAGCCGGGACTCGAACCCTGAACCTTCTTGCTGTGAGGCCACAGTGCTAACCACTGCACCACCGTGCAGCCTGTTTTATGTCCCTTTGGACAAAAACATCTGCCAAATGAAAGTGTAGAATCGTAGAATGGCTAACGGTAGTCATCGAAATGCAACTTTGAAAAAGTGACCGAAGTATCAGCACAGTAACGCTAAAGGTTAACTCATTCACTAATGCTACAGCTCAGAGCTACTAAAACTCTTTAATAGCTGTGATGTCGCCTAATAAAACCACCAAACAAATCTGTGCTGTGATTTCAGCTGCATTCAGAATTAAAATTATTGTCAGGGAGAGTTAGAAGCAACGGCGGAACTTTATGAAGTGCTACGCATGTCTGTGTGGCGCCAGCAGAGCTTCAACATAGACGGGATGTTTGCCAGCTACATTAGATTGAATTAGCATGACATGCAATGAATCGGTACTTCACTACTGAGCAAATAAAATACTGGGACCAAATATTACTGGTCATTGATACCCATCCCAAATAAAGAGTGTCTCATTCACTCTGTGTTGTTGTTACACTTCTCATCTGTACTCAGGAAAGGTGAGGAGGTTTATCAAAGAAGGTGAATAACTTTGACACTGAAACATTCCACTCATCTTTTTATATCAGCACAGTACTGCCCTACACAGCAAGCTCATGTAGTATATAGTAGTGGTCGTAACACATACTGTGCACACCTCGGCTTGAAGATGTAACCGTACCATACCATACCATACCATCATCTGCACTGACTTTAAAGGGAAACCAGCTCTACTGACTTTAGAGATGAGCACTCAGCCCTTTGGTATGGATACTAATCCATTAAATTAAATTAGCAAATTACAGACTTTTAAATTACATTCACTATGCTTTGACAAGTACAAGGTAAATAGATTGGGAACCACGGGATACAACAGTCATTCTGAATTAAAGGAGCTAAATCAAAATTCAGCCTTATTAGATTTCAGATTTTCAGATTTGTCAAGAACTCGTAGCATAATGATGTGTGGAGTAGAGTGTGACATTACATTCCCTTTCTGTGGGTTGTTCTCCAGCCTCTTGTTTGTATGCCAGGGCGAAATGTTGATGCTGCTGAATCTCCTCCTCCTCCCCATGACATCTAGCGGTGAAATCATTTTTTTATAACGCTCCTTTAAATCAATATATTTTCGCATTATTTTTTACTAGCGCCTGGTATTACTGTGTGAAAACAGTATCTTAACTTCTGTTTGCCAAGCACTTTTAATCAATAAAAGATTGTGCTGGGCTAATTCTTCAACTAGAACTACAGTACTCTATATGTCAGTGAGTGCTGACATCTTGTGTAATCAAATCAGATTATCGCTTACAATATATCCTGTTTCAAAAGCAGCTTTTTCATTGTTTTCTGATAATTTTAGTTTTCTTTTATCTGAGCCAGAAATACCTGCCCCAGTGACACGGTCTCATTCAATACATCTGAATTTTGGAAGTGTTCTCTCAGAGGGGGTCATCAATACATCATTTATGAACTTCTTGATGTGACAATTTATTGCCCATTTTTTTTCAGTTTAAGTTTTTAGTGCTATTGACAGAACTTTCTGATTAATGAAGAGATAAACAGGTAAATAATTATTAAAAAAAACCTCATTAAGCACAACTAATCTATATTTCAACAATGATAAAAGATTCCAAACCGGTTTTATGTTTATATATCTCTTCTGGTATGCAAATATGTGCATATTTAATTTGATAACACATAACCACTAGAAAAAAAGAGAACCGAGTGTTAGCTGAGACACCGTTTATTGGCGTGTAACACAGGGGCGGGTGAAGAGCGTAGAGGCCATGCGGAGTAAAAGGCAGGAAGCAGCCCACCTCCGGCTGCCCGAGCCCCGGCGGTCGGCATATCCCCGCTACCGTTTAACTCCACTACGAAGAGTCGGTGTACATCGAAATGACCTACGTTACGTTAAATTTAGAAGATATTCATCTCCTTCTCCCTGCCAGCAAGAGACACGTCAGTGGACAGTATGAAACACATGAAGCATGCATTACCTTAAAATAAACAGCTAAACAAGACCACAACTCACTTTGCTTTTAACCTCCACCACATTGTCCATCAGTCTTAACGGCGCCCGGTGCTGCTGTTGTCGTGACATTCTGCTCCTTAGTTGTCTGGCTGAGGCACTGCGGATAAAACCATCCGATGGAACGATGGTGGCTGTCTCCTCGGCTGTCCTTTGGAAACACCAGTAGAGATTCAGCACCGAGAGGACGTGGAGAATGGAAAACAGCCTGTATCGCTCCCGATTCGGTGTCTCGTCCCGTCTTGTGACAAATCGCTGTTTTCATCCGGATCCTGAAACCGACCGCTTTCGCGACAGGTGGAGTCCGGTTAATCCAGTCTGCTGGGATCACAAATGCCAGTCGTCTACCGTCTTCCGCCTCCTGCAACCTGACGAGACCAGGGCTGTCGAGAGGGGGCGGGATATGACGCCCCACTGGTGTACCTAGAGCAGGGGTCACTAACCTTTGTGAAGCAGAGAGCTGCTCCTTGGGTACCAACTAATGTGAAGGGCTACCATTTTGACACAAATAGAGAGGTTGTGTACATACAAAATTTGTTTTTTTTACCTATTTATATAAAAACCCGTTTATACATTGATAAATCTGGGACAGGCCTGTTGTCATTTTCAAATTAAACACCAATGCAAGTGTGATTAAAAAATAGAAACAAAAAATTAGATGCAGCTCACTGGTGAGCATGGTGCTGTGGTGAGCTATTTTTAGAACAGGCCCACTGGCGACTCATGTGGTTCTTGCGGGCGACCCGGTGCCCGCGGGCACCACGTTGGTGACCCCTGACCTAGAGATTTTACCCAGCCACAATACCCAAGACACCAGCGGTGGGAGGAACGGACAACATCAAAGGCATCCTATAATAGCACTGGAATTCCAGTCATTATATAGGTGGTAAGAACAGGTGCATTACCAGATTACCGTAATGATCACTATTGTACTCTGAATGTTAAAAGTATCCTGGTTGTAGAAAGTAACGTGAGTATTTTTTTTAGTACAATGTGAGTATTTATATTTTAGGGACTATTTTACCTTCATTCCATTGCATTTTAATGGAAATATTGTACTTTTCACTTTTTACTTATTCATCCAAGGCGATCACTACCTTGTTACTATGAAGATTAAAAATTTTGAATAACATGGCAAAACCTGATGAAGTTGATTGTGAAGCCTGACAACTTCGAGAAGACAAAATCAAAGCAGCACAACTGGAACACACAGCATTTTGACATAACTTTCAGAGGTCAGTGGTTCATGGTTTGAAAGCTCCCAATCACTTGACTACACAAATGTAATGTAGACTGTAGATATAGAAATAGATATGATATGGATATGGAGACTCTACCATTGAATGCCAGTTGTGGCGATGGTGAAAATTTGCACCACACACAGCGCACCTTCGTACTGGACGAGGGACGAAGTTGACTGTTTCTTCAAGGCAAACAAATTGGATATGAAGAGATGTACAGTAAAATCTTTTGGGGTACACTGTGGACAAGGACTGAAGTATCTAGTGAATGGGGTGAGTGTGGGGTGATGCATTATGGCCGTGATCAACATAAACAACAAGGAAGTCCCAGAAAAAAGATTCATGGGCATCAAGAATAATTGGCTCAAAAGTATACAAATATACATGGGTATACACACTGTGGAAATGGTGCATGTTATACATAGTGTAGTATTCAGTATACAACAATAAATTTTAAGTACAATGTTTATTTTTTTATCCAAAACACACATGACTCATGTTGATAGGACTCCTGTACCATATTTTCACCACTCTGTGCAACATTGCAGGACTGAAGTAATTTACAGCCGTTTCACTTTAGCCATTTTCACAGTGTGATGAGAGGGAAAACTAAGAAAGCAAAAACATTTGGTGGCATTTGTATTTGAAGAGGATTAGTAGAAATGCAACAAACTGAAGACTGAATTTTCTATGGAGCTGTAATCTTGTAACCTGTTCATTTGTTTTCACTCAAACTTGGGTGTAAGGAAAATAAAAGGTCAAAGAAAATTGGTCCAAAATATGATTCTCACTTTGAGGAACTTTGAGTTCATGCATTCTGTTATGTGTCATGAAATGTAATTTAAATGTAAACTTCCATGCATCCCTATCTTGGGATGTATTTACAGTCGGCCTTACACCTCAATGTGCTATAGCACCCGCTTCGTGCTGCTTTTTGGCCAAAGCCTATTGGAGCTTCAGAAACCAAAGACACAAATAGTTGGGGAATATTTTATTTACTTTCATGTTGTTTGAAATGCTGTTTAATATGTTCAAGTTCATGTTCAATTTCTGTTTAAATTGGTCGGTGAAGGAACACACTGCAGCATTGACCTTTGACGAATGAGTTCGCACTAAGTGATATTTCATTTTGAGTTTGAAAAATGAAAAGTATAAAATGCAACAGGATAATACAAAGTTAAAAATGTTAAAACTACTAAAAATGTGAAAATTCATGTGATCATGTTTCAACTCATGTTTAATGTAATTCTTGTAATCAAATGTTGAATTAAAATATTAGCATTTAATTTAAGATTATTATAAAATGTTGAATTTAAATTTTAACTTTCTTTTCGGTCTTTAAAGGTTTACAACCTAATTTACCGTACTGACCAGTAAACTGACAGAGCCAACCAATCACAGAAAAAAAGTTGGGGAAAAAGAAATAAATAAAGTTGACTGAGTTGAAAATTTGAGTTATCCCTGCATTATTTTGAGTTGAACAAGAGGATGACTTAACAATACCTATCTCCTCCTTTTCCACCCATAGGTTAACTATTTTCCTGTGTTGAGTTGAACCAGGAATCTTCTTCTTCTTTCTTTCTATCAATCAATCTCTTGTTCTCCTGCCCTGTTCTCACCTATTCCCCTCTGCTTCTCTTGTCAATTTTCTTGGATACACTTGTCCTCTCTTTCCCATAATCATCTTTTTTCTCATTCCTTTTCTATCCTCACCACCCTTTTACAATCTCTTCAAGCTCTGCAATCTTCCACTCTCACCCCATCTCCTCCTCCTTCTCCTGCTACTCCTCCTAACAAATGATGGAATACAGGAATGTGTGGAAGGTGGCTCGGTGGTGCAGTGGTTTGGACTGTCACCTTACAGCAAGAAGTTTCTGGGCTCGAGCACAGGATCTTTCTGTGTGGAGTTTGCATGTTCTTCCTGTGCCTGCATGGGTTCTCTCCAGGTACTCCGGCTTCCTCCCACAGTCCAAAGACATGCAAGGGGGGGGGGGGGGGGGTAGGCTGATTGTACACTGTAAATTGGCCGTAGGCGTGGCTTTGAGTGTGAATGGTTGTCTTTCTAAATGTGTTGGCCCTGCGATGGACTGGCGACCCATCCAGGATGTACCCCACCTCTCACCCGAAGGCTGCTGGGAAATGCTTCTGCCCCCCCCCCCCCCATGACAGGATAAGTGGTAGAAAATGGATGGATGGAGAGATGTGTGAAAAGGTGGATGGAAGGATGAACTGACAGTGTGTTTTCCCAAACCCAAAGTTGGTCCTTCTCTGTGTGTGTGTGTGTGTGTGTGTGTGTGTGTGTATGAATCATTTGATGATATGCAGATTTGAAACACGACAGCTTATTTGGTGTACTTTAGCAATGACACAAAAAGTTTGGTTCAGATGACAATGACTTTCAGCTGCCTATTACAAGTTTTATGAAAGAAGAACATTATGAAAGACAAGTACTATGTTTGGAGGTTGTGTATTCTTAGCCCACAATTACCATTTCCACAATCAAAACTAATTCACAGTTGGCTTTTTTGGTGTTCTGCTGCCACACTTGCTATTGTCATGGGGACATCTATGCCGTGCAACCCTTTCATTAAAGCAACTGCTGTAACTATGCCAGTAACTGTAACTGGCAGCTGACCATCATTATGGTCTCATTTTCAGCTGATGTAGGTGAGCTTTTTACATTTATGGGTTTGAATGTTCATTTCCACAGAAAAGCGTGGCTGCATATAATGTTAATCAAGCTGTTTCAAATAAACATATCACTGCAACAGTTCAACAAATCGCAAAGATCCAAGTCAAAAGGTGGGCTTTGAGTAAAAGACTTTCATTCCATTATAAAAACATATTCAGTAAACCCAATGTTGCAAAATAGCTTAATTTTGATTATACTGATTCTCAGGGCCTAATTTCTATGTAGTAGGGCCTGGCCAAACCAGGATCTGCCTATAACAATGGGTCTTGTTTGTTCCTTGCCTAACATCCTCATGAGTAGAACTCTAACTAACTTTGTTCCTCTAGATGGCATTCATCAAAGAAGTGGTATTCATTGATAAAGTCGATCCTGCTTAAAACTGTGCATGTGTGTGTGTGTGTGTGTGTGTGTGTGTGTGTGTGTGTAGGGTTAGTGAGGGGGGGAGGTGTATGTGAGCAGGAATGTCAGCTATGTGAACCAGTCAGGTTCGTGAGCCAATCCTTTATTGTTTGTCATTTAATATGTCATTTCTTCTCTTTCTCATGTCTTCTTTCATTAATGTGTCTCAGAAGAAAAACTCTCTTCCCTTATTTTCATATTTTTTCCTTTTCTTATGTTTTTATTTCCCCAATTAATAAATTTTCTCTCCCTCATTCCTTATTTCTTTATTGCATGTCATTTCTAATCTTATTTCTTCTCGTCTCCCTAAGCAATTAAGCAGCATAATATATTGGCTAAGGATTGGATTTTTTTATGGGAATATGTGAATGACAAGTGTTCCTTGTAGTTTTCTCATTCCTAATCCATTGACATCACTACCCCTAATAAAATGGTAACAATTCATGAAAAAAGATATTGTCCAGCCATCTTGAGTGAGATCAAAACTTTATGACGACTTTATTTAGCACTTTGAGTCACACTGCTGTATTTGCCAGGTGCATTCAATCAAGTCTAGCTCATGTATGTGTGCTATGTTCGGTATGTCCTGGCATCCAGTCGGGGTAGGTGTGTCTAGTGTGTTGGGGTGTGACAGGTGTCAATGCTGAAGGACAGGTTTTTAGCTGTGTCTTTTGGCCTCATACAGCCCTGGGTAGGCTGGTCTGGTGTCCAACAATACAAAGTGGAGCTCTTTCTTTGTTTAATGTGTGGCACACACACACACGCACGCACGCACGCACGCGCACACACACGCACGCACGCACGCGCACACACACACACACACACACACGCACACACACACACACACACACACACACACAGAGTTGGGGGACCAGTTGGGGGAAATAGAGTGGGAGAGCCGGGCAGAGACAAAGACAGATAATGGAGAGAGACAGACATACAGAAGGAAAGACGGGCAGAGATCAAGAAGGAGAGAAAGGGAAGCAAATGATGGACAGATGAGGACCTGAACAGGTGATGCTAAGGGTTCCAGCTTGAGCCTCTTCAGGTCTGTAGCCTCCCCCAGCAGCACCTGGGATCTGGGATGTGGGGAGCCCAAAGGCTCGAGAGAAGAATGTAGAAAAGCCAGTACAGAAGAGACATGGTCTTTTCTACCAGTTCTCATCAACATGTAGGTAGCAGCGTTTTGGACCAGCTGGACATTCTTTAGGGACTTATTTGTACAGCCTGATAGGAGGGAGATGCAGTAATCCAGCCTGGAATTGACAAAAGCATGGACAAGTTTTTCTGCATCCTTTTGAGACAGGATATGTCTGATCTTAGCGATGTTACATAAATGAAAGAAAGCAGTTGTGGAGATTTCCTTGAGATGCCCGAACCACCTCAACTGACTCCTCTCAACATGGAGGAGCAGCAGCTCTTCTCTGAGTCCCTCCTGAATGACCGATCTTCTCAGCCTATCTCTAAGGGAAAGCACAGCCACCCTGCGGAGGAAACTAATTTTGGCCTCTTGCATTTGCGATCTTGTTTTTTCAGGCATTACCCAAAGCTCATGACCATAGGTGAGGGTTGGAACGTAGATTGACCGGTAAATCGAGAGCTGTGCCTTTTGGCTAAGCTCCCTCTTCACCGCAACGGACCGCTTTAGCACCCGCATCACTGTAGATGTTGCCCCAATCTGCCTGTCAATCTCCTGCTCCATTCTACCCTCACTCGTGAACAAGATCTCAAGATATTTTAACTCCCCCACCTGAGGATGGACTTTCCCCCGACCTGGAGTGGGCAGGCAGGCCTTTTCCAGCTGAGGACCATGGTCTCAGACTTGCGGGGGCTGATTCTCATCCCTGTCGCTTCCCATTCAGCTGTGAATTGCCCCAGCAAGAGCTGGAGGTCATGACTTGATGGAGCTAAGAGGACCACGTTATCCGTAAAAAGCAGAGACACCATCCTCCCGTCACCTAACTCAACCCCTGTCACGACCCAGCTGCGACTAGAAATTTTGTCCATAAAAGTTATGAACAGAACCGGTGACAAAGGGCAGCCTTGGCAGAGTCCAACCCTCATCAGGAAAAAGTCAGACTTACTGCCGGCAATGCAAAATAAACTCTCCGGTAGAGAGACAGAATGGCACTTTGTAAGGGGCCATCCACCCCATACTCCCAGAGTAACCCCCACAGGGTGCTCCTGGGAACACGGTCATAAGCCTTCTCCAGATCCACAATGTACATGTGGACTGGTTAGGCAAACTCCCCTGCCCCTTCCAGCACCCTGGTGAGGGTGAAGAGCTGATCCACAGTTCCACGGCCGAGATGAAAACCACATTGCTCCTCCTCAGTCTGAGGTTCAACTATCACCCTGACCCTCCTCTCCAGTACCCTTGCATAGACCTTTCCTGGGTGGCTGATGAGTGTGATCCCCTGCTAGTTGGTACACACCCTCTGGTCCCCTTTCTTAAAGATGGGGACCACAAATCCGATCTGCCACTCCAAAAACACTGCCCCTAATGTCCACACAATGTTGCAGAGATGTGTCAACCAAGACAGGCCTACAACATCCAGAGCCTTGTGATACCCAGGGCGACTTCTGCCCTGGAGATTGGATGACCCCCCCACCCCAGCACTCCCCCAGCTCTGATTCCTCCATGAAATACGTGTTGGTGGATTTAATGAGTTCCTCGAAGTATTCCTTCCATCATCCAACTATCTCCCCATTTGACGTCAGCAGCCTCCCTTCCCCACTGTAAACAGTATGGGCAAGTTGCCGCCATGGTTTGCCAGAACCTTTTCGGAGCCAATTGATAGTCATTCTCAATGGTCTCACTGAACTCCTCTCATGCCCAAGTTTATGCCTCTACGACCGCCATGGTTGTACACAGCCTTGCCTGCCAGTACAGGTTGGCTGCTTCTGGAGACCCACAGACCAGCCACACCTTGTAAGCCTCATTCTTCAGCCTGACGGCCCCCCTCACCTCTGGTGTCCACCAGCGGGTTTACCGCCATGACCGGCCCCAGCAGCCTTATGGCCGCAGTTTACAACAGCTGCCTCGACAACAGCAGAGCGGAACATGGTCCATCCGAACTCAATGTCCCCACTGCCCCTGGGATGTGGTCAAATGTCTGCTGGAGGTGGGAGTTGAAGATCATCTTGACAGGTTCCTCTGCAAGAATGATTCCCAGCAAACCCTTACTAAGCATGTGGGCCTACCAGGTCTGTGCGGTAACTTTCCCTGCCATCTGATCTAACTCACCACCAGATGGTGATCCATTGATAGCTCAGCTCCTCTCTTCACCTGAGTGTCCAGAACATACTGCCGCAGGTGAGATGATACAACGATAAAATCGATTATATACCTACGACCTAGGATTTTCTGGTGCCACGTACACCGATGGACATCCTTATGTTAAAGCATGGTGTTAGTTATGGACAAACTGTGACAGAAGTCCAATAACTGTACACCACTCGGGTTCAGGTCGAGCCTGCTGTCCTCCCAATCATGCCCCTCCAGGTCACACTGTCATTGCCCACGTCAGCGTTGATGTCTCCCAGTAGGACAATGGAGTCCCCATTCGGGGCACCATCCAGCACCCTTCCCGGGGACTCCAAAAAGGGTGGGTACTCTGAAATGCTGTTTGGCACATAAGAGCAGACAATTCTAAAATTCTTCAATTTCATTTAGCAGACGCTTTTGTCCAAAGCGACGTACAACACAAGCAAGAATTTAGACCTAATTAAGGAAAAGTCCATAGGAAGCGCAAAAGTGCTTCAGTTGTGATTTGGTCACAGGTACTGCCATCTAGTGGCAGAAGAAGTGTTGCCCCTCCACTTTTTTTTTTTAATATAACAGACATACAACATCACACAACACAGTTAGTGCTACATAATCACTAAGTGTTGGGTCTTGGACCCTCTGACTTATTCTACCCCAAAGAGGAGAAGAGTCAGGTTAAGTGCCTAGGTGCTCTCTGAACAATTGAGTCTTCAATTGTCTCTTAAAAGTAGAGAGGGACTCAGCAGAACGCACAGAGTTGGGTAGTTCGTTCCACCATTTGGGAACAACAGAAGAGAAGAGTCTGGCTAGAGATTTGGAGCAGCGCTGGGCTGGAAGCACCAGGCGTCTTTCGCCTGCAGAGCGTAGTGGGCGAGAAGGAGAGTAGACCTGGATCAGGGATTCCAGGTAGGCTGGAGCCGTTCTTGTGATTGTTTTGTAAGCCAAGAGAAGTGCCTTGAATTCGATCCTGGCTGCCACTGGAAGCCAGTGAAGAGAAACCAGCAGCGGGGTGACATGTGCCCTTTTGGGCTGGTTGAAGACCAGACGTGCTGCTGCATTCTGGATCATCTGCAGAGGCTTGAATGAGCATGCAGGGAGGCCTGCCAGAAGAGAGTTGCAGTAGTCAATGCGTGAGATGACAAGAGCCTGAACCAGAATCTGTGTGGTCTGTTGGGTCAGGAAGGGTCTGATCTTTCTGATGTTGTAAAGGGCATAATGGCAAGATCGAGAAACTGAGGCCACATGAACCTTAAAGGTCAGCTGGTCATCAATCATGACACCCAGGTTTCTGGCTGAGTTTGTGGGCGCAAGTAGGCTCGAGTCAAGTTGGACAGTGACCTGAGGCTGAACAGATGGACAAGGTGGAAAGACCATAAGTTCAGTCTTAGATGAAGGAACGCCACCTTCAACTGAATCTCTCTATGTGGAGATATCAGCCAGACACGCTGATATACGATCTGAGACTGTTCTGTCATCCGGTGGAAAAGAGAGGAAAAGCTGAGTGTCGTCAGCATAACAGTGGTAGGAGAAGCCATGGGAGCGGATCACTGCACCAAGTGAGGTGGTGTACAGAGAGAAGAGAAGGGGACCAAGCACTGACCCCTGAGGAACCCCAGTCGATAGGCCATGTGACCTAGACACCTTTCCTCGCCATGACACTCTGAAGGATCTGCCTGTGAGGTAGGACTTGAACCACAACAAAGCAGAACCAGATATGCCGAGCTCAGAGAGTGTGGAGAGGAGAATGTGATGGTTCACTGTGTCGAAGGCAGCAGACAGGTCCAGCAGAAGTAGGACAGAGCACTGACCAGCAGCTCGAGCTCGTCTCAGTGACTCAGTGACTGACAGGAGTGCAGTCTCAGTGGAGTGGTCACACCTGAAGCCAGACTGAAAAGAGTCAAGTAGGTTGTTGTTCCGCAGATGTTCAGAGACCTGGTTAAATACTGAGCGCTCCAGTATTTTTGACAGGAATGGCAGAAGTGATACTGGCCTGTAGTTTTCAACCTTGGCGTTGTTGAGATTCGGCTTTTTTAGCAGTGGGGTGACACGGGCTTGCTTAAAAGTAGCAGGAAAAATGCCAGTTTCCAGGGAGGAATTGACAATGTGTGTGACTGCAGGTTTGATAGTGGGCAAAATGGTCTGCAGGATGCTGGTGGGTATTGGATTGAGAGGACAAGTTGTAGGTTTTGAGCTCAGGAGAAGTCTGGAGACTTCATCTTCGCTCAGGGGAGCAAAGGAGAAGAGTGAAGCAGCAGTGGCAGGTTGGTGCTGACTGGACTGGTCAGGCTCAGAGAACTGGTTGCTGATTGCAGCAACCTTTTCAGTAAAAAAGGAGGCAAACATGTCTGAAGTCAGCGCAGTGGAAGGCTGAACTACTGGAGGAGAAAGCAAGGAGTTAAACGCCATAAACAGTTTTCTGGAATCAGAAGTGGCACAGATCTTGTTCTGATAGAAGGCTTTCTTAGCGGACTGTAAGCGTGAGGTGAAGGAAGCAAGTTTCTGTTTGTATAAAGACAAGTCAGTGGGTTCTTGGGATTTACACCACTTTCTTTCTGCTGCCCTGAGTCCAGCTCTTTGTTCTCTCAGAACTTCAGAGAGCCATGGACTTTTTTCTTGGCTGGTTTGGACACCAGGGGGCAGAGTTTGTCCAGAGAGGATGCCAGAGAGGAACAGAGTGTTTCTGTAGCCTCATGAACAGAAAGTGAGGAGAAGTGCAAGTGGTCAGGCATAACGGAGTTCACCTCATCAGACAGCTGTGCTGCTGTGAGGGATTTCAGGTTTCTGTGGAAGGAAACCGTCTGTGTGGGTGTCTGCAATTGCGGAAAGGCAGCCGCAAATTTGACCAAGAAATGGTCTGACAGGTGGATTGGGGTAACTGTCACATCTGTTATGGAGCAGTTACGAGTCAGCACCAAGTCAAGGACTTTACCAGCTTTGTGGGTGGGAGGTGTTGTGCCAACTCAACCAGACCAAGAGATTAATTCAGAGATGTGACAATCAGTCCAGCTGAAGAAAGGCTTTCGGCCTGTGAGGCCTAACACCCCCTTTTCAAAGCCTGAATTCAAGTGACCACATGTTCTCAGACAAAGAATCGTAAAGTGGGGGTTATCACACTGACCACTGGCCCCCCTCTGAGAACTCTGGTCACTGACCAGATCCAAGAACCTGTCAAATGCTATTGGCTGAGAGCCAGTATCATCCCACAGGAAGTGACATCATCGGCCTCCACATACAAAACTTCAGCGTGAAGGAGACTCTCTCTCTCTTGGTGATATCGCCTCTCGGTGATCTTCTCTCGGTGGCTGTCTTCCCTTGGGTGGTTTGGGTGGTTTGCAAGTCTTCAAGAAGATCCCACCCTCCGGCTCTCCACCTCGGACCTCGAGTACAGTGTAGCGACGACAGAGTCTCCAGAAGGACAACTGTCTCCCTCCTGTTCACTCGTCCAGAGAAGCCACCGTCGAGCAACGCAACCCGCATGAACTGGTCCCTGGTGAAAGAAAGCCCATCCCAGCTTCTTCAGCCTTCCCACCAGTAACTCCAGCAGACCCTGCAGACTGCCCCGCCGCCGCTCTGCTGCCTTCCAAGTCGAGCCGAACCGCGATCCGGAACACGGAAACTGAATCACTTACGGCTCCACCGGGTCAAGTAAGGATTCCCTTTACTAGACATTTTCTGGGCAGAGAAACAGCTTAGTGTGTTGTATAATGTCTATGAATGCTCTGTTTATGTGACGAAGTCCTGTAATTAGCAGAAATTACATAGCATTATACGTTATTTATTGATGTTAGTTATTAATAACCGTGACCTCTCAAGAAGTTGTTACCGGTTATTAATACTGCAAAAGTGTGGTAACACACACATTTTTGGGTTTACCTTTGTTCTTTCCTTCCTTCCTCTCTCTCTCTGTCTCTCTCTCTGTCTCTCTCTCTCTCTCTCTCTCTCTCTCTCTCTTTCTCTCTCTCGCTAAGCGCTCCGCTTAGTGATCAACACTCCGTAAGTTCTACCTCCACGGTGCTAACTAGCGGTTAGCTAGCCTCAGCTAACTAGCCTAGCTTTTAGCCGTGCTGCGACGCTAACTGGTTGCTAGGCAACCATACTCCCCCTCCCCTTCTTCATTCACTCACACACACACGTTTCCACACACACACGCACACACACACATATTATCACTTGTGTCTTTCATTAGATAACAGTTGTACCAACATGTTGCTGACTGATTGATACACGGTGTTAATAAATATATTTTCATTACATGAGAGGAGTAGTAGTGTCTTTTGTGTACGAACTTGTGGTCACGTGTCTAAGCAATAGCCAGTGCTCGGATCTCATCCTTCAACATCAGAGCTGTCCCTAGGTAGTTAATGTTACAGAATATTGACTGTTTAGTAGATAAACTCTGTTTAAGACTGATAACTGTTACAAGTTCGGTCGTATTATAGTTTCCCTGAACTCCTCAGGGTAGTGCCCCGTATAATTAATATTTAATATTAATTAGTAATTTATTTATTAATCGATAATTATATTCCTAATTATCAATTTCATTATTTTTGACCAATTCGCTCTTCAGCGCACAACATAATTGGTGCCCCATGTGAGGTTATTCCGAGACATTTGACCACATTTGTACACAAATAAACATTATTAATAGTGTCATAATTCATAGTTTTTTGGGGATTTCAGCCTTCTGCACTTGTCTCTACAGACAGAGATATGTTATTGGCCCAATCTTTACAAAATTATTAATTTAATAATTTTAGAATTATTTATTTTTAATAATTTTCCAATATTTCCAAATTCAAACTTCAAATTTTTCTTTTTTCTCAATTATCAGTCTGGTTTTAATTTGGCTTTCGTGTACAGAATTGTCAACCCCTTTCCTTTTGCGATCTGTCAAACAATACCCAGCGTGTTAAGAATTGCACTAGGGCTTCAGTGAGAGAACCTATACCACCACCGCTCTTAGGTACCAAACCCTTATTAGCGCCGCGTATAGGCCTGGATCAGGGAAAGACATCAGGGAGATACCCACTCGTGAGCCACAGGCCTGCCTGTGCACTTCTTTTTTATTTTATCAAAGTAGTTTGATAATCAAATAAATAACATCGATATGGCTGAGAGGAGATCAGATAAGCCCACTGCCCTCCTTGGCCGCGACCTACGCAAAGTGGTCGCCCGGCTCATCGATCTCTCCGAAAGCGATGAGCAAACACTCGCTGACTACAGGATCAGCGACTGTGACGTGAATCTGCAGCGCTTGGTGGGTGAACTCAACGAGTCACCCAAGCTAAACACGTCAAGTGCGAAAGCAATGGGCGAGGTGCTCTTGTTGTTCTGCCAAAGATCCGAGCAGCAAGAGCTTGAATTCAAGGGCTGCATGGAAACGGCCGCCAGGGACACACGCGCCCTGGAGGAGGATCTTCATCACCTGCAGCAAGAAAACGCTGAACGCTGAACGCGGGCAGAAGCAAAGGCCCGACTGGGAGAGTCGGAATCACTGGCACAGTCTCTCCGCAGGAAACACTTGCAAGTGAAAGAGCTGCAAGAGCAGGTTTCACAGCAGCAGGTGATGAATGATCCACACATAAGAAACCAGGCCGGGCCAGATTCCTCTGGTCCTGAAGCAGATGTGCAGGCGAGAGAACCCAGTGAGGACGGCAAGGCAGAGGAATACGCCCTGCCCGACAACCGTCCCACTCCCAGGTTCACCTCCGCCAACCACACGCACGAGTATAACCGCTCGGTCGCTTTCGATGCTCCGCCTTCCTCCGGAGCATCACATTCCTTCCCTTTCCGGAAGGGAGAAGGGGCGCGGAACCATTAGGTTATGGGGGGTACCCACGCACAGGGGGCTTGGGCCAGAAGCCACGCCCCCGAGAGTGGTACCAGTCCACCCCAACATATGGATGGGGGGGACGCCTTCCCCACCTTCAACCCTCACAATGACCTGTATCTTGCTAATCCGTGGGCAGAGTCGATGAGCGGACTGCACGCCTATCAGCTTGAAAGCCTCGCCAAGGATATCGACCGTTTCGGTCCCGACGCACGTGGAGCAGACATCGATGCTTACCTTCAGGAGGTCAATTTTGGCTTGAGGAGCGTCCCCCAGGCTTCTGCCTATGAGAAGACCAGGCTTGTGTGGAGAACCACAACTCGACAGGTGAGGGACTTTATTGAAACGCTTGCCCCAGACGTACGGGCAAGCTATCCAAGGTTGTGCTCTGCATTGCGGGAAGAGTACGGCCTGTACACAGACCAGACGTCAGCCGTTCTCGATGCCTTCGCCATGAAGCAGAAAAGAGAGGAGTCACCACGGGCATTCTTCAACCGTCTGAGGTCTGCTTACTTCCAGGGCCGCTATCAAGCAGGACTGGAAGAAGAAGACCAGGGGTTCAAGTCCCTCTTTCTCTTCAACCTGCATGACAACATACGATACGATGTGTCTATGCGTAGCAGGATGGGCAACTTCACCACTGTGCAAGCTAAAAAGTATGCACAGATGGCGTGGGAAACACGAAACCCCGCCCATCAGAGGTTTGAAAATACTCCACGCTTCTTGGGGATCCAGGCCTCCAACCAGGACGACCTGGGCCTCAAAGGCGATGAGGTACTGCAGGCTCGCCGAGCCGCGAAGACAGGGGCCCAAGGACGCTGGCAACCTCGCCAGCAGAGCAGACAGCCAACCCAAGGGGGCGGGGCCCGCCCGCCTCCAACAGAGTCAAGCAAGCCCAGGTGGTCAAACCGCCCACCTCCGAAGGAAAGAACCCAACCTAAGGCTAAGGGGCATGACTATAGGTCTAAAAATAAAGCTCCGGTCAATCCAGCTCCCAGCGGGGAAGGATCAGACCTGGAGGCTTTAATTATGAGGTGTATTTCGAAGGCGATGAAACAGATGGGAGTCCTTCGTGCCCACCGGACCTGCCGAGGTCGAAGGAGGAGCTGGACCCCAAAGCCTCATCGTCCAGACGAAGCCAGGAGTTTTCCCCTGCCACCGCCAAAGTTTACTTTGTAGGGTTGGGGAAGGAGCAGAGCTCCCTGCCTGACATGAAAGCACCTGACAAACCTAACCCACCATCCATGACATTCCTTGGCAGCCTTGCCCAGCAGGGCAACGCTCGAGGCATCTATACCTCAGTAAAGGTGGGGGGTTGTATCAACACCCCCGCCCTGCTAGATACAGGTTCGGAAATTAGCCTGATGAGCGCTAGCATGTTTGAAGAGCTCCTCAATGAGACACGTCACCTTGGGAAGACTCTAAAGATCCAACCCTGCAATGTGAATATCACTAGCTACACGCAGGATAGTTCACGTATCACACAGCGGGTATGGATCGACATTGCTTTCCAGGCAATGAACCTCGTGCACCCCATTTATGTCTGCATGTCTGACACTGAACCGCTGCTCATCGGCCAGGATCTCCTGGATCGGTTGACGCCCCTTATTGACTACAGACAGGGACTCATTTGGGCACAGGTGAAAACACAGAGGCCCCTTAACTCAGGTCACGGTCCGACAACTTGCAGCGGACAGGTCGCCACAATCGAGGAGTCTAGAGGACTCCTCCCAATGCTCATGCCGCTCCAAAGGCATGACGCTGGCACCGACCCCATAGCGCCGCTCGCTGATCATCGACCGCCACCGACCGTCTGTAGTAAACCATTGCATGCCTTAGCGACATTATCACAGGTTGTCAAGGGGAATATCACCTATCTGCAGAAAGTCAAAGACTTAAAGCAGGGCCTCCACAGAGGAATTAGCCTGAGCGGTAGTATGATTCCCTCGTCCATGGTCTCTTCAGGATTGGGAGAAAAAACTCTCCAATCCGCGACAACCACTGCGGTGCAATCCTCCCAACTCCACCTGTCATATAGTCTTGGCAGTGCAACCCCTATTTTTGTACATCCCAAGTACCTCAAAATAGGACTTAGACTCAGTCTACAAATACTCTCCTACCACAAGACGAATGTAGGCAGAGCGGACAATCGACGGCTAAACACACTTACGTACTCGATGTTAGTATCCGACAACCGCTATGACACAGCCACGACCTTGACTCTACCCAAGCAACCAGTGTTTCTGATGGTTCCTCAGGGAGCCACTGTACACACCGGCGATATGAACCTCCACCATCTCAATCCTGACAGAGATCACTCGAAGATTGAGATCCTGGATGCAATCAGAGGTCACAAACTCACCATCGGTAAGGGTTGGTTATGGGTTGTCATCAGTGTCCTTCTCAGTGGTTGGGTCATGACGGCAATCAGATCGTTTATCATGGACAAATACATTAAGAAACTCCAGGCCCTACTGGACGTCTCCATCAGGTCCATCCCACACTTTGCACCGAGGTCAGGAACCCTTCTCTGGAAAGAGATAACATAGCCTCTAACCTCTGTCCTTCCTTTCTCTACCTCTTTGCTCTCACTGTCTACTCAGGTATACAATGAATGTCATATTGATTTAAATATCGATAATCCAAAGGTAGCGAAGGAATACACAATGGTTAGTGCCTCATGCAAGTGCCTTAATGTATTATATCCATGTTTGTTTTGTTTCTGTACAAGTTAATAGTTCGCAGTTCTCTGCCCAGAGATGTCTAGCTCTGTCCAGGAATGCCTAGCATACTAGCCTCCAGTTATGAACTGTACGAACTATATGCATTGTACACACCCCTTTCAATCCCCAGGATTAAATTGGACTATTAGTCTCTTTCTCCCAGAAACCCATGGACTGTCAAATCTCAAGAACAATCTCTGGACTGTTGGCTATTGGGTTGCCCAGAAGACTGCGGTCTGCCCCACATCCTCCTGTGCAATGGGGGGAATGTTGTGCCAACTCAACCAGACCAAGAGATTAATTCAGAGATGTGACAATCAGTCCAGCTGAAGAAAGGCTTTCGGCCTGTGAGGCCTAACACCCCCTTTTCAAAGCCTGAATTCAAGTGACCACATGTTCTCAGACAAAGAATCGTAAAGTGGGGGTTATCACACTGACCACTGGCCCCCCTCTGAGAACTCTGGTCACTGACCAGATCCAAGAACCTGTCAAATGCTATTGGCTGAGAGCCAGTATCATCCCACAGGAAGTGACATCATCGGCCTCCACATACAAAACTTCAGCGTGAAGGAGACTCTCTCTCTCTTGGTGATATCGCCTCTTGGTGATCTTCTCTCGGTGGCTGTCTTCCCTTGGGTGGTTTGCAAGTCTTCAAGAAGATCCCACCCTCCAGTTCTCCACCTCAGACCTCGAGTACAGTGTAGCGACAACAGAGTCTCCAGAAGGGCAACTTCTCAACTTCCCTCCTGTTCACTCGTCCAGAGAAGCCACCGTCGAGCAACGCAACCCGCATGAACTGGTCCCTGGTGAAAGAAAGCCCATCCTAGCTTCTTCATCCTTCCCACCAGTAACTCCAGCAGACCCTGCAGGCTGCCTCGCCGCCGCTCTGCTGCCCTCCGAGTCGAGTTGAGCCGAACCACGCTCCGGAACACAGAAACTGAATTACTTACGGCTCCACCGGGTCAAGTAAGGATTCCCTTTACTGGGCATTTTCTGGGCAGAGAAACAGCTTAGTGTGTTGTATAATGTCTATGAATGCTCTGTTTATGTGAGGAAGTCCTGTAATTAGCAGAAATTACATAGCATCATACGTTATTTATTGATGTTAGTTATTAATAACCGTGACCTCTCAAGAAGTTGTTACCGGTTATTAATACTGCACAAGTGTGGTAACACACACATTTTTGGGTTTACCTTTGTTCTTTCCTTCCTTCCTCTCTTTCTCTCTCTCTCTCTCTCTCTCTCTCTCTCTCTGTCTCTCTCTCGCTAAGCGCTCCGCTTAGTGATTAACACTCCGTAAGTTCTACCTCCACGGTGCTAACTAGCGGCTAGCTAGCATCTGCTAACTAGCCTAGCTTTTAGCCCTGTTAATGTTAATGTTACAGAATATTGACTGTTTAGTAGATAAACTCTGTTTAAGACTGATAACTGTTACAAGTTCTGTCGTATTATAGTTTCCCTGAACTCCTCAGGGTGGTGCCCCGTATAATTAATATTTAATATTAATTCATAATTTATTTATTAATCGATAATTATATTCATAATTATCAATTTCATTATTTTTGACCAATTCGCTCTTCAGCG